>NW_028133212.1:0-342500 GCF_964374135.1 Grampus griseus | reverse complement strand
CCCTAACCCTAGCCCGAACCCTAACCCTAACCCTTCCCCGAAGCCTGACCCTCACCCGTCCCCTAATCCTAACCCGTACGCTGACACTGACCCGCGCCCTCACACGTACGCTCCCCCTAAAGCGTTGTCGTACCCTCACCTGGACCCTAAACCGTCCCCGTCCCCTAACCCTAACCCTAGGCCGAACCCTAACCCTAACCCTTCCCCGAAGCCTGACCCTCACCCGTCCCCTAATCCTAACCCGTACGCTGACACTGACCCGCGCCCTCACACGTACGCTCCCCCTAAAGCGTTGTCGTACCCTCACCTGGACCCTAAACCGTCCCCGTCCCCTAACCCTAACCCTAGCCCGAACCCTAACCCTAACCCTTCCCCGAAGCCTGACCCTCACCCGTCCCGTAATCCTAACCCGTACGCTGACACTGACCCGCGCCCTCACACATACGCTCCCCCTAATGCGTTGTCGTACCCTCACCTGGACCCTAAACCGTCCCCGTCCCCTAACCCTAACCCTAGCCCGAACCCTAACCCTAACCCTTCCCCGAAGCCTGACCCTCACCCGTCCCCTAATCCTAACCCGTACGCTGACACTGACCCGCGCCCTCACACGTACGCTCCCCCTAAAGCGTTGTCGTACCCTCACCTGGACCCTAAACCGTCCCCGTCCCCTAACCCTAACCCTAGCCCGAACCCTAACCCTAACCCTTCCCCGAAGCCTGACCCTCACCCGTCCCCTAATCCTAACCCGTACGCTGACACTGACCCGCGCCCTCACACGTACGCTCCCCCTAAAGCGTTGTCGTACCCTCACCTGGACCCTAAACCGTCCCCGTCCCCTAACCCTAACCCTAGCCCGAACCCTAACCCTAACCCTTCCCCGAAGCCTGACCCTCACCCGTCCCCTAATCCTAACCCGTACGCTGACACTGACCCGCGCCCTCACACGTACGCTCCCCCTAAAGCGTTGTCGTACCCTCACCTGGACCCTAAACCGTCCCCGTCCCCTAACCCTAACCCTAGCCCGAACCCTAACCCTAACCCCCTAACCCCCTAACCCCCTAACCCTAACCCTAACCCTAACCCTAACCCTAACCCTAACCCTAACCCTAAACCGTCCCCGTCCCCTAACCCTAACCCTAGCCCGAACCCTAACCCTAACCCTTCCCCGAAGCCTGACCCTCACCCGTCCCCTAATCCTAACCCGTGCGCTGACACTGACCCGCGCCCTCACACGTACGCTCCCCCTAAAGCGTTGTCGTACCCTCACCTGGACCCTAAACCGTCCCCGTCCCCTAACCCTAACCCTAGCCCGAACCCTAACCCTAACCCTTCCCCGAAGCCTGACCCTCACCCGTCCCCTAATCCTAACCCGTACGCTGACACTGACCCGCGCCCTCACACGTACGCTCCCCCTAAAGCGTTGTCGTACCCTCACCTGGACCCTAAACCGTCCCCGTCCCCTAACCCTAACCCTAGCCCGAACCCTAACCCTAACCCTTCCCCGAAGCCTGACCCTCACCCGTCCCCTAATCCTAACCCGTACGCTGACACTGACCCGCGCCCTCACACGTACGCTCCCCCTAAAGCGTTGTCGTACCCTCACCTGGACCCTAAACCGTCCTCGTCCCCTAACCCTAACCCGAACCCTCCCCCGAACTACCGTCCCCTAATCCTAACACGTACGCTGACACTGACCCGCGCCCTCACACGTACGCTCCCCCTAAAGCTTTGTCGTACCCTCCCTAAAGCTTTGTCGTACCCTCACCTGGACCCTAAACCGTCCCCGTCCCCTAACCCTAACCCTAGCCCGAACCCTAACCCTAACCCTTCCCCGAAGCCTGACCCTCACCCGTCCCCTAATCCTAACACTTACGCTGACACTAACCCGCGCCCTCACACGTACGCTCCCCCTAAAGCGTTGTCGTACCCTCACCTGGACCCTAAACCGTCCCCGTCCCCTAACCCTAACCCTAGCCCGAACCCTAACCCTAACCCTTCCCCGAAGCCTGACCCTCACCCGTCCCCTAATCCTAACCCGTACGCTGACACTGACCCGCGCCCTCACACGTACGCTCCCCCTAAAGCGTTGTCGTACCCTCACCTGGACCCTAAACCGTCCCCGTCCCCTAACCCTAACCCTAGCCTGAACCCTAACCCTAACCCTTCCCCGAAGCCTGACCCTCACCCGTCCCCTAAACCTAACCCGTACGCTGACACTGACCCGCGCCCTCACACGTACGCTCCCCCTAAAGCGTTGTCGTACCCTCACCTGGACCCTAAACCGTCCCCATCCCCTAACCCTAACCCTAGCCCGAACCCTAACCCTAAACCTTCCCCGAAGCCTGACCCTCACCCGTCCCCTAATCCTAACCCGTACGCTGACACTAACCCGCGCCCTCACACGTACCCTCCCCCTAAAGCGTTGTCGTACCCTCACCTGGACCCTAAACCGTCCCCGTCCCCTAACCCTAACCCTAGCCCGAACCCTAACCCTAACCCTTCCCCGAAGCCTGACCCTCACCCGTCCCCTAATCCTAACCCGTACGCTGACACTAACCCGCGCCCTCACACGTACGCTCCCCCTAAAGCGTTGTCGTACCCTCACCTGGACCCTAAACCGTCCCCGTCCCCTAACCCTAACCCTAGCCCGAACACTAACCCTAACCCTTCCCCGAAGCCTGACCCTCACCCGTCCCCTAATCCTAACCCGTACGCTGACACTGACCCGCGCCCTCACACGTACGCTCCCCCTAAAGCGTTGTTGTACCCTCACCTGGACCCTAAACCGTCCCCGTCCCCTAACCCTAACCCTAGCCCGAACCCTAACCCTAACCCTTCCCCGAAGCCTGACCCTCACCCGTCCCCTAATCCTAACCCGTACGCTGACACTAACCCGCGCCCTCAAACCTACGCTCCCCCTAAAGCGTTGTCGTACCCTCACCTGGACCCTAAACCGTCCCCGTCCCCTAACCCTAACCCTAGTCCGAACCCTAACCCTAACCCTTCCCCGAAGCCTGACCCTCACCCGTCCCCTAATCCTAACCCGTACGCTGACACTGACCCGCGCCCTCACACGTACGCTCCCCCTAAAGCGTTGTCATACCCTCACCTGGACCCTAAACCGTCCCCGTCCCCTAACCCTCACCCTAGCCTGAACCCTAACCCTAACACTTCCCCGAAGCCTGACACTCACCCGTCCCCTAATCCTAACCCGTACGCTGACACTAACCCGCGCCCTCACACGTACGCTCCCCCTAAAGCGTTGTCGTACCCTCATCTGGATCCTAAACCGTCCCCGTCCCCTAACCCTAACCCTAGCCCGAACCCTAACCCTAACCCTTCCCCGAAGCCTGACCCTCACCCGTCCCGTAATCCTAACCCGTACGCTGACACTGACCCGCGCCCTCACACATACGCTCCCCCTAAAGCGTTGTCGTACCCTCACCTGGACCCTAAACCGTCCCCGTCCCCTAACCCTAACCCTAGCCCGAACCCTAACCCTAACCCTTCCCCGAAGCCTGACCCTCACCCGTCCCCTAATCCTAACCCGTACGCTGACACTGACCCGCGCCCTCACACGTACGCTCCCCCTAAAGCGTTGTCGTACCCTCTCCTGGACCCTAAACCGTCCCCGTCCCCTAACCCTAACCCTAGCCCGAACCCTAACCCTAACCCTTCCCCGAAGCCTGACCCTCACCCGTCCCGTAATCCTAACCCGTACGCTGACACTGACCCGCGCCCTCACACATACGCTCCCCCTAAAGCGTTGTCGTACCCTCACCTGGACCCTAAACCGTCCCCGTCCCCTAACCCTAACCCTAGCCCGAACCCTAACCCTAACCCTTCCCCGAAGCCTGACCCTCACCCGTCCCGTAATCCTAACCCGTACGCTGACACTGACCCGCGCACTCACACATACGCTCCCCCTAAAGCGTTGTCGTACCCTCACTGGACCCTAAACCGTCCCCGTCCCCTAACCCTAACCCTAGCCCGAACCCTAACCCTAAACCTTCCCCGAAGCCTGACCCTCACCCGTCCCCTAATCCTAACCCGTACGCTGACACTGACCCGCGCCCTCACACGTACGCTCCCCCTAAAGCGTTGTCGTACCCTCACCTGGACCCTAAACAGTCCCCGTCCCCTAACCCTAACCCTAGCCCGAACCCTAACCCTAACCCTTCCCCGAAGCCTGACCCTCACCCGTCCCGTAATCCTAACCCGTACGCTGACACTGACCCGCGCCCTCACACATACGCTCCCCCTAAAGCGTTGTCGTACCCTCACCTGGACCCTAAACCGTCCCCGTCCCCTAACCCTAACCCTAGCCCGAACCCTAACCCTAAACCTTCCCCGAAGCCTGACCCTCACCCGTCCCCTAATCCTAACCCGTACGCTGACACTGACCCGCGCCCTCACACGTACGCTCCCCCTAAAGCGTTGTCGTACCCTCACCTGGACCCTAAACCGTCCCCGTCCCCTAACCCTAACCCTAGCCCGAACCCTAACCCTAACCCTTCCCCGAAGCCTGACCCTCACCCGTCCCCTAATCCTAACCCGTACGCTGACACTGACCCGCGCCCTCACACGTACGCTCCCCCTAAAGCGTTGTCGTACCCTCACCTGGACCCTAAACCGTCCCCGTCCCCTAACCCTAACCCTAGCCCGAACCCTAACCCTAACCCTTCCCCGAAGCCTGACCCTCACCCGTCCCCTAATCCTAACCCGTACGCTGACACTGACCCGCGCCCTCACACGTACGCTCCCCCTAAAGCGTTGTCGTACCCTCACCTGGACCCTAAACCGTCCCCGTCCCCTAACCCTAACCCTAGCGCGAACCCTAACCCTAACCCTTCCCCGAAGCCTGACCCTCACCCGTCCCCTAATCCTAACCCGTACGCTGACACTGACCAGCGCCCTCACACGTACGCTCCCCCTAAAGCGTTGTCGTACCCTCACCTGGACCCTAAACCGTCCCCGTCCCCTAACCCTAACCCTAGCCCGAACCCTAACCCTAACCCTTCCCCGAAGCCTGACCCTCACCCGTCCCCTAATCCTAACCCGTACGCTGACACTGACCCGCGCCCTCACACGTACGCTCCCCCTAAAGCGTTGTCGTACCCTCACCTGGACTCTAAACCGTCCCCGTCCCCTAACCCTAACCCTAGCCCGAACCCTAACCCTAACCCTTCCCCGAAGCCTGACCCTCACCCGTCCCGTAATCCTAACCCGTACGCTGACACTGACCCGCGCCCTCACACATACGCTCCCCCTAAAGCGTTGTCGTACCCTCACCTGGACCCTAAACCGTCCCCGTCCCCTAACCCTAACCCTAGCCCGAACCCTAACCCTAAACCTTCCCCGAAGCCTGACCCTCACCCGTCCCCTAATCCTAACCCGTACGCTGACACTGACCCGCGCCCTCACACGTACGCTCCCCCTAAAGCGTTGTCGTACCCTCACCTGGACCCTAAACCGTCCCCGTCCCCTAACCCTAACCCTAGCCCGAACCCTAACCCTAACCCTTCCCCGAAGCCTGACCCTCACCCGTCCCCTAATCCTAACCCGTACGCTGACACTGACCCGCGCCCTCACACGTACGCTCCCCCTAAAGCGTTGTCGTACCCTCACCTGGACCCTAAACCGTCCCCGTCCCCTAACCCTAACCCTAGCCCGAACCCTAACCCTAACCCTTCCCCGAAGCCTGACCCTCACCCGTCCCCTAATCCTAACCCGTACGCTGACACTGGCCCGCGCCCTCACACGTACGCTCCCCCTAAAGCGTTGTCGTACCCTCACCTGGACCCTAAACCGTCCCCGTCCCCTAACCCTAACCCTAGCGCGAACCCTAACCCTAACCCTTCCCCGAAGCCTGACCCTCACCCGTCCCCTAATCCTAACCCGTACGCTGACACTGACCAGCGCCCTCACACGTACGCTCCCCCTAAAGCGTTGTCGTACCCTCACCTGGACCCTAAACCGTCCCCGTCCCCTAACCCTAACCCTAGCCCGAACCCTAACCCTAACCCTTCCCCGAAGCCTGACCCTCACCCGTCCCCTAATCCTAACCCGTACGCTGACACTGACCCGCGCCCTCACACGTACGCTCCCCCTAAAGCGTTGTCGTACCCTCACCTGGACCCTAAACCGTCCTCGTCCCCTAACCCTAACCCTAGCCCGAACCCTAACCCTAACCCTTCCCCGAAGCCTGACCCTCACCCGTCCCCTAATCCTAACCCGTACGCTGACACTGACCCGCGCCCTCACACGTACGCTCCCCCTAAAGCGTTGTCGTACCCTCACCTGGACCCTAAACCGTCCCCGTCCCCTAACCCTAACCCTAGCCCGAACCCTAACCCTTCCCCGAAGCCTGACCCTCACCCGTCCCCTAATCCTAACCCGTACGCTGACACTGACCCGCGCCCTCACACGTACGCTCCCCCTAAAGCGTTGTCGTACCCTCACCTGGACCCTAAACCGTCCTCGTCCCCTAACCCTAACCCTAGCCCGAACCCTAACCCTAACCCTTCCCCGAAGCCTGACCCTCACCCGTCCCCTAATCCTAACCCGTACGCTGACACTGACCCGCGCCCTCACACGTACGCTCCCCCTAAAGCGTTGTCGTACCCTCACCTGGACCCTAAACCGTCCCCGTCCCCTAACCCTAACCCTAGCCCGAACCCTAACCCTAACCCTTCCCCGAAGCCTGACCCTCACCCGTCCCCTAATCCTAACCCTTACGCTGACACTGACCCGTGCCCTCAAACGTACGCTCCCCCTAAAGCGTTGTCGTACCCTCACCTGGACCCTAAACCGTCCCCGTCCCCTAACCCTAACCCTAGCCCGAACCCTAACCCTAACACTTCCCCGAAGCCTGACCCTCACCCGTCCCCTAATCCTAACCCTTACGCTGACACTGACCCGCGCCCTCACACGTACACTCCCCCTAAAGCGTTGTCGTACCCTCACCTGTATCCTAAACCGTCCCCGTCCCCTAACCCTAACCCTAGCCCGAACCCTAACCCTAACCCTTCCCCGAAGCCTGACCCTCACCCGTCCCCTAATCCTAACCCGTACGCTGACACTGACCCGCGCCCTCACACGTACGCTCCCCCTAAAGCGTTGTCGTACCCTCACCTGGACCCTAAACCGTCCCCGTCCCCTAACCCTAACCCTAGCCCGAACCCTAACCCTAACCCTTCCCCGAAGCCTGACCCTCACCCGTCCCCTAATCCTAACCCGTACGCTGACACTGACCCGCGCCCTCACACGTACGCTCCCCCTAAAGCGTTGTCGTACCCTCACCTGGACCCTAAACCGTCCCCGTCCCCTAACCCTAACCCTAGCCCGAACCCTAACCCTAACCCTTCCCCGAAGCCTGACCCTCACCCGTCCCCTAATCCTAACCCGTACGCTGACACTGACCCGCGCCCTCACACGTACGCTCCCCCTAAAGCGTTGTCGTACCCTCACCTGGACCCTAAACCGTCCCCGTCCCCTAACCCTAACCCTAGCCCGAACCCTAACCCTAACCCTTCCCCGAAGCCTGACCCTCACCCGTCCCCTAATCCTAACCCGTACGCTGACACTGACCCGCGCCCTCACACGTACGCTCCCCCTAAAGCGTTGTCGTACCCTCACCTGGACCCTAAACCGTCCCCGTCCCCTAACCCTAACCCTAGCCCGAACCCTAACCCTAACCCTTCCCCGAAGCCTGACCCTCACCCGTCCCCTAATCCTAACCCGTACGCTGACACTGACCCGCGCCCTCACACGTACGCTCCCCCTAAAGCGTTGTCGTACCCTCACCTGGACCCTAAACCGTCCCCGTCCCCTAACCCTAACCCTAGCCCGAACCCTAACCCTAACCCTTCCCCGAAGCCTGACCCTCACCCGTCCCCTAATCCTAACCCGTACGCTGACACTGACCCGCGCCCTCACACGTACGCTCCCCCTAAAGCGTTGTCGTACCCTCACCTGGACCCTAAACCGTCCCCGTCTCCTAACCCTAACCCTAGCCCGAACCCTAACCCTAACCCTTCCCCGAAGCCTGACCCTCACCCGTCCCCTAATCCTAACCCGTACGCTGACACTGACCCGCGCCCTCACACGTACGCTCCCCCTAAAGCGTTGTCGTACCCTCACCTGGACCCTAAACCGTCCCCATCCCCTAACCCTAACCCTAGCCCGAACCCTAACCCTAACCCTTCCCCGAAGCCTGACCCTCACCCGTCCCCTAATCCTAACCCGTACGCTGACACTGACCCGCGCCCTCACACGTACACTCCCCCTAAAGCGTTGTCGTACCCTCACCTGGATCCTAAACCGTCCCCGTCCCCTAACCCTAACCCTAGCCCGAACCCTAACCCTAACCCTTCCCCGAAGCCTGACCCTCACCCGTCCCCTAATCCTAACCCGTACGCTGACACTGACCCGCGCCCTCACACGTACACTCCCCCTAAAGCGTTGTCGTACCCTCACCTGGACCCTAAACCGTCCCCGTCCCCTAAACCTAACCCTAGCCCGAACCCTAACCCTAACCCTTCCCCGAAGCCTGACCCTCACCCGTCCCCTAATCCTAACCCGTACGCTGACACTGATCCGCGCCCTCACACGTACGCTCCCTTTAAAGCGTTGTCGTACCCTCACCTGGACCCTAAACCGTCCCCGTCCCCTAAACCTAACCCTAGCCCGAACCCTAACCCTAACCCTTCCCCGAAGCCTGACCCTCACCCGTCCCCTAATCCTAACCCGTACGCTGACACTGACCCGCGCCCTCACACGTACGCTCCCCCTAAAGCGTTGTCGTACCCTCACCTGGACCCTAAACCGTCCCCATCCCCTAACCCTAACCCTAACCCGAACCCTAACCTTAACCCTTCCCCGAAGCCTGACCCTCACCCGTCCCCTAATCCTAACCCGTACGCTGACACTGACCCGCGCCCTCACACGTACGCTCCCCCTAAAGCGTTGTCGTACCCTCACCTGGACCCTAAACCGTCCCCGTCCCCTAACCCTAACCCTAGCCCGAACCCTAACCCTAACCCTTCCCCGAAGCCTGACCCTCACCCGTCCCGTAATCCTAACCCGTACGCTGACACTAACCCGCCCCCTCACACGTACGCTCCCCCTAAAGCGTTGTCGTACCCTCACCCGGACCCTAAACCGTCCCCGTCCCCTAACCCTAACCCTAGCCCGAACCCTAACCCTAACCCTTCCCCGAAGCCTGACCCTCACCCGTCCCCTAATCCTAACCCGTACGCTGACACTGACCCGCGCCCTCACACGTACGCTCCCCCTAAAGCGTTGTCGTACCCTCACCTGGACCCTAAACTGTCCCCATCCCCTAACCCTAACCCTAGCCCGAACCCTAACCCTAAACCTTCCCCGAAGCCTGACCCTCACCCGTCCCCTAATCCCAACCCGTACGCTGACACTAACCCGCGCCCTCACACGTACGCTCCCCCTAAAGCGTTGTCGTACCCTCACCTGGACCCTAAACCGTCCCCGTCCCCTAACCCTAACCCTAGCCCGAACCCTAACCCTAACCCTTCCCCGAAGCCTGACCCTCACCCGTCCCCTAATCCTAACCCGTACGCTGACACTAACCCGCCCCCTCACACGTACGCTCCCCCTAAAGCGTTGTCGTACCCTCACCTGGACCCTAAACCGTCCCCATCCCCTAACCCTAACCCTAGCCCGAACCCTAAACCTAACCCTTCCCCGAAGCCTGACCCTCACCCGTCCCCTAATCCTAACCCGTACGCTGACACTGACCCGCGCCCTCACACGTACGCTCCCCCTAAAGCGTTGTCGTACCCTCACCTGGACCCTAAACCGTCCCCGTCCCCTAACCCTAACCCTAGCCCGAACCCTAACCCTAACCCTTCCCCGAAGCCTGACCCTCACCCGACCCCTAATCCTAACCCGTACGCTGACACTGACCCGCGCCCTCACACGTACGCTCCCCCTAAAGCGTTGTCGTACCCTCACCTGGACCCTAAACCGTCCCCATACCCTAACCCTAACCCTAGCCCGAACCCTAACCCTAAACCTTCCCCGAAGCCTGACCCTCACCCGTCCCCTAATCCTAACCCGTACGCTGACACTGACCCGCGCCCTCACACGTACGCTCCCCCTAAAGGGTTGTCGTACCCTCACCTGGACCCTAAACCGTCCCCGTCCCCTAACCCTAACCCTAGCCCGAACCCTAACCCTAACCCTTTCCCGAAGCCTGACCCTCACCCGTCCCCTAATCCTAACCCGTACGCTGACACTAACCCGCGCCCTCACACGTACGCTCCCCCTAAAGCGTTGTCATACCCTCACCTGGACCCTAAACCGTCCCCATCCCCTAACCCTAACCCTAGCCCGAACCCAAACCCTAACCCTTCCCCGAAGCCTGACCCTCACCCGTCCCCTAATCCTAACCCGTACGCTGACACTGACCCGCGCCCTCACACGTACGCTCCCCCTAAAGCGTTGTCGTACCCTCACCTGGACCCTAAACCGTCCCCATCCCCTAACCTTAACCCTAGCCCGAACCCTAACCCTAACCCTTCCCCGAAGCCTGACCCTCACCCGTCCCCTAATCCTAACCCGTACGCTGACAGTAACCCGCGCCCTCACACGTACGCTCCCCCAAAGCGTTGTCGTACCCTCACCTGGACCCTAAACCGTCCCCGTCCCCTAACACTAACCCTAGCCCGAACCCTAACCCTAACCCTTCCCCGAAGCCTGACCCTCACCCGTCCCGTAATCCTAACCCGTACGCTGACACTAACCCGCCCCCTCACACGTACGCTCCCCCTAAAGCGTTGTCGTACCCTCACCTGGACCCTAAACCGTCCCCGTCCCCTAACCCTAACCCTAGCCCGAACCCTAACCCTAACCCTTCCCCGAAGCCTGACCCTCACCCGTCCCCTAATCCTAACCCGTACGCTGACACTGACCCGCGCCCTCACACGTACGCTCCCCCTAAAACGTTGTCGTACCCTCACCTGGACCCTAAACCGTCCCCATCCCCTAACCCTAACCCTAGCCCGAACCCTAACCCTAAACCTTCCCCGAAGCCTGACCCTCACCCGTCCCCTAATCCTAACCCGTACGCTGACACTAACCCGCGCCCTCACACGTACGCTCCCCCTAAAGCGTTGTCGTACCCTCACCTGGACCCTAAACCGTCCCCGTCCCCTAACCCTAACCCTAGCCCGAACCCTAACCCTAACCCTTCCCCGAAGCCTGACCCTCACCCATCCCCTAATTCTAACCCGTACGCTGACACTAACCCGCGCCCTCACACGTACGCTCCCCCTAAAGCATTGTCGTACCCTCACCTGGACCCTAAACCGTCCCTGTCCCCTAACCCTAACCCTAGCCCGAACCCTAACCCTAACTCTTCCCCGAAGCCTGACCCTCACCCGTCCCCTAATCCTAACCCGTACGCTGACACTAACCCGCGCCCTCACACGTACGCTCCCCCTAAAGCGTTGTCGTACCCTCACCTGGACCCTAAACCGTCCCCGTACCCTAACCCTAACCCTAGCCCGAACCCTAACCCTAACCCTTCCCCGAAGCCTGACCCTCACCCGTCCCCTAATCCTAACCCGTACGCTGACACTAACCCGCGCCCTCACACGTACGCTCCCCCTAAAGCGTTGTCGTACCCTCACCTGGACCCTAAACCGTCCCCGTCCCCTAACCCTAACCCTAGCCCGAACCCTAACCCTAACCCTTCCCCGAAGCCTGACCCTCACCCGTCCCCTAATCCTAACCCGTACGCTGACACTGACCCGCGCCCTCACACGTACGCTCCCCCTAAAGCGTTGTCGTACCCTCACCTGGACCCTAAACCGTCCCCATCCCCTAACCCTAACCCTAGCCCGAACCCTAACCCTAACCCTTCCCCGAAGCCTGACCCTCACCCGTCCCCTAATCCTAACCCGTACGCTGACACTGACCCGCGCCCTCACACGTACACTCCCCCTAAAGCGTTGTCGTACCCTCACCTGGATCCTAAACCGTCCCCGTCCCGTAACCCTAACCCTAGCCCGAACCCTAACCCTAACCCTTCCCCGAAGCCTGACCCTCACCCGTCCCCTAATCCTAACCCGTACGCTGACACTGACCCGCGCCCTCACACGTACGCTCCCCCTAAAGCGTTGTCGTACCCTCACCTGGACCCTAAAACGTCCCCATCCCCTAACCCTAACCCTAGCCCGAACCCTAACCCTAAACCTTCCCCGAAGCCTGACCCTCACCTGTCCCCTAATCCTAACCCGTACGCTGACACTGACCCGCGCCCTCACACGTACGCTCCCCCTAAAGCGTTGTCGTACCCTCACCTGGACCCTAAACCGTCCCCGTCCCCTAACCCTAACCCTAGCCCGAACCCTAACCCTAACCCTTCCCCGAAGCCTGACCCTCACCCGTCCCCTAATCCTAACCCGTACGCTGACACTAACCCGCGCCCTCACACGTACGCTCCCCCTAAAGCGTTGTCGTACCCTCACCTGGACCCTAAACCGTCCCCGTCCCCTAACCCTAACCCTAGCCCGAACCCTAACCCTAACCCTTCCCCGAAGCCTGACCCTCACCCGTCCCCTAATCCTAACCCGTACGCTGACACTAACCCGCGCCCTCACACGTACGCTCCCCCTAAAGCGTTGTCGTACCCTCACCTGGACCCTAAACCGTCCCCGTCCCCTAACCCTAACCCTAGCCCGAACCCTAACCCTAACCCTTCCCCGAAGCCTGACCCTCACCCGTCCCCTAATCCTAACCCGTACGCTGACCCTAACCCTCCCCCTCACACGTACGCTCCCCCTAAAGCGTTGTCGTACCCTCTCCCCTAACCAGCCCGAAACCCTAACCCTAAACCTTCCCCGAAGCCTGACCCTCACCTGTCCCCTTAACGCTGACACTAACCCCGCGCCCTCACACGTACGCTCCCGTACGCTGACACTAACCCGCGCCCTCACACGTACGCTCCCCCTAAAGCGTTGTCGTACCCTCACCTGGACCCTAAACCGTCCCCGTCCCCTAACCCTAACCCTAGCCCGAACCCTAACCCTAACCCTTCCCCGAAGCCTGACCCTCACCCGTCCCCTAATCCTAACCCGTACGCTGACACTGACCCGCGCCCTCACACATACGCTCCCCCTAAAGCGTTGTCGTACCCTCACCTGGACCCTAAACCGTCCCCGTCCCCTAACCCTAACCCTAGCCCGAACCCTAACCCTAACCCTTCCCCGAAGCCTGACCCTCACCCGTCCCCTAATCCTAACCCGTACGCTGACACTGACCCGCGCCCTCACACGTACGCTCCCCCTAAAGCGTTGTTGTACCCTCACCTGGACCCTAAACCGTCCCCGTCCCCTAACCCTAACCCTAGCCCGAACCCTAACCCTAACCCTTCCCCGAAGCCTGACCCTCACCCGTCCCCTAATCCTAACCCGTACGCTGACACTGACCCGCGCTCTCACACGTACGCTCCCCCTAAAGCGTTGTCGTACCCTCACCTGGACCCTAAACCGTCCCCGTCCCCTAACCCTAACCCTAGCCCGAACCCTAACCCTAACCCTTCCCCGAAGCCTGACCCTCACCCGTCCCCTAATCCTAACCCGTACGCTGACACTGACACGCGCCCTCACACGTACGCTCCCCCTAAAGCGTTGTCGTACCCTCACCTGGACCCTAAACCGTCCCCGTCCCCTAACCCTAACCCTAGCCCGAACCCTAACCCTAACCCTTCCCCGAAGCCTGACCCTCACCCGTCCCCTAATCCTAACCCGTACGCTGACACTGACCCGCGCCCTCACACGTACGCTCCCCCTAAAGCGTTGTCGTACCCTCACCTGGACCCTAAAACGTCCCCATCCCCTAACCCTAACCCTAGCCCGAACCCTAACCCTAAACCTTCCCCGAAGCCTGACCCTCACCCGTCCCCTAATCCTAACCCGTACGCTGACACTGACCCGCGCCCTCACACGTACGCTCCCCCTAAAGCGTTGTCGTACCCTCACCTGGACCCTAAACCGTCCCCGTCCCCTAACCCTAACCCTAGCCCGAACCCTAACCCTAACCCTTCCCCGAAGCCTGACCCTCACCCGTCCCGTAATCCTAACCCGTACGAGGACCCTAACCCGCCCCCTCACACGTACGCTCCCCCTAAAGCGTTGTCGTACCCTCACCTGGACCCTAAACCGTCCCCGTCCCCTAACCCTAACCCTAGCCCGAACCCTAACCCTAAACCTTCCCCGAAGCCTGACCCTCACCCGTCCCCTAATCCTAACCCGTACGCTGACACTGACCCGCGCCCTCACACGTACGCTCCCCCTAAAGCGTTGTCGTACCCTCACCTGGACCCTAAACCGTCCCCGTCCCCTAACCCTAACCCTAGCCCGAACCCTAACCCTAACCCTTCCCCGAAGCCTGACCCTCACCCGTCCCCTAATCCTAACCCGTACGCTGACACTGACCCGCGCCCTCACACGTACGCTCCCCCTAAAGCGTTGTCGTACCCTCACCTGGACCCTAAACCGTCCCCGTCCCCTAACCCTAACCCTAGCCCGAACCCTAACCCTAACCCTTCCCCGAAGCCTGACCCTCACCCGTCCCCTAATCCTAACCCGTACGCTGACACTGACACGCGCCCTCACACGTACGCTCCCCCTAAAGCGTTGTCGTACCCTCACCTGGACCCTAAACCGTCCCCGTCCCCTAACCCTAACCCTAGCCCGAACCCTAACCCTAACCCTTCCCCGAAGCCTGACCCTCACACGTCCCCTAATCCTAACCCGTATGATGACACTGACCCGCGCCCTCACACATACGCTCCCCCTAAAGCGTTGTCGTACCCTCACCTGGACCCTAAACCGTCCCCGTCCCCTAACCCTAACCCTACCCCGAACCCTAACCCTAACCCTTCCCCGAAGCCTGACCCTCACCCGTCCCGTAATCCTAACCCGTACGCTGACACTGACCCGCGCCCTCACACGTACGCTCCCCCTAAAGCGTTGTCGTACCCTCACCTGGACCCTAAACCGTCCCCGTCCCCTAACCCTAACCCTATCCCGAACCCTAACCCTAACCCTTCCCCGAAGCCTGACCCTCACCCGTCCCCTAATCCTAACCCGTACGCTGACACTGACCCGCGCCCTCACACGTACGCTCCCCCTAAAGCGTTGTCGTACCCTCACCTGGACCCTAAACCGTCCCCGTCCCCTAACCCTAACCCTAGCCCGAACCCTAACCCTAACCCTTCCCCGAAGCCTGACCCTCACCCGTCCCCTAATCCTAACCCGTACGCTGACACTGACACGCGCCCTCACACGTACGCTCCCCCTAAAGCGTTGTCGTACCCTCACCTGGACCCTAAACCGTCCCCGTCCCCTAACCCTAACCCTAGCCCGAACCCTAACCCTAACCCTTCCCCGAAGCCTGACCCTCACACGTCCCCTAATCCTAACCCGTATGATGACACTGACCCGCGCCCTCACACATACGCTCCCCCTAAAGCGTTGTCGTACCCTCACCTGGACCCTAAACCGTCCCCGTCCCCTAACCCTAACCCTACCCCGAACCCTAACCCTAACCCTTCCCCGAAGCCTGACCCTCACCCGTCCCGTAATCCTAACCCGTACGCTGACACTGACCCGCGCCCTCACACGTACGCTCCCCCTAAAGCGTTGTCGTACCCTCACCTGGACCCTAAACCGTCCCCGTCCCCTAACCCTAACCCTATCCCGAACCCTAACCCTAACCCTTCCCCGAAGCCTGACCCTCACCCGTCCCCTAATCCTAACCCGTACGCTGACACTGACCCGCGCCCTCACACGTACGCTCCCCCTAAAGCGTTGTCGTACCCTCACCTGGACCCTAAACCGTCCCCGTCCCCTAACCCTAACCCTAGCCCGAACCCTAACCCTAACCCTTCCCCGAAGCCTGACCCTCACCCGTCCCCTAATCCTAACCCGTACGCTGACACTGACCCGCGCCCTCACACGTACGCTCCCTTTAAAGCGTTGTCGTACCCTCACCTGGACCCTAAACCGTCCCCGTCCCCTAAACCTAATCCTAGCCCGAACCCTAACCCTAACCCTTCCCCGAAGCCTGACCCTCACCCGTCCCCTAATCCTAACCCGTACGCTGACACTGACCCGCGCCCTCACACGTACGCTCCCCCTAAAGCGTTGTCGTACCCTCACCTGGACCCTAAACCTTCCCCATCCCCTAACCCTAACCCTAGCCCGAACCCTAACCTTAAACCTTCCCCGAAGCCTGACCCTCACCCGTCCCCTAATCCTAACCCGTACGCTGACACTGACCCGCGCCCTCACACGTACGCTCCCCCTAAAGCGTTGTCGTACCCTCACCTGGACCCTAAACCGTCCCCGTCCCCTAACCCTAACCCTAGCCCGAACCCTAACCCTAACCCTTCCCCGAAGCCTGACCCTCACCCGTCCCCTAATCCTAACCCGTACGCTGACACTGACCCGCGCCCTCACACGTACGCTCCCCCTAAAGCGTTGTCGTACCCTCACCTGGACCCTAAACCGTCCCCGTCCCCTAACCCTAACCCTAGCCCGAACCCTAACCCTAACCCTTCCCCGAAGCCTGACCCTCACCCGTCCCCTAATCCTAACCCGTACGCTGACACTAAACCGCGCCCTCACACGTACGCTCCCCCTAAAGCGTTGTCGTACCCTCACCTGGACCCTAAACCGTCCCCGTCCCCTAACCCTAACCCTAGCCCGAACCCTAACCCTAACCCTTCCCCGAAGCCTGACCCTCACCCGTCCCCTAATCCTAACCCGTACGCTGACACTGACCTGCGCCCTCACACGTACGCTCCCTCTAAAGCGTTGTCGTACCCTCACCTGGACCCTAAACCGTCCCCGTCCCCTAACCCTAACCCTAGCCCGAACCCTAACCCTAACCCTTCCCCGAAGCCTGACCCTCACCCGTCCCCTAATCCTAACCCGTACGCTGACACTGACCCGCGCCCTCACACGTACGCTCCCCCTAAAGCGTTGTCGTACCCTCACCTGGACCCTAAACCGTCCCCGTCCCCTAACCCTAACCCTAGCCCGAACCCTAACCCTAACCCTTCCCCGAAGCCTGACCCTCACCCGTCCCCTAATCCTAACCCGTACGCTGACACTAACCCGCGCCCTCACACGTACGCTCCCCCTAAAGCGTTGTCGTACCCTCACCTGGACCCTAAACCGTCCCCGTCCCCTAACCCTAACCCTAGCCCGAACCCTAACCCTAACACTTCCCCGAAGCCTGACCCTCACCCGTCCCCTAATCCTAACCCGTACGCTGACACTGACCCGCGCCCTCACACGTACGCTCCCCCTAAAGCGTTGTCGTACCCTCACCTGGACCCTAAACCGTCCCCGTCCCCTAACCCTAACCCTAGCCCGAACCCTAACCCTAACCCTTCCCCGAAGCCTGACCCTCACCCGTCCCCTAATCCTAACCCGTACGCTGACACTGACCCGCGCCCTCACACGTACGCTCCCCCTAAAGCGTTGTTGTACCCTCACCTGGACCCTAAACCGTCCCCGTCCCCTAACCCTAACCCTAGCCCGAACCCTAACCCTAACCCTTCCCCGAAGCCTGACCGTCACCCGTCCCCTAATCCTAACCCGTACGCTGACACTGACCCGCGCTCTCACACGTACGCTCCCCCTAAAGCGTTGTCGTACCCTCACCTGGACCCTAAACCGTCCCCGTCCCCTAACCCTAACCCTAGCCCGAACCCTAACCCTAACCCTTCCCCGAAGCCTGACCCTCACCCGTCCCCTAATCCTAACCCGTACGCTGACACTGACACGCGCCCTCACACGTACGCTCCCCCTAAAGCGTTGTCGTACCCTCACCTGGACCCTAAACCGTCCCCGTCCCCTAACCCTAACCCTAGCCCGAACCCTAACCCTAACCCTTCCCCGAAGCCTGACCCTCACCCGTCCCCTAATCCTAACCCGTACGCTGACACTGACCCGCGCCCTCACACGTACGCTCCCCCTAAAGCGTTGTCGTACCCTCACCTGGACCCTAAAACGTCCCCATCCCCTAACCCTAACCCTAGCCCGAACCCTAACCCTAAACCTTCCCCGAAGCCTGACCCTCACCCGTCCCCTAATCCTAACCCGTACGCTGACACTGACCCGCGCCCTCACACGTACGCTCCCCCTAAAGCGTTGTCGTACCCTCACCTGGACCCTAAACCGTCCCCGTCCCCTAACCCTAACCCTAGCCCGAACCCTAACCCTAACCCTTCCCCGAAGCCTGACCCTCACCAGTCCCCTAATCCTAACCCGTACGCTGACACTAACCCGCGCCCTCACACGTATGCTCCCCCTAAAGCGTTGTCGTACCCTCACCTGGACCCTAAACCGTCCCCGTCCCCTAACCCTAACCCTAGCCCGAACCCTAACCCTAACCCTTCCCCGAAGCCTGACCCTCACCCGTCCCCTAATCCTAACCCGTACGCTGACACTAACACGCGCCCTCACACGTACGCTCCCCCTAAAGCGTTGTCGTACCCTCACCTGGACCCTAAACCGTCCCCGTCCCCTAACCCTAACCCTAGCCCGAACCCTAACCCTACCCCTTCCCTGAAGCCTGACCCTCACACGTCCCCTAATCCTAACCCGTATGATGACACTGACCCGCGCCCTCACACATACGCTCCCCCTAAAGCGTTGTCGTACCCTCACCTGGACCCTAAACCGTCCCCGTCCCCTAACCCTAACCCTACCCCGAACCCTAACCCTAACCCTTCCCCGAAGCCTGACCCTCACCCGTCCCCTAATCCTAACCCGTACGCTGACACTAACACGCGCCCTCACACGTACGCTCCCCCTAAAGCGTTGTCGTACCCTCACCTGGACCCTAAACCGTCCCCGTCCCCTAACCCTAACCCTAGCCCGAACCCTAACCCTACCCCTTCCCCGAAGCCTGACCCTCACCCGTCCCGTAATCCTAACCCGTACGCTGACACTGACCCGCGCCCTCACACGTACGCTCCCCCTAAAGCGTTGTCGTACCCTCACCTGGACCCTAAACCGTCCCCGTCCCCGTCCCCTAACCCTAGCCCGAACCCTAACCCTAACCCTTCCCCGAAGCCTGACCCTCACCCGTCCCCTAATCCTAACCCGAATGCTGACACTAACCCGCGCCCTCACACGTACGCTCCCCCTAAAGCGTTGTCGTACCCTCACCTGGACCCTAAACCGTCCCCGTCCCCTAACCCTAACCCTAGCCCGAACCCTAACCCTAACCCTTCCCCGAAGCCTGACCCTCACCCGTCCCCTAATCCTAACCCGTACGCTGACACTAACCCGCGCCCTCACACGTACGCTCCCCCTAAAGCGTTGTCGTACCCTCACCTGGACCCTAAACCGTCCCCGTCCCCTAACCCTAACCCTAGCCCGAACCCTAACCCTAACACTTCCCCGAAGCCTGACCCTCACCCGTCCCGTAATCCTAACCCGTACGCTGACCCTAACCTGCCCCCTCACACGTACGCTCCCCCTAAAGCGTTGTCGTACCCTCACCTGGACCCTAAACCGTCCCCGTCCCCTAACCCTAACCCTAGCCCGAACCCTAACCCTAAACCTTCCCCGAAGCCTGACCCTCACCCGTCCCCTAATCCTAACCCGTACGCTGACACTGACCCGCGCCCTCACACGTACGCTCCCCCTAAAGCGTTGTCGTACCCTCACCTGGACCCTAAACCGTCCCCGTCCCCTAACCCTAAACCTAGCCCGAACCCTAACCCTAACCCTTCCCCGAAGCCTGACCCTCACCCATCCCCTAATTCTAACCCGTACGCTGACACTAACCCGCGCCCTCACACGTACGCTCCCCCTAAAGCATTGTCGTACCCTCACCTGGACCCTAAACCGTCCCTGTCCCCTAACCCTAACCCTAGCCCGAACCCTAACCCTAACTCTTCCCCGAAGCCTGACCCTCACCCGTCCCCTAATCCTAACCCGTACGCTGACACTAACCCGCGCCCTCACACGTACGCTCCCCCTAAAGCGTTGTCGTACCCTCACCTGGACCCTAAACCGTCCCCGTACCCTAACCCTAACCCTAGCCCGAACCCTAACCCTAACCCTTCCCCGAAGCCTGACCCTCACCCGTCCCCTAATCCTAACCCGTACGCTGACACTAACCCGCGCCCTCACACGTACGCTCCCCCTAAAGCGTTGTCGTACCCTCACCTGGACCCTAAACCGTCCCCGTCCCCTAACCCTAACCCTAGCCCGAACCCTAACCCTAACCCTTCCCCGAAGCCTGACCCTCACCCGTCCCCTAATCCTAACCCGTACGCTGACACTGACCCGCGCCCTCACACGTACGCTCCCCCTAAAGCGTTGTCGTACCCTCACCTGGACCCTAAACCGTCCCCATCCCCTAACCCTAACCCTAGCCCGAACCCTAACCCTAACCCTTCCCCGAAGCCTGACCCTCACCCGTCCCCTAATCCTAACCCGTACGCTGACACTGACCCGCGCCCTCACACGTACACTCCCCCTAAAGCGTTGTCGTACCCTCACCTGGATCCTAAACCGTCCCCGTCCCGTAACCCTAACCCTAGCCCGAACCCTAACCCTAACCCTTCCCCGAAGCCTGACCCTCACCCGTCCCCTAATCCTAACCCGTACGCTGACACTGACCCGCGCCCTCACACGTACGCTCCCCCTAAAGCGTTGTCGTACCCTCACCTGGACCCTAAAACGTCCCCATCCCCTAACCCTAACCCTAGCCCGAACCCTAACCCTAAACCTTCCCCGAAGCCTGACCCTCACCTGTCCCCTAATCCTAACCCGTACGCTGACACTGACCCGCGCCCTCACACGTACGCTCCCCCTAAAGCGTTGTCGTACCCTCACCTGGACCCTAAACCGTCCCCGTCCCCTAACCCTAACCCTAGCCCGAACCCTAACCCTAACCCTTCCCCGAAGCCTGACCCTCACCCGTCCCCTAATCCTAACCCGTACGCTGACACTAACCCGCGCCCTCACACGTACGCTCCCCCTAAAGCGTTGTCGTACCCTCACCTGGACCCTAAACCGTCCCCGTCCCCTAACCCTAACCCTAGCCCGAACCCTAACCCTAACCCTTCCCCGAAGCCTGACCCTCACCCGTCCCCTAATCCTAACCCGTACGCTGACACTAACCCGCGCCCTCACACGTACGCTCCCCCTAAAGCGTTGTCGTACCCTCACCTGGACCCTAAACCGTCCCCGTCCCCTAACCCTAACCCTAGCCCGAACCCTAACCCTAACCCTTCCCCGAAGCCTGACCCTCACCCGTCCCCTAATCCTAACCCGTACGCTGACCCTAACCCTCCCCCTCACACGTACGCTCCCCCTAAAGCGTTGTCGTACCCTCACCTGGACCCTAAACCGTCCCCGTCCCCTAACCCTAAACCTAGCCCGAACCCTAACCCTAAACCTTCCCCGAAGCCTGACCCTCACCTGTCCCCTAATCCTAACCCGTACGCTGACACTAACCCGCGCCCTCACACGTACGCTCCCCCTAAAGCGTTGTCGTACCCTCACCTGGACCCTAAACCGTCCCCGTCCCCTAACCCTAACCCTAGCCCGAACCCTAACCCTAACCCTTCCCCGAAGCCTGACCCTCACCCGTCCCCTAATCCTAACCCGTACGCTGACACTGACCCGCGCCCTCACACATACGCTCCCCCTAAAGCGTTGTCGTACCCTCACCTGGACCCTAAACCGTCCCCGTCCCCTAACCCTAACCCTAGCCCGAACCCTAACCCTAACCCTTCCCCGAAGCCTGACCCTCACCCGTCCCCTAATCCTAACCCGTACGCTGACACTGACCCGCGCCCTCACACGTACGCTCCCCCTAAAGCGTTGTTGTACCCTCACCTGGACCCTAAACCGTCCCCGTCCCCTAACCCTAACCCTAGCCCGAACCCTAACCCTAACCCTTCCCCGAAGCCTGACCCTCACCCGTCCCCTAATCCTAACCCGTACGCTGACACTGACCCGCGCTCTCACACGTACGCTCCCCCTAAAGCGTTGTCGTACCCTCACCTGGACCCTAAACCGTCCCCGTCCCCTAACCCTAACCCTAGCCCGAACCCTAACCCTAACCCTTCCCCGAAGCCTGACCCTCACCCGTCCCCTAATCCTAACCCGTACGCTGACACTGACACGCGCCCTCACACGTACGCTCCCCCTAAAGCGTTGTCGTACCCTCACCTGGACCCTAAACCGTCCCCGTCCCCTAACCCTAACCCTAGCCCGAACCCTAACCCTAACCCTTCCCCGAAGCCTGACCCTCACCCGTCCCCTAATCCTAACCCGTACGCTGACACTGACCCGCGCCCTCACACGTACGCTCCCCCTAAAGCGTTGTCGTACCCTCACCTGGACCCTAAAACGTCCCCATCCCCTAACCCTAACCCTAGCCCGAACCCTAACCCTAAACCTTCCCCGAAGCCTGACCCTCACCCGTCCCCTAATCCTAACCCGTACGCTGACACTGACCCGCGCCCTCACACGTACGCTCCCCCTAAAGCGTTGTCGTACCCTCACCTGGACCCTAAACCGTCCCCGTCCCCTAACCCTAACCCTAGCCCGAACCCTAACCCTAACCCTTCCCCGAAGCCTGACCCTCACCCGTCCCGTAATCCTAACCCGTACGAGGACCCTAACCCGCCCCCTCACACGTACGCTCCCCCTAAAGCGTTGTCGTACCCTCACCTGGACCCTAAACCGTCCCCGTCCCCTAACCCTAACCCTAGCCCGAACCCTAACCCTAAACCTTCCCCGAAGCCTGACCCTCACCCGTCCCCTAATCCTAACCCGTACGCTGACACTGACCCGCGCCCTCACACGTACGCTCCCCCTAAAGCGTTGTCGTACCCTCACCTGGACCCTAAACCGTCCCCGTCCCCTAACCCTAACCCTAGCCCGAACCCTAACCCTAACCCTTCCCCGAAGCCTGACCCTCACCCGTCCCCTAATCCTAACCCGTACGCTGACACTGACCCGCGCCCTCACACGTACGCTCCCCCTAAAGCGTTGTCGTACCCTCACCTGGACCCTAAACCGTCCCCGTCCCCTAACCCTAACCCTAGCCCGAACCCTAACCCTAACCCTTCCCCGAAGCCTGACCCTCACCCGTCCCCTAATCCTAACCCGTACGCTGACACTGACACGCGCCCTCACACGTACGCTCCCCCTAAAGCGTTGTCGTACCCTCACCTGGACCCTAAACCGTCCCCGTCCCCTAACCCTAACCCTAGCCCGAACCCTAACCCTAACCCTTCCCCGAAGCCTGACCCTCACACGTCCCCTAATCCTAACCCGTATGATGACACTGACCCGCGCCCTCACACATACGCTCCCCCTAAAGCGTTGTCGTACCCTCACCTGGACCCTAAACCGTCCCCGTCCCCTAACCCTAACCCTACCCCGAACCCTAACCCTAACCCTTCCCCGAAGCCTGACCCTCACCCGTCCCGTAATCCTAACCCGTACGCTGACACTGACCCGCGCCCTCACACGTACGCTCCCCCTAAAGCGTTGTCGTACCCTCACCTGGACCCTAAACCGTCCCCGTCCCCTAACCCTAACCCTATCCCGAACCCTAACCCTAACCCTTCCCCGAAGCCTGACCCTCACCCGTCCCCTAATCCTAACCCGTACGCTGACACTGACCCGCGCCCTCACACGTACGCTCCCCCTAAAGCGTTGTCGTACCCTCACCTGGACCCTAAACCGTCCCCGTCCCCTAACCCTAACCCTAGCCCGAACCCTAACCCTAACCCTTCCCCGAAGCCTGACCCTCACCCGTCCCCTAATCCTAACCCGTACGCTGACACTGACACGCGCCCTCACACGTACGCTCCCCCTAAAGCGTTGTCGTACCCTCACCTGGACCCTAAACCGTCCCCGTCCCCTAACCCTAACCCTAGCCCGAACCCTAACCCTAACCCTTCCCCGAAGCCTGACCCTCACACGTCCCCTAATCCTAACCCGTATGATGACACTGACCCGCGCCCTCACACATACGCTCCCCCTAAAGCGTTGTCGTACCCTCACCTGGACCCTAAACCGTCCCCGTCCCCTAACCCTAACCCTACCCCGAACCCTAACCCTAACCCTTCCCCGAAGCCTGACCCTCACCCGTCCCGTAATCCTAACCCGTACGCTGACACTGACCCGCGCCCTCACACGTACGCTCCCCCTAAAGCGTTGTCGTACCCTCACCTGGACCCTAAACCGTCCCCGTCCCCTAACCCTAACCCTATCCCGAACCCTAACCCTAACCCTTCCCCGAAGCCTGACCCTCACCCGTCCCCTAATCCTAACCCGTACGCTGACACTGACCCGCGCCCTCACACGTACGCTCCCCCTAAAGCGTTGTCGTACCCTCACCTGGACCCTAAACCGTCCCCGTCCCCTAACCCTAACCCTAGCCCGAACCCTAACCCTAACCCTTCCCCGAAGCCTGACCCTCACCCGTCCCCTAATCCTAACCCGTACGCTGACACTGACCCGCGCCCTCACACGTACGCTCCCTTTAAAGCGTTGTCGTACCCTCACCTGGACCCTAAACCGTCCCCGTCCCCTAAACCTAATCCTAGCCCGAACCCTAACCCTAACCCTTCCCCGAAGCCTGACCCTCACCCGTCCCCTAATCCTAACCCGTACGCTGACACTGACCCGCGCCCTCACACGTACGCTCCCCCTAAAGCGTTGTCGTACCCTCACCTGGACCCTAAACCTTCCCCATCCCCTAACCCTAACCCTAGCCCGAACCCTAACCTTAAACCTTCCCCGAAGCCTGACCCTCACCCGTCCCCTAATCCTAACCCGTACGCTGACACTGACCCGCGCCCTCACACGTACGCTCCCCCTAAAGCGTTGTCGTACCCTCACCTGGACCCTAAACCGTCCCCGTCCCCTAACCCTAACCCTAGCCCGAACCCTAACCCTAACCCTTCCCCGAAGCCTGACCCTCACCCGTCCCCTAATCCTAACCCGTACGCTGACACTGACCCGCGCCCTCACACGTACGCTCCCCCTAAAGCGTTGTCGTACCCTCACCTGGACCCTAAACCGTCCCCGTCCCCTAACCCTAACCCTAGCCCGAACCCTAACCCTAACCCTTCCCCGAAGCCTGACCCTCACCCGTCCCCTAATCCTAACCCGTACGCTGACACTAAACCGCGCCCTCACACGTACGCTCCCCCTAAAGCGTTGTCGTACCCTCACCTGGACCCTAAACCGTCCCCGTCCCCTAACCCTAACCCTAGCCCGAACCCTAACCCTAACCCTTCCCCGAAGCCTGACCCTCACCCGTCCCCTAATCCTAACCCGTACGCTGACACTGACCTGCGCCCTCACACGTACGCTCCCTCTAAAGCGTTGTCGTACCCTCACCTGGACCCTAAACCGTCCCCGTCCCCTAACCCTAACCCTAGCCCGAACCCTAACCCTAACCCTTCCCCGAAGCCTGACCCTCACCCGTCCCCTAATCCTAACCCGTACGCTGACACTGACCCGCGCCCTCACACGTACGCTCCCCCTAAAGCGTTGTCGTACCCTCACCTGGACCCTAAACCGTCCCCGTCCCCTAACCCTAACCCTAGCCCGAACCCTAACCCTAACCCTTCCCCGAAGCCTGACCCTCACCCGTCCCCTAATCCTAACCCGTACGCTGACACTAACCCGCGCCCTCACACGTACGCTCCCCCTAAAGCGTTGTCGTACCCTCACCTGGACCCTAAACCGTCCCCGTCCCCTAACCCTAACCCTAGCCCGAACCCTAACCCTAACACTTCCCCGAAGCCTGACCCTCACCCGTCCCCTAATCCTAACCCGTACGCTGACACTGACCCGCGCCCTCACACGTACGCTCCCCCTAAAGCGTTGTCGTACCCTCACCTGGACCCTAAACCGTCCCCGTCCCCTAACCCTAACCCTAGCCCGAACCCTAACCCTAACCCTTCCCCGAAGCCTGACCCTCACCCGTCCCCTAATCCTAACCCGTACGCTGACACTGACCCGCGCCCTCACACGTACGCTCCCCCTAAAGCGTTGTTGTACCCTCACCTGGACCCTAAACCGTCCCCGTCCCCTAACCCTAACCCTAGCCCGAACCCTAACCCTAACCCTTCCCCGAAGCCTGACCGTCACCCGTCCCCTAATCCTAACCCGTACGCTGACACTGACCCGCGCTCTCACACGTACGCTCCCCCTAAAGCGTTGTCGTACCCTCACCTGGACCCTAAACCGTCCCCGTCCCCTAACCCTAACCCTAGCCCGAACCCTAACCCTAACCCTTCCCCGAAGCCTGACCCTCACCCGTCCCCTAATCCTAACCCGTACGCTGACACTGACACGCGCCCTCACACGTACGCTCCCCCTAAAGCGTTGTCGTACCCTCACCTGGACCCTAAACCGTCCCCGTCCCCTAACCCTAACCCTAGCCCGAACCCTAACCCTAACCCTTCCCCGAAGCCTGACCCTCACCCGTCCCCTAATCCTAACCCGTACGCTGACACTGACCCGCGCCCTCACACGTACGCTCCCCCTAAAGCGTTGTCGTACCCTCACCTGGACCCTAAAACGTCCCCATCCCCTAACCCTAACCCTAGCCCGAACCCTAACCCTAAACCTTCCCCGAAGCCTGACCCTCACCCGTCCCCTAATCCTAACCCGTACGCTGACACTGACCCGCGCCCTCACACGTACGCTCCCCCTAAAGCGTTGTCGTACCCTCACCTGGACCCTAAACCGTCCCCGTCCCCTAACCCTAACCCTAGCCCGAACCCTAACCCTAACCCTTCCCCGAAGCCTGACCCTCACCAGTCCCCTAATCCTAACCCGTACGCTGACACTAACCCGCGCCCTCACACGTATGCTCCCCCTAAAGCGTTGTCGTACCCTCACCTGGACCCTAAACCGTCCCCGTCCCCTAACCCTAACCCTAGCCCGAACCCTAACCCTAACCCTTCCCCGAAGCCTGACCCTCACCCGTCCCCTAATCCTAACCCGTACGCTGACACTAACACGCGCCCTCACACGTACGCTCCCCCTAAAGCGTTGTCGTACCCTCACCTGGACCCTAAACCGTCCCCGTCCCCTAACCCTAACCCTAGCCCGAACCCTAACCCTACCCCTTCCCTGAAGCCTGACCCTCACACGTCCCCTAATCCTAACCCGTATGATGACACTGACCCGCGCCCTCACACATACGCTCCCCCTAAAGCGTTGTCGTACCCTCACCTGGACCCTAAACCGTCCCCGTCCCCTAACCCTAACCCTACCCCGAACCCTAACCCTAACCCTTCCCCGAAGCCTGACCCTCACCCGTCCCCTAATCCTAACCCGTACGCTGACACTAACACGCGCCCTCACACGTACGCTCCCCCTAAAGCGTTGTCGTACCCTCACCTGGACCCTAAACCGTCCCCGTCCCCTAACCCTAACCCTAGCCCGAACCCTAACCCTACCCCTTCCCCGAAGCCTGACCCTCACCCGTCCCGTAATCCTAACCCGTACGCTGACACTGACCCGCGCCCTCACACGTACGCTCCCCCTAAAGCGTTGTCGTACCCTCACCTGGACCCTAAACCGTCCCCGTCCCCGTCCCCTAACCCTAGCCCGAACCCTAACCCTAACCCTTCCCCGAAGCCTGACCCTCACCCGTCCCCTAATCCTAACCCGAATGCTGACACTAACCCGCGCCCTCACACGTACGCTCCCCCTAAAGCGTTGTCGTACCCTCACCTGGACCCTAAACCGTCCCCGTCCCCTAACCCTAACCCTAGCCCGAACCCTAACCCTAACCCTTCCCCGAAGCCTGACCCTCACCCGTCCCCTAATCCTAACCCGTACGCTGACACTAACCCGCGCCCTCACACGTACGCTCCCCCTAAAGCGTTGTCGTACCCTCACCTGGACCCTAAACCGTCCCCGTCCCCTAACCCTAACCCTAGCCCGAACCCTAACCCTAACACTTCCCCGAAGCCTGACCCTCACCCGTCCCGTAATCCTAACCCGTACGCTGACCCTAACCTGCCCCCTCACACGTACGCTCCCCCTAAAGCGTTGTCGTACCCTCACCTGGACCCTAAACCGTCCCCGTCCCCTAACCCTAACCCTAGCCCGAACCCTAACCCTAAACCTTCCCCGAAGCCTGACCCTCACCCGTCCCCTAATCCTAACCCGTACGCTGACACTGACCCGCGCCCTCACACGTACGCTCCCCCTAAAGCGTTGTCGTACCCTCACCTGGACCCTAAACCGTCCCCGTCCCCTAACCCTAAACCTAGCCCGAACCCTAACCCTAACCCTTCCCCGAAGCCTGACCCTCACCCGTCCCCTAATCCTAACCCGTACGCTGACACTGACCCGCGCCCTCACACGTACGCTCCCCCTAAAGCGTTGTCGTACCCTCACCTGGACCCTAAACCGTCCCCGTCCCCTAACCCTAACCCTAGCCCGAACCCTAACCCTAACCCTTCCCCGAAGCCTGACCCTCACCCGTCCCCTAATCCTAACCCGTACGCTGACACTGACCCGCGCCCTCACACGTACGCTCCCCCTAAAGCGTTGTCGTACCCTCACCTGGACCCTAAACCGTCCCCGTCCCCTAACCCTAACCCTAGCCCGAACCCTAACCCTAACCCTTCCCCGAAGCCTGACCCTCACCCGTCCCCTAATCCTAACCCGTACGCTGACACTGACCCGCGCCCTCACACGTACGCTCCCCCTAAAGCGTTGTCGTACCCTCACCTGGACCCTAAACCGTCCCCGTCCCCTAACCCTAACCCTAGCCCGAACCCTAACCCTAACCCTTCCCCGAAGCCTGACCCTCACACGTCCCCTAATCCTAACCCGTATGATGACACTGACCCGCGCCCTCACACGTACGCTCCCCCTAAAGCGTTGTCGTACCCTCACCTGGACCCTAAACCGTCCCCGTCCCCTAACCCTAACCCTACCCCGAACCCTAACCCTAACCCTTCCCCGAAGCCTGACCCTCACCCGTCCCGTAATCCTAACCCGTACGCTGACACTGACCCGCGCCCTCACACGTACGCTCCCCCTAAAGCGTTGTCGTACCCTCACCTGGACCCTAAACCGTCCCCGTCCCCTAACCCTAACCCTAGCCCGAACCCTAACCCTAACCCTTCCCCGAAGCCTGACCCTCACCCGTCCCCTAATCCTAACCCGTACGCTGACACTGACCCGCGCCCTCACACGTACGCTCCCCCTAAAGCGTTGTCGTACCCTCACCTGGACCCTAAACCGTCCCCGTCCCCTAACCCTAACCCTAGCCCGAACCCTAAACCTAACACTTCCCCGAAGCCTGACCCTCACCCGTCCCCTAATCCTAACCCGTACGCTGACACTAACCCGCGCCCTCACACGTACGCTCCCCCTAAAGCGTTGTCGTACCCTCACCTGGACCCTAAACCGTCCCCGTCCCCTAACCCTAACCCTAGCCCGAACCCTAACCCTAACCCTTCCCCGAAGCCTGACCCTCACCCGTCCCCTAATCCTAACCCGTACGCTGACACTGACCCGCGCCCTCACACGTACGCTCCCCCTAAAGCGTTGTCGTACCCTCACCTGGACCCTAAACCGTCCCCGTCCCCTAACCCTAACCCTAGCCCGAACCCTAACCCTAACGCTTCCCCGAAGCCTGACCCTCACCCGTCCCCTAATCCTAACCCGTACGCTGACACTGACCCGCGCCCTCACACGTACGCTCCCCCTAAAGCGTTGTCGTACCCTCACCTGGACCCTAAACCGTCCCCGTCCGCTAACCCTAACCCTAGCCCGAACCCTAACCCTAACCCTTCCCCGAAGCCTGACCCTCACCCGTCCCCTAATCCTAACCCGTACGCTGACACTGACCCGCGCCCTCACACGTACGCTCCCCCTTAAGCGTTGTCATACCCTCACCTGGACCCTAAACCGTCCCAGTCCCCTAACCCTAACCCTAGCCCAAACCCTAACCCTAACCCTTCCGCGAAGCCTGACCCTCACCCGTCCCCTAATCCTAACCCGTACGCTAACACTAACCCGCGCCCTCACAGGTACGCTCCCCCTAAAGCGTTGTCGTACCCTCACCTGGACCCTAAACCGTCCCCGTCCCCTAACCCTAACCCTAGCCCAAACCCTAACCCTAACCCTTCCCCGAAGCCTGACCCTCACCCGTCCCCTAATCCTAACCCGTACGCTGACACTGACCCGCGCCCTCACACGTACGCTCCCCCTAAAGCGTTGTCATACCCTCACCTGGACCCTAAACCGTCCCCGTCCCCTAACCCTAACCCTAGCCCGAACCCTAACCCTAACCCTTCCCCGAAGCCTGACCCTCACCCGTCCCCTAATCCTAACCCGTACGCTGACACTGACCCGCGCCCTCACACGTACGCTCCCCCTAAAGCTTTGTCGTACCCTCACCTGGACCCTAAACCGTCCCCGTCCCCTAACCCTAACCCTAGCCCGAACCCTAACCCTAACCCTTCCCCGAAGCCTGACCCTCACCCGTCCCCTAATCCTAACCCGTACGCTGACACTGACCCGCGCCCTCACACGTACGCTCCCTTTAAAGCGTTGTCGTACCCTCACCTGGACCCTAAACCGTCCCCGTCCCCTAAACCTAACCCTAGCCCGAACCCTAACCCTAACCCTTCCCCGAAGCCTGACCCTCACCCGTCCCCTAATCCTAACCCGTACGTTGACACTGACCCGCGCCCTCACACGTACGCTCCCCCTAAAGCGTTGTCGTACCCTCACCTGGACCCTAAACCTTCCCCATCCCCTAACCCTAACCCTAGCCCGAACCCTAACCTTAACCCTTCCCCGAAGCCTGACCCTCACCCGTCCCCTAATCCTAACCCGTACGCTGACACTGACCCGCGCCCTCACACGTACGCTCCCCCTAAAGCGTTGTCGTACCCTCACCTGGACCCTAAACCGTCCCCATCCCCTAACCCTAACCCTAGCCCGAACCCTAACCCTAACCCTTCCCCGAAGCCTGACCCTCACCCGTCCCCTAATCCTAACCCGTACGCTGACACTGACCCGCGCCCTCACACGTACGCTCCCCCTAAAGCGTTGTCGTACCCTCACCTGGACCCTAAACCGTCCCTGTCCCCTAACCCTAACCCTAGCCCGAACCCTAACCCTAACCCTTCCCCGAAGCCTGACCCTCACCCGTTCCCTAATCCTAACCCGTACGCTGACACTGACCCGCGCCCTCACACGTACACTCCCCCTAAAGCGGTGTCGTACCCTCACCTGGACCCTAAACCGTCCCCGTCCCCTAACCCTAACCCTAGCCCGAACCCTAACCCTACCCCTTCCCTGAAGCCTGACCCTCACCCGTCCCGTAATCCTAACCCGTATGATGACACTGACCCGCGCCCTCACACATACGCTCCCCCTAAAGCGTTGTCGTACCCTCACCTGGACCCTAAACCGTCCCCGTCCCCTAACCCTAACCCTAGCCCGAACCCTAACCCTAACCCTTCACCGAAGCATGACCCTCACCCGTCCCGTAATCCTAACCCGTACGCTGACACTGACCCGCGCCCTCACACGTACGCTCCCCCTAAAGCGTTGTCGTACCCTCACCTGGACCCTAAACCGTCCCCGTCCCCTAACCCTAACCCTAGCCCGAACCCTAACCCTAACCCTTCCCCGAAGCCTGACCCTCACCCGTCCCCTAATCCTAACCCGAATGCTGACACTAACCCGCGCCCTCACACGTACGCTCCCCCTAAAGCGTTGTCGTACCCTCACCTGGACCCTAAACCGTCCCCGTCCCCTAACCCTAACCCTAGCCCGAACCCTAACCCTAACCCTTCCCCGAAGCCTGACCCTCACCCGTCCCCTAATCCTAACCCGTACGCTGACACTAACCCGCGCCCTCACACGTACGCTCCCCCTAAAGCCTTGTCGTACCCTCACCTGGACCCTAAACCGTCCCCGTCCCCTAACCCTAACCCTAGCCCGAACCCTAACCCTAACACTTCCCCGAAGCCTGACTCTCACCCGTCCCGTAATCCTAACCCGTACGCTGACCCTAACCTGCCCCCTCACACGTAAGCTCCCCCTAAAGCGTTGTCGTACCCTCACCTGGACCCTAAACCGTCGCCGTCCCCTAAACCTAACCCTAGCCCGAACCCTAACCCTAAACCTTCCCCGAAGCCTGACCCTCACCCGTCCCCTAATCCTAACCCGTACGCTGACACTGACCCGCGCCCTCACACGTACGCTCCCCCTAAAGCGTTGTCGTACCCTCACCTGGACCCTAAACCGTCCCCGTCCCCTAACCCTAACCCTAGCCCGAACCCTAACCCTAACCCTTCCCCGAAGCCTGACCGTCACCCGTCCCCTAATCCTAACCCGTACGCTGACACTGACCCGCGCCCTCACACGTACGCTCCCCCTAAAGCGTTGTCGTACCCTCACCTGGACCCTAAACCGTCCCCGTCCCCTAACCCTAACCCTAGCCCGAACCCTAACCCTAACCCTTCCCCGAAGCCTGACCCTCACCCGTCCCCTAATCCTAACCCGTACGCTGACACTGACCCGCGCCCTCACACGTACGCTCCCCCTAAAGCGTTGTCGTACCCTCACCTGGACCCTAAACCGTCCCAGTCCCCTAACCCTAACCCTAGCCCAAACCCTAACCCTAACCCTTCCGCGAAGCCTGACCCTCACCCGTCCCCTAATCCTAACCCGTACGCTAACACTAACCCGCGCCCTCACAGGTACGCTCCCCCTAAAGCGTTGTCGTACCCTCACCTGGACCCTAAACCGTCCCCGTCCCCTAACCCTAACCCTAGCCCAAACCCTAACCCTAACCCTTCCCCGAAGCCTGACCCTCACCCGTCCCCTAATCCTAACCCGTACGCTGACACTGACCCGCGCCCTCACACGTACGCTCCCCCTAAAGCGTTTTCATACCCTCACCTGGACCCTAAACCGTCCCCCTCCCCTAACCCTAACCCTAGCCCGAACCCTAACCCTAACCCTTCCCCGAAGCCTGACCCTCACCCGTCCCCTAATCCTAACCCGTACGCTGACACTGACCCGCGCCCTCACACGTACGCTCCCCCTAAAGCTTTGTCGTACCCTCACCTGGACCCTAAACCGTCCCCGTCCCCTAACCCTAACCCTAGCCCGAACCCTAACCCTAACCCTTCCCCGAAGCCTGACCCTCACCCGTCCCATAATCCTAACCCGTACGCTGACACTGACCCACGCCCTCACACGTACGCTCCCCCTAAAGCGTTGTCGTACCCTCACCTGGACCCTAAACCGTCCCCATCCCCTAACCCTAACCCTAGCCCGAACCCTAACCCTAACACTTTCCCGAAGCCTGACCCTCACCCGTCCCCTAATCCTAACCCATACGCTAACACTGACCCGCGCCCTCACACGTACGCTCCCCCTAAAGCGTTGTCGTACCCTCACCTGGACCCTAAACCGTCCCCGTCCCCTAACCCTAACCCTAGCCCGACCCCTAACCCTAACCCTTCCCCGAAGCCTGACACTCACCCGTCCCCTAATCCTAACCCGTACGCTGACACTGACCCGCGCCCTCACACGTACGCTCCCCCTAAAGCGTTGTCGTACCCTCAGCTGGACCCTAAACCGTCCCCGTCCCCTAACCCTATCCCTAGCCCGAACCCTAACCCTAACCCTTCCCCGAAGCCTGACCCTCACACGTCCCCTAATCCTAACCCGTACGATGACACTGACCCGCGCCCTCACATGTACGCTCCCCCTAAAGCGTTGTCGTACCCTCACCTGGACCCTAAACCGTCCCCGTCCCCTAACCCTAACCCTAGCCCGAACCCTAAACCTAACCCTTCCCCGAAGCCTGACCCTCACCCGTCCCGTAATCCTAACCCGTACGCTGACACTGACCCGCGCCCTCACACGTACGCTCCCCCTAAAGCGTTGTCGTACCCTCACCTGGACCCTAAACCGTCCCCGTGTCCTAACCCTAACCCTAGCCCTAGCCCGAACCCTAACCCTAACCCTTCCCCGAAGCCTGACCCTCACACGTCCCCTAATCCTAACCCGTACGATGACACTGACCCGCGCCCTCACATGTACGCTCCCCCTAAAGCGTTGTCGTACCCTCACCTGGACCCTAAACCGTCCCCGTCCCCTAACCCTAACCCTAGCCCGAACCCTAAACCTAACCCTTCCCCGAAGCCTGACCCTCACCCGTCCCCTAATCCTAACCCGTACGCTGACACTGACCCGCGCCCTCACACGTACGCTCCCCCTAAAGCGTTGTCGTACCCTCACCTGGACCCTAAACCGTCCCCGTCCCCTAACCCTAACCCTAGCCCGAACCCTAACCCTAACCCTTCCCCGAAGCCTGACCCTCACCCGTCCCCTAATCCTAACCCGTACGCTGACACTAACCCGCGCCCTCACACGTACGCTCCCGCTAGAGCGTTGTCGTACCCTCACCTGGACCCTAAACCGTCCCCGTCGCCTAACCCTAACCCTAGCCTGAACCCTAACCCTAACCCTTCCCCGAAGCCTGACCCTCACCCGTCCCCTAATCCTAACCCGTACGCTGACACTGACCCGCGCCCTCACACGTACGCTCCCCCTAAAGCGTTGTCGTACCCTCACCTGGACCCTAAACCGTCCCCGTCCCCTAACCCTAACCCTAGCCCGAACCCTAAACCTAACACTTCCCCGAAGCCTGACCCTCACCCGTCCCCTAATCCTAACCCGTACGCTGACACTAACCCGCGCCCTCACACGTACGCTCCCCCTAAAGCGTTGTCGTACCCTCACCTGGACCCTAAACCGTCCCCGTCCCCTAACCCTAACCCTAGCCCGAACCCTAACCCTAACCCTTCCCCGAAGCCTGACCCTCACCCGTCCCCTAATCCTAACCCGTACGCTGACACTGACCCGCGCCCTCACACGTACGCTCCCCCTAAAGCGTTGTCGTACCCTCACCTGGACCCTAAACCGTCCCCGTCCCCTAACCCTAACCCTAGCCCGAACCCTAACCCTAACCCTTCCCCGAAGCCTGACCCTCACCCGTCCCCTAATCCTAACCCGTACGCTGACACTGACCCGCGCCCTCACACGTACGCTCCCCCTAAAGCGTTGTCGTACCCTCACCTGGACCCTAAACCGTCCCCGTCCCCTAACCCTAACCCTAGCCCGAACCCTAACCCTAACCCTTCCCCGAAGCCTGACCCTCACCCGTCCCCTAATCCTAACCCGTACGCTGACACTGACCCGCGCCCTCACACGTACGCTCCCCCTAAAGCGTTGTCGTACCCTCACCTGGACCCTAAACCGTCCCAGTCCCCTAACCCTAACCCTAGCCCAAACCCTAACCCTAACCCGTCCGCGAAGCCTGACCCTCACCCGTCCCCTAATCCTAACCCGTACGCTAACACTAACCCGCGCCCTCACAGGTACGCTCCCCCTAAAGCGTTGTCGTACCCTCACCTGGACCCTAAACCGTCCCCGTCCCCTAACCCTAACCCTAGCCCAAACCCTAACCCTAACCCTTCCCCGAAGCCTGACCCTCACCCGTCCCCTAATCCTAACCCGTACGCTGACACTGACCCGCGCCCTCACACGTACGCTCCCCCTAAAGCGTTGTCATACCCTCACCTGGACCCTAAACCGTCCCCCTCCCCTAACCCTAACCCTAGCCCGAACCCTAACCCTAACCCTTCCCCGAAGCCTGACCCTCACCCGTCCCCTAATCCTAACCCGTACGCAGACACTGACCCGCGCCCTCACACGTACGCTCCCCCTAAAGCTTTGTCGTACCCTCACCTGGACCCTAAACCGTCCCCGTCCCCTAACCCTAACCCTAGCCCGAACCCTAACCCTAACCCTTCCCCGAAGCCTGACCCTCACCCGTCCCATAATCCTAACCCGTACGCTGACACTGACCCACGCCCTCACACGTACGCTCCCCCTAAAGCGTTGTCGTACCCTCACCTGGACCCTAAACCGTCCCCATCCCCTAACCCTAACCCTAGCCCGAACCCTAACCCTAACCCTTTCCCGAAGCCTGACCCTCACCCGTCCCCTAATCCTATCCCATACGCTAACACTAACCCGCGCCCTCACACGTACGCTCCCCCTAAAGCGTTGTCGTACCCTCACCTGGACCCTAAACCGTCCCCGTCCCCTAACCCTAACCCTAGCCCGACCCCTAACCCTAACCCTTCCCCGAAGCCTGACACTCACCCGTCCCCTAATCCTAACCCGTACGCTGACACTGACCCGCGCCCTCACACGTACGCTCCCCCTAAAGCGTTTTCGTACCCTCACCTGGACCCTAAACCGTCCCCGTCCCCTAACCCTATCCCTAGCCCGAACCCTAACCCTAACCCTTCCCCGAAGCCTGACCCTCACACGTCCCCTAATCCTAACCCGTACGATGACACTGACCCGCGCCCTCACATGTACGCTCCCCCTAAAGCGTTGTCGTACCCTCACCTGGACCCTAAACCGTCCCCGTCCCCTAACCCTAACCCTAGCCCGAACCCTAAACCTAACCCTTCCCCGAAGCCTGACCCTCACCCGTCCCGTAATCCTAACCCGTACGCTGACACTGACCCGCGCCCTCACACGTACGCTCCCCCTAAAGCGTTGTCGTACCCTCACCTGGACCCTAAACCGTCCCCGTGTCCTAACCCTAACCCTAGCCCTAGCCCGAACCCTAAACCTAACCCTTCCCCGAAGCCTGACCCTCACACGTCCCCTAATCCTAACCCGTACGATGACACTGACCCGCGCCCTCACATGTACGCTCCCCCTAAAGCGTTGTCGTACCCTCACCTGGACCCTAAACCGTCCCCGTCCCCTAACCCTAACCCTAGCCCGAACCCTAAACCTAACCCTTCCCCGAAGCCTGACCCTCACCCGTCCCCTAATCCTAACCCGTACGCTGACACTGACCCGCGCCCTCACACGTACGCTCCCCCTAAAGCGTTGTCGTACCCTCACCTGGACCCTAAACCGTCCCCGTCCCCTAACCCTAACCCTAGCCCGAACCCTAACCCTAACCCTTCCCCGAAGCCTGACCCTCACCCGTCCCCTAATCCTAACCCGTACGCTGACACTAACCCGCGCCCTCACACGTACGCTCCCGCTAGAGCGTTGTCGTACCCTCACCTGGACCCTAAACCGTCCCCGTCGCCTAACCCTAACCCTAGCCTGAACCCTAACCCTAACCCTTCCCCGAAGCCTGACCCTCACCCGTCCCCTAATCCTAACCCGTACGCTGACACTGACCCGCGCCCTCACACGTACGCTCCCCCTAAAGCGTGTCGTACCCTCACCTGGACCCTAAACCGTCCCCGTCCCCTAACCCTAACCCTAGCCCGAACCCTAACCCTAACCCTTCCCCGAAGCCTGACCCTCACCCGTCCCCTAATCCTAACCCGTACGCTGACACTGACCCGCGCCCTCACACGTACGCTCCCCCTAAAGCGTTGTCGTACCCTCACCTGGACCCTAAACCGTCCCCGTCCCCTAACCCTAACCCTAGCCCGAACACTAACCCTAACCCTTCCCCGAAGCCTGACCCTCACCCGTCCCCTAATCCTAACCCGTACGCTGACACTGACCCGCGCCCTCACACGTACGCTCCCCCTAAAGCGTTGTCGTACCCTCACCTGCACCCTAAACCGTCCCCGTCCCCTAACCCTAACCCTAGCCCGAACCCTAACCCTAACCCTTCCCCGAAGCCTGACCCTCACCCGTCCCCTAATCCTAACCCGTACGCTGACACTGACCCGCGCCCTCACACGTACGCTCCCCCTAAAGCGTTGTCGTACCCTCACCTGGACCCTAAACCCTCCCCGTCCCCTAACCCTAACCCTAGCCCGAACCCTAACCCTAACCCTTCCCCGAAGCCTGACCCTCACCCGTCCCCTAATCCTAACCCGTACGCTGACACTGACCCGCGCCCTCACACGTACGCTCCCCCTAAAGCGTTGTCGTACCCTCACCTGGACCCTAAACCGTCCCCGTCCCCTAACCCTAACCCTAGCCCGAACCCTAACCCTAACCCTTCCCCGAAGCCTGACCCTCACCCGTCCCCTAATCCTAACCCGTACGCTGACACTGAACCGCGCCCTCACACGTACGCTCCCCCTAAAGCGTTGTCGTACCCTCACCTGGACCCTAAACCGTCCCCGTCCCCTAACCCTAACCCTAGCCCGAACCCTAACCCTAACCCTTCCGCGAAGCCTGACCCTCACCCGTCCCCTAATCCTAACCCGTACGCTGACACTGACCCGCGCCCTCACACGTACGCTCCCCCTAAAGCGTTGTTGTACCCTCACCTGGACCCTAAACCGTCCCCGTCCCCTAACCCTAACCCTAGCCCGAACCCTAACCCTAACCCTTCCCCGAAGCCTGACCCTCACCCGTCCCCTAATCCTAACCCGTACGCTGACACTAACCCGCGCCCTCACACGTACGCTCCCGCTAGAGCGTTGTCGTACCCTCACCTGGACCCTAAACCGTCCCCGTCGCCTAAACCTAACCCTAGCCTGAACCCTAACCCTAACCCTTCCCTGAAGCCTGACCCTCACCCGTCCCCTAATCCTAACCAGTACGCTGACACTGACCCGCGCCCTCACACGTACGCTCCCCCTAAAGCGTGTCGTACCCTCACCTGGACCCTAAACCGTCCCCGTCCCCTAAACCTAACCCTAGCCCGAACCCTAACCCTAACCCTTCCCCGAAGCCTGACCCTCACCCGTCCCCTAATCCTAACCCGTACGCTGACACTGACCCGCGCCCTCACACGTACGCTCCCCCTAAAGCGTTGTCGTACCCTCACCTGGACCCTAAACCGTCCCCGTCCCCTAACCCTAACCCTAGCCCGAACACTAACCCTAACCCTTCCCCGAAGCCTGACCCTCACCCGTCCCCTAATCCTAACCCGTACGCTGACACTGACCCGCGCCCTCACACGTACGCTCCCCCTAAAGCGTTGTCGTACCCTCACCTGCACCCTAAACCCTCCCCGTCCCCTAACCCTAACCCTAGCCCGAACCCTAACCCTAACCCTTCCCCGAAGCCTGACCCTCACCCGTCCCCTAATCCTAACCCGTACGCTGACACTGAACTGCGCCCTCACACGTACGCTCCCCCTAAAGCGTTGTCGTACCCTCACCTGGACCCTAAACCGTCCCCGTCCCCTAACCCTAACCCTAGCCCGAACCCTAACCCTAACCCTTCCCCGAAGCCTGACCCTCACCCGTCCCCTAATCCTAACCCGTACGCTGACACTGACCCGCGCCCTCACACGTACGCTCCCCCTAAAGCGTTGTCGTACCCTCACCTGGACCCTAAACCGTCCCCGTCCACTAACCCTAACCCTAGCCCGAACCCTAACCCTAACCCTTCCCCGAAGCCTGACCCTCACCCGTCCCCTAATCCTAACCCGTACGCTGACACTGACCCGCGCCCTCACACGTACGCTCCCCCTAAAGCGTTGTCGTACCCTCACCTGGACCCTAAACCGTCCCCGTCCCCTAACCCTAACCCTAGCCCGAACCCTAACCCTAACCCTTCCCCGAAGCCTGACCCTCACCCGTCCCCTAATCCTAACCCGTACGCTGACACTGACCCGCGCCCTCACACGTACGCTCCCCCTAAAGCGTTGTCGTACCCTTACCTGGACCCTAAACCGTCCCCGTCCCCTAACCCTAACCCTAGCCCGAACCCTAACCCTAACCCTTCCGCGAATCCTGACCCTCACCCGTCCACTAATCCTAACCCGTACGCTGACACTGACCCGCGCCCTCACACGTACGCTCCCCCTAAAGCGTTGTTGTACCCTCACCTGGACCCTAAACCGTCCCGGTCCCCTAACCCTAACCCTAGCCCGAACCCTAACCCTAACCCTTCCCCGAAGCCTGACCCTCACCCGTCCCCTAATCCTAACCCGTACGCTGACAGTGACCCGCGCTCTCACACGTACGCTCCCCCTAAAGCGTTGTCGTACCCTCACCTGGACCCTAAACCGTCCCCGTCCCCGTGCCCTAACCCTAGCCCGAACCCTAACCCTAACCCTTCCCCGAAGCCTGACCCTCACCCGTCCCCTAATCCTAACCCGTACGCTGACACTGACCCGCGCCCTCACACGTACGCTCCCCCTAAAGCGTTGTCGTACCCTCACCTGGACCCTAAACCGTCCCCGTCCCCTAACCCTAACCCTAGCCCGAACCCTAACCCTAACCCTTCCCCGAAGCCTGACCCTCACCCGTCCCCTAATCCTAACCCGTACGCTGACACTGACCCGCGCCCTCACACGTACGCTCCCCCTAAAGCGTTGTCGTACCCTCACCTGGACCCTAAACCGTCCCCGTCCCCTAACCCTAACCCTAGCCCGAACCCTAACCCTAACCCTTCCCCGAAGCCTGACCCTCACCCGTCCCCTAATCCTAACCCGTACGCTGACACTGACCCGCGCCCTCACACGTACGCTCCCCCTAAAGCGTTGTCGTACCCTCACCTGGACCCTAAACCGTCCCCATCCCCTAACCCTAACCCTAGCCCGAACCCTAACCCTAACCCTTCCCCGAAGCCTGACCCTCACCCGTCCCCTAATCCTAACCCGTACGCTGACACTGACCCGCGCCCTCACACGTACGCTCCCCCTAAAGCATTGTCGTACCCTCACCTGGACCCTAAACCGTCCCCGTCCCCTAACCCTAACCCTAGCCCGAACCCTAACCCTACCCCTTCCCTGAAGCCTGACCCTCACACGTCCCCTAATCCTAACCCGTATGATGACACTGACCCGCGCCCTCACACGTACGCTCCCCCTAAAGCGTTGTCGTACCCTCACCTGGACCCTAAACTGTCCCCGTCCCCTAACCCTAACCCTAGCCCGAACCCTAACCCTAACCCTTCCCCGAAGCCTGACCCTCACCCGTCCCCTAATCCTAACCCGTACGCTGACACTGACTCGCGCCCTCACACGTACGCTCCCCCTAAAGCGTTGTCGTACCCTCACCTGGACCCTAAACCGTCCCCGTCCCCTAACCCTAACCCTAGCCCGAACCCTAACCCTAACACTTCCCCGAAGCCTGACCCTCACCCGTCCCGTAATCCTAACCCGTACGCTGACCCTAACCTGCCCCCTCACACGTACGCTCCCCCTAAAGCGTTGTCGTACCCTCACCTGGACCCTAAAACGTCGCCGTCCCCTAACCCTAACCCTAGCCCGAACCCTAACCCTAAACCTTCCCCGAAGCCTGACCCTCACCCGTCCCCTAATCCTAACCCGTACGCTGACACTGACCCGCGCCCTCACACGTACGCTCCCCCTAAAGCGTTGTCGTACCCTCACCTGGACCCTAAACCGTCCCCGTCCCCTAACCCTAAACCTAGCCCGAACCCTAACCCTAACCCTTCCCCGAAGCCTGACCCTCACCCGTCCCCTAATCCTAACCCGTACGCTGACACTGACCCGCGCCCTCACACGTACGCTCCCCCTAAAGCGTTGTCGTACCCTCACCTGGACCCTAAAACGTCGCCGTCCCCTAACCCTAACCCTAGCCCGAACCCTAACCCTAAACCTTCCCCGAAGCCTGACCCTCACCCGTCCCCTAATCCTAACCCGTACGCTGACACTGACCCGCGCCCTCACACGTACGCTCCCCCTAAAGCGTTGTCGTACCCTCACCTGGACCCTAAACCGTCCCCGTCCCCTAACCCTAAACCTAGCCCGAACCCTAACCCTAACCCTTCCCCGAAGCCTGACCCTCACCCGTCCCCTAATCCTAACCCGTACGCTGACACTGACCCGCGCCCTCACACGTACGCTCCCCCTAAAGCGTTGTCGTACCCTCACCTGGACCCTAAACCGTCCCCGTCCCCTAACCCTAACCCTAGCCCGAACCCTAACCCTAACCCTTCCCCGAAGCCTGACCCTCACCCGTCCCCTAATCCTAACCCGTACGCTGACACTGACCCGCGCCCTCACACGTACGCTCCCCCTAAAGCGTTGTCGTACCCTCACCTGGACCCTAAACCGTCCCCGTCCCCTAACCCTAACCCTAGCCCGAACCCTAACCCTAACCCTTCCCCGAAGCCTGACCCTCACCCGTGCCCTAATCCTAACCCGTACGCTGACACTGACCCGCGCCCTCACACGTACGCTCCCCCTAAAGCGTTGTCGTACCCTCACCTGGACCCTAAACCGTCCCCGTCCCCTAACCCTAACCCTAGCCCGAACCCTAACCCTAACCCTTCCCCGAAGCCTGACCCTCACACGTCCCCTAATCCTAACCCGTATGATGACACTGACCCGCGCCCTCACACATACGCTCCCCCTAAAGCGTTGTCGTACCCTCACCTGGACCCTAAACCGTCCCCGTCCCCTAACCCTAACCCTACCCCGAACCCTAACCCTAACCCTTCCCCGAAGCCTGACCCTCACCCGTCCCGTAATCCTAACCCGTACGCTGACACTGACCCGCGCCCTCACACGTACGCTCCCCCTAAAGCGTTGTCGTACCCTCACCTGGACCCTAAACTGTCCCCGTCCCCTAACCCTAACCCTAGCCCGAACCCTAACCCTAACCCTTCCCCGAAGCCTGACCCTCACCCGTCCCCTAATCCTAACCCGTACGCTGACACTGACCCGCGCCCTCACACGTACGCTCCCCCTAAAGCGTTGTCGTACCCTCACCTGGACCCTAAACCGTCCCCGTCCCCTAACCCTAACCCTAGCCCGAACCCTAACCCTAACCCTTCCCTGAAGCCTGACCCTCACCCGTCCCCTAATCCTAACCCGTACGCTGACACTGACCCGCGCCCTCACACGTACGCTCCCCCTAAAGCGTTGTCGTACCCTCACCTGGACCCTAAACCGTCCCCGTCCCCTAACCCTAACCCTAGCCCGAACCCTAACCCTAACCCTTCCCCGAAGCCTGACCCTCACCCGTCCCCTAATCCTAACCCGTACGCTGACACTGACCCGCGCCCTCACACGTACGCTCCCCCTAAAGCGTTGTCGTACCCTCACCTGGACCCTAAACCGTCCCCGTCCCCTAACCCTAACCCTAGCCCGAACCCTAACCCTAACGCTTCCCCGAAGCCTGACCCTCACCCGTCCCCTAATCCTAACCCGTACGCTGACACTGACCCGCGCCCTCACACGTACGCTCCCCCTAAAGCGTTGTCGTACCCTCACCTGGACCCTAAACCGTCCCCGTCCCCTAACCCTAACCCTAGCCCGAACCCTAAACCTAACCCTTCCCCGAAGCCTGACCCTCACCCGTCCCGTAATCCTAACCCGTACGCTGACACTGACCCGCGCCCTCACACGTACGCTCCCCCTAAAGCGTTGTCGTACCCTCACCTGGACCCTAAACCGTCCCCGTGTCCTAACCCTAACCCTAGCCCTAGCCCGAACCCTAAACCTAACCCTTCCCCGAAGCCTGACCCTCACACGTCCCCTAATCCTAACCCGTACGATGACACTGACCCGCGCCCTCACATGTACGCTCCACCTAAAGCGTTGTCGTACCCTCACCTGGACCCTAAACCGTCCCCGTCCCCTAACCCTAACCCTAGCCCGAACCCTAAACCTAACCCTTCCCCGAAGCCTGACCCTCACCCGTCCCCTAATCCTAACCCGTACGCTGACACTGACCCGCGCCCTCACACGTACGCTCCCCCTAAAGCGTTGTCGTACCCTCACCTGGACCCTAAACCGTCCCCGTCCCCTAACCCTAACCCTAGCCCGAACCCTAACCCTAACCGTTCCCCGAAGCCTGACCCTCACCCGTCCCCTAATCCTAACCCGTACGCTGACACTAACCCGCGCCCTCACACGTACGCTCCCGCTAGAGCGTTGTCGTACCCTCACCTGGACCCTAAACCGTCCCCGTCGCCTAACCCTAACCCTAGCCTGAACCCTAACCCTAACCCTTCCCCGAAGCCTGACCCTCACCCGTCCCCTAATCCTAACCCGTACGCTGACACTGACCCGCGCCCTCACACGTACGCTCCCCCTAAAGCGTGTCGTACCCTCACCTGGACCCTAAACCGTCCCCGTCCCCTAACCCTAACCCTAGCCCGAACCCTAACCCTAACCCTTCCCCGAAGCCTGACCCTCACCCGTCCCCTAATCCTAACCCGTACGCTGACACTGACCCGCGCCCTCACACGTACGCTCCCCCTAAAGCGTTGTCGTACCCTCACCTGGACCCTAAACCGTCCCCGTCCCCTAACCCTAACCCTAGCCCGAACACTAACCCTAACCCTTCCCCGAAGCCTGACCCTCACCCGTCCCCTAATCCTAACCCGTACGCTGACACTGACCCGCGCCCTCACACGTACGCTCCCCCTAAAGCGTTGTCGTACCCTCACCTGCACCCTAAACCGTCCCCGTCCCCTAACCCTAACCCTAGCCCGAACCCTAACCCTAACCCTTCCCCGAAGCCTGACCCTCACCCGTCCCCTAATCCTAACCCGTACGCTGACACTGACCCGCGCCCTCACACGTACGCTCCCCCTAAAGCGTTGTCGTACCCTCACCTGGACCCTAAACCCTCCCCGTCCCCTAACCCTAACCCTAGCCCGAACCCTAACCCTAACCGTTCCCCGAAGCCTGACCCTCACCCGTCCCCTAATCCTAACCCGTACGCTGACACTAACCCGCGCCCTCACACGTACGCTCCCGCTAGAGCGTTGTCGTACCCTCACCTGGACCCTAAACCGTCCCCGTCGCCTAACCCTAACCCTAGCCTGAACCCTAACCCTAACCCTTCCCCGAAGCCTGACCCTCACCCGTCCCCTAATCCTAACCCGTACGCTGACACTGACCCGCGCCCTCACACGTACGCTCCCCCTAAAGCGTGTCGTACCCTCACCTGGACCCTAAACCGTCCCCGTCCCCTAACCCTAACCCTAGCCCGAACCCTAACCCTAACCCTTCCCCGAAGCCTGACCCTCACCCGTCCCCTAATCCTAACCCGTACGCTGACACTGACCCGCGCCCTCACACGTACGCTCCCCCTAAAGCGTTGTCGTACCCTCACCTGGACCCTAAACCGTCCCCGTCCCCTAACCCTAACCCTAGCCCGAACACTAACCCTAACCCTTCCCCGAAGCCTGACCCTCACCCGTCCCCTAATCCTAACCCGTACGCTGACACTGACCCGCGCCCTCACACGTACGCTCCCCCTAAAGCGTTGTCGTACCCTCACCTGCACCCTAAACCGTCCCCGTCCCCTAACCCTAACCCTAGCCCGAACCCTTACCCTAACCCTTCCCCGAAGCCTGACCCTCACCCGTCCCCTAATCCTAACCCGTACGCTGACACTGACCCGCGCCCTCACACGTACGCTCCCCCTAAAGCGTTGTCGTACCCTCACCTGGACCCTAAACCCTCCCCGTCCCCTAACCCTAACCCTAGCCCGAACCCTAACCCTAACCCTTCCCCGAAGCCTGACCCTCACCCGTCCCCTAATCCTAACCCGTACGCTGACACTGACCCGCGCCCTCACACGTACGCTCCCCCTAAAGCGTTGTCGTACCCTCACCTGGACCCTAAACCGTCCCCGTCCCCTAACCCTAACCCTAGCCCGAACCCTAACCCTAACCCTTCCCCGAAGCCTGACCCTCACCCGTCCCCTAATCCTAACCCGTACGCTGACACTGAACCGCGCCCTCACACGTACGCTCCCCCTAAAGCGTTGTCGTACCCTCACCTGGACCCTAAACCGTCCCCGTCCCCTAACCCTAACCCTAGCCCGAACCCTAACCCTAACCCTTCCGCGAAGCCTGACCCTCACCCGTCCCCTAATCCTAACCCGTACGCTGACACTGACCCGCGCCCTCACACGTACGCTCCCCCTAAAGCGTTGTTGTACCCTCACCTGGACCCTAAACCGTCCCCGTCCCCTAACCCTAACCCTAGCCCGAACCCTAACCCTAACCCTTCCCCGAAGCCTGACCCTCACCCGTCCCCTAATCCTAACCCGTACGCTGACACTAACCCGCGCCCTCACACGTACGCTCCCGCTAGAGCGTTGTCGTACCCTCACCTGGACCCTAAACCGTCCCCGTCGCCTAAACCTAACCCTAGCCTGAACCCTAACCCTAACCCTTCCCCGAAGCCTGACCCTCACCCGTCCCCTAATCCTAACCCGTACGCTGACACTGACCCGCGCCCTCACACGTACGCTCCCCCTAAAGCGTGTCGTACCCTCACCTGGACCCTAAACCGTCCCCGTCCCCTAACCCTAACCCTAGCCCGAACCCTAACCCTAACCCTTCCCCGAAGCCTGACACTCACCCGTCCCCTAATCCTAACCCGTACGCTGACACTGACCCGCGCCCTCACACGTACGCTCCCCCTAAAGCGTTGTCGTACCCTCACCTGGACCGTAAACCGTCCCCGTCCCCTAACCCTAACCCTAGCCCGAACACTAACCCTAACCCTTCCCCGAAGCCTGACCCTCACCCGTCCCCTAATCCTAACCCGTACGCTGACACTGACCCGCGCCCTCACACGTACGCTCCCCCTAAAGCGTTGTCGTACCCTCACCTGCACCCTAAACCCTCCCCGTCCCCTAACCCTAACCCTAGCCCGAACCCTAACCCTAACCCTTCCCCGAAGCCTGACCCTCACCCGTCCCCTAATCCTAACCCGTACGCTGACACTGAACTGCGCCCTCACACGTACGCTCCCCCTAAAGCGTTGTCGTACCCTCACCTGGACCCTAAACCGTCCCCGTCCCCTAACCCTAACCCTAGCCCGAACCCTAACCCTAACCCTTCCCCGAAGCCTGACCCTCACCCGTCCCCTAATCCTAACCCGTACGCTGACACTGACCCGCGCCCTCACACGTACGCTCCCCCTAAAGCGTTGTCGTACCCTCACCTGGACCCTAAACCGTCCCCGTCCACTAACCCTAACCCTAGCCCGAACCCTAACCCTAACCCTTCCCCGAAGCCTGACCCTCACCCGTCCCCTAATCCTAACCCGTACGCTGACACTGACCCGCGCCCTCACACGTACGCTCCCCCTAAAGCGTTGTCGTACCCTCACCTGGACCCTAAACCGTCCCCGTCCCCTAACCCTAACCCTAGCCCGAACCCTAACCCTAACCCTTCCCCGAAGCCTGACCCTCACCCGTCCCCTAATCCTAACCCGTACGCTGACACTGACCCGCGCCCTCACACGTACGCTCCCCCTAAAGCGTTGTCGTACCCTCACCTGGACCCTAAACCGTCCCCGTCCCCTAACCCTAACCCTAGCCCGAACCCTAACCCTAACCCTTCCGCGAATCCTGACCCTCACCCGTCCCCTAATCCTAACCCGTAGGCTGACACTGACCCGCGCCCTCACACGTACGCTCCCCCTAAAGCGTTGTTGTACCCTCACCTGGACCCTAAACCGTCCCCGTCCCCTAACCCTAACCCTAGCCCGAACCCTAACCCTAACCCTTCCCCGAAGCCTGACCCTCACCCGTCCCCTAATCCTAACCCGTACGCTGACAGTGACCCGCGCTCTCACACGTACGCTCCCCCTAAAGCGTTGTCGTACCCTCACCTGGACCCTAAACCGTCCCCGTCCCCTAACCCTAACCCTAGCCCGAACCCTAACCCTAACCCTTCCCCGAAGCCTGACCCTCACCCGTCCCCTAATCCTAACCCGTACGCTGACACTGACCCGCGCCCTCACACGTACGCTCCCCCTAAAGCGTTGTCGTACCCTCACCTGGACCCTAAACCGTCCCCGTCCCCTAACCCTAACCCTAGCCCGAACCCTAACCCTAACTCTTCCCCGAAGCCTGACCCTCACCCGTCCCCTAATCCTAACCCGTACGCTGACACTGACCCGCGCCCTCACACGTACGCTCCCCCTAAAGCGTTGTCGTACCCTCACCTGGACCCTAAAACGTCCCCATCCCCTAACCCTAACCCTAGCCCGAACCCTAACCCTAAACCTTCCCCGAAGCCTGACCCTCACCCGTCCCCTAATCCTAACCCGTACGCTGACACTGACCCGCGCCCTCACACATACGCTCCCCCTAAAGCGTTGTCGTACCCTCACCTGGACCCTAAACCGTCCCCGTCCCCTAACCCTAACCCTAGCCCGAACCCTAACCCTAACCCTTCCCCGAAGCCTGACCCTCACCCGTCCCCTAATCCTAACCCGTACGCTGACACTGACCCGCGCTCTCACACGTACGCTCCCCCTAAAGCGTTGTCGTACCCTCACCTGGACCCTAAACCGTCCCCGTCCCCTAACCCTAACCTTAGCCCGAACACTAACCCTAACCCTTCCTCGAAGCCTGACCCTCACCCGTCCCCTAATCCTAACCCGTACGCTGACACTGACCCGCGCCCTCATACGTACGCTCCCCCTAAAGCGTTGTCGTACCCTCACCTGGACCCTAAACCGTCCCCGTCCCCTAACCCTAACCCTAGCCCGAACCCTAACCCTAACCCTTCCCCGAAGCCTGACCCTCACCCGTCCCCTAATCCTAACCCGTACGCTGACACTGACCCGCGCCCTCACACGTACGCTCCCCCTAAAGCGTTGTCGTACCCTCACCTGGACCCTAAAACGTCCCCATCCCCTAACCCTAACCCTAGCCCGAAACCTAACCCTAACCCTTCCCCGAAGCCTGACCCTCACCCGTCCCCTAATCCTAACCCGTACGCTGACACTGACCCGCGCCCTCACACGTACGCTCCCCCTAAAGCGTTGTCGTACCCTCACCTGGACCCTAAACCGTCCCCGTCCCCTAACCCTAACCCTAGCCCGAACCCTAACCCTAACCCTTCCCCGAAGCCTGACCCTCACCCGTCCCCTAATCCTAACCCGTACGCTGACACTGACCCGCGCCCTCACACGTACGCTCCCCCTAAAGCGTTGTCGTACCCTCACCTGGACCCTAAACCGTCCCCGTCCCCTAACCCTAACCCTAGCCCGAACCCTAACCCTAACCCTTCCCCGAAGCCTGACCCTCACCCGTCCCCTAATCCTAACCCGTACGCTGACACTGACCCGCCCCCTCACACGTACGCTCCCCCTAAAGCGTTGTCGTACCCTCACCTGGACCCTAAACCGTCCCCGTCCCCTAACCCTAACCCTAGCCCGAACCCTAACCCTAAACCTTCCCCGAAGCCTGACCCTCACCCGTCCCCTAATCCTAACCCGTACGCTGACACTGACCCGCGCCCTCACACGTACGCTCCCCCTAAAGCGTTGTCGTACCCTCACCTGGACCCTAAACCGTCCCCATCCCCTAACCCTAACCCTAGCCCGAACCCTAACCCTAACCCTTCCCCGAAGCCTGACCCTCACCCGTCCCCTAATCCTAACCCGTACGCTGACACTGACCCGCGCCCTCACACGTACGCTCCCCCTAAAGCGTTGTCGTACCCTCACCTGGACCCTAAACCGTCCCCGTCCCCTAACCCTAACCCTAGCCCGAACCCTAACCCTAACCCTTCCCCGAAGCCTGACCCTCACCCGTCCCCTAATCCTAACCCGTACGCTGACACTGACCCGCGCCCTCACACGTACGCTCCCCCTAAAGCGTTGTCGTACCCTCACCTGGACCCTAAACCGTCCCCATCCCCTAACCCTAACCCTAGCCCGAACCCTAACCCTAACCCTTCCCCGAAGCCTGACCCTCACCCGTCCCCTAATCCTAACCCGTACGCTGACACTGACCCGCGCCCTCACACGTACGCTCCCCCTAAAGCGTTGTCGTACCCTCACCTGGACCCTAAACCGTCCCCGTCCCCTAACCCTAACCCTAGCCCGAACCCTAACCCTAACCCTTCCCCGAAGCCTGACCCTCACCCGTCCCCTAATCCTAACCCGTACGCTGACACTGACCCGCGCCCTCACACGTACGCTCCCCCTAAAGCGTTGTCGTACCCTCACCTGGACCCTAAACCGTCCCCGTCCCCTAACCCTAACCCTAGCCCGAACCCTAACCCTAACTCTTCCCCGAAGCCTGACCCTCACCCGTCCCCTAATCCTAACCCGTACGCTGACACTGACCCGCGCCCTCACACGTACGCTCCCCCTAAAGCGTTGTCGTACCCTCACCTGGACCCTAAAACGTCCCCATCCCCTAACCCTAACCCTAGCCCGAACCCTAACCCTAAACCTTCCCCGAAGCCTGACCCTCACCCGTCCCCTAATCCTAACCCGTACGCTGACACTGACCCGCGCCCTCACACATACGCTCCCCCTAAAGCGTTGTCGTACCCTCACCTGGACCCTAAACCGTCCCCGTCCCCTAACCCTAACCCTAGCCCGAACCCTAACCCTAACCCTTCCCCGAAGCCTGACCCTCACCCGTCCCCTAATCCTAACCCGTACGCTGACACTGACCCGCGCTCTCACACGTACGCTCCCCCTAAAGCGTTGTCGTACCCTCACCTGGACCCTAAACCGTCCCCGTCCCCTAACCCTAACCTTAGCCCGAACCCTAACCCTAACCCTTCCTCGAAGCCTGACCCTCACCCGTCCCCTAATCCTAACCCGTACGCTGACACTGACCCGCGCCCTCATACGTACGCTCCCCCTAAAGCGTTGTCGTACCCTCACCTGGACCCTAAACCGTCCCCGTCCCCTAACCCTAACCCTAGCCCGAACCCTAACCCTAACCCTTCCCCGAAGCCTGACCCTCACCCGTCCCCTAATCCTAACCCGTACGCTGACACTGACCCGCGCCCTCACACGTACGCTCCCCCTAAAGCGTTGTCGTACCCTCACCTGGACCCTAAAACGTCCCCATCCCCTAACCCTAACCCTAGCCCGAAACCTAACCCTAACCCTTGCCCGAAGCCTGACCCTCACCCGTCCCCTAATCCTAACCCGTACGCTGACACTGACCCGCGCCCTCACACGTACGCTCCCCCTAAAGCGTTGTCGTACCCTCACCTGGACCCTAAACCGTCCCCGTCCCCTAACCCTAACCCTAGCCCGAACCCTAACCCTAACCCTTCCCCGAAGCCTGACCCTCACCCGTCCCCTAATCCTAACCCGTACGCTGACACTGACCCGCGCCCTCACACGTACGCTCCCCCTAAAGCGTTGTCGTACCCTCACCTGGACCCTAAACCGTCCCCGTCCCCTAACCCTAACCCTAGCCCGAACCCTAACCCTAACCCTTCCCCGAAGCCTGACCCTCACCCGTCCCCTAATCCTAACCCGTACGCTGACACTGACCCGCCCCCTCACACGTACGCTCCCCCTAAAGCGTTGTCGTACCCTCACCTGGACCCTAAACCGTCCCCGTCCCCTAACCCTAACCCTAGCCCGAACCCTAACCCTAAACCTTCCCCGAAGCCTGACCCTCACCCGTCCCCTAATCCTAACCCGTACGCTGACACTGACCCGCGCCCTCACACGTACGCTCCCCCTAAAGCGTTGTCGTACCCTCACCTGGACCCTAAACCGTCCCCATCCCCTAACCCTAACCCTAGCCCGAACCCTAACCCTAACCCTTCCCCGAAGCCTGACCCTCACCCGTCCCCTAATCCTAACCCGTACGCTGACACTGACCCGCGCCCTCACACGTACGCTCCCCCTAAAGCGTTGTCGTACCCTCACCTGGACCCTAAACCGTCCCCGTCCCCTAACCCTAACCCTAGCCCGAACCCTAACCCTAACCCTTCCCCGAAGCCTGACCCTCACCCGTCCCCTAATCCTAACCCGTACGCTGACACTGACCCGCGCCCTCACACGTACGCTCCCCCTAAAGCGTTGTCGTACCCTCACCTGGACCCTAAACCGTCCCCATCCCCTAACCCTAACCCTAGCCCGAACCCTAACCCTAACCCTTCCCCGAAGCCTGACCCTCACCCGTCCCCTAATCCTAACCCGTACGCTGACACTGACCCGCGCCCTCACACGTACGCTCCCCCTAAAGCGTTGTCGTACCCTCACCTGGACCCTAAACCGTCCCCGTCCCCTAACCCTAACCCTAGCCCGAACCCTAACCCTACCCCTTCCCTGAAGCCTGACCCTCACACGTCCCCTAATCCTAACCCGTATGATGACACTGACCCGCGCCCTCACACATACGCTCCCCCTAAAGCGTTGTCGTACCCTCACCTGGACCCTAAACCGTCCCCGTCCCCTAACCCTAACCCTACCCCGAACCCTAACCCTAACCCTTCCCCGAAGCCTGACCCTCACCCGTCCCGTAATCCTAACCCGTACGCTGACACTGACCCGCGCCCTCACACGTACGCTCCCCCTAAAGCGTTGTCGTACCCTCACCTGGACCCTAAACCGTCCCCGTCCCCTAACCCTAACCCTAGCCCGAACCCTAACCCTAACCCTTCCCCGAAGCCTGACCCTCACCCGTCCCCTAATCCTAACCCGTACGCTGACACTAACCCGAGCCCTCACACGTACGCTCCCCCTAAAGCGTTGTCGTACCCTCACCTGGACCCTAAACCGTCCCCGTCCCCTAACCCTAACCCTAGCCCGAACCCTAACCCTAACCCTTCCCCGAAGCCTGACCCTCACCCGTCCCCTACTCCTAACCCGTACGCTGACACTAACCCGCGCCCTCACACGTACGCTCCCCCTAAAGCGTTGTCGTACACTCACCTGGACCCTAAACCGTCCCCGTCCCCTAACCCTAACCCTAGCCCGAACCCTAACCCTAACACTTCCCCGAAGCCTGACCCTCATCCGTCCCGTAATCCTAACCCGTACGCTGACCCTAACCTGCCCCCTCACACGTACGCTCCCCCTAAAGCGTTGTCGTACCCTCACCTGGACCCTAAAACGTCGCCGTCCCCTAACCCTAACCCTAGCCCGAACCCTAACCCTAAACCTTCCCCGAAGCCTGACCCTCACCCGTCCCCTAATCCTAACCCGTACGCTGACACTGACCCGCGCCCTCACACGTACGCTCCCCCTAAAGCGTTGTCGTACCCTCACCTGGACCCTAAACCGTCCCCGTCCCCTAACCCTAAACCTAGCCCGAACCCTAACCCTAACCCTTTCCCGAAGCCTGACCCTCACCCGTCCCCTAATCCTAACCCGTACGCTGACACTGACCCGCGCCCTCACACGTACGCTCCCCCTAAAGCGTTGTCGTACCCTCACCTGGACCCTAAACCGTCCCCGTCCCCTAACCCTAACCCTAGCCCGAACCCTAACCCTAACCCTTCCCCGAAGCCTGACCCTCACCCGTGCCCTAATCCTAACCCGTACGCTGACACTGACCCGCGCCCTCACACGTACGCTCCCCCTAAAGCGTTGTCGTACCCTCACCTGGACCCTAAACCGTCCCCGTCCCCTAACCCTAACCCTAGCCCGAACCCTAACCCTAACCCTTCCCCGAAGCCTGACCCTCACACGTCCCCTAATCCTAACCCGTATGATGACACTGACCCGCGCCCTCACACATACGCTCCCCCTAAAGCGTTGTCGTACCCTCACCTGGACCCTAAACCGTCCCCGTCCCCTAACCCTAACCCTACCCCGAACCCTAACCCTAACCCTTCCCCGAAGCCTGACCCTCACCCGTCCCGTAATCCTAACCCGTACGCTGACACTGACCCGTGCCCTCACACGTACGCTCCCCCTAAAGCGTTGTCGTACCCTCACCTGGACCCTAAACTGTCCCCGTCCCCTAACCCTAACCCTAGCCCGAACCCTAACCCTAACCCTTCCCCGAAGCCTGACCCTCACCCGTCCCCTAATCCTAACCCGTACGCTGACACTGACCCGCGCCCTCACACGTACGCTCCCCCTAAAGCGTTGTCGTACCCTCACCTGGACCCTAAACCGTCCCCGTCCCCTAACCCTAACCCTAGCCCGAACCCTAACCCTAACCCTTCCCCGAAGCCTGACCCTCACCCGTCCCCTAATCCTAACCCGTACGCTGACACTGACCCGCGCCCTCACACGTACGCTCCCCCTAAAGCGTTGTCGTACCCTCACCTGGACCCTAAACCGTCCCCGTCCCCTAACCCTAACCCTAGCCCGAACCCTAACCCTAACCCTTCCCCGAAGCCTGACCCTCACCCGTCCCCTAATCCTAACCCGTACGCTGACACTGACCCGCGCCCTCACACGTACGCTCCCCCTAAAGCGTTGTCGTACCCTCACCTGGACCCTAAACCGTCCCCGTCCCCTAACCCTAACCCTAGCCCGAACCCTAACCCTAACGCTTCCCCGAAGCCTGACCCTCACCCGTCCCCTAATCCTAACCCGTACGCTGACACTGACCCGCGCCCTCACACGTACGCTCCCCCTAAAGCGTTGTCGTACCCTCACCTGGACCCTAAACCGTCCCCGTCCCCTAACCCTAACCCTAGCCCGAACCCTAAACCTAACCCTTCCCCGAAGCCTGACCCTCACCCGTCCCGTAATCCTAACCCGTACGCTGACACTGACCCGCGCCCTCACACGTACGCTCCCCCTAAAGCGTTGTCGTACCCTCACCTGGACCCTAAACCGTCCCCGAGTCCTAACCCTAACCCTAGCCCTAGCCCGAACCCTAACCCTAACCCTTCCCCGAAGCCTGACCCTCACCCGTCCCCTAATCCTAACCCGTACGCTGACACTGACCCGCGCCCTCACACGTACGCTCCCCCTAAAGCGTTGTCGTACCCTCACCTGGACCCTAAACCGTCCCCATCCCCTAACCCTAACCCTAGCCCGAACCCTAACCCTAACCCTTCCCCGAAGCCTGACCCTCACCCGTCCCCTAATCCTAACCCGTACGCTGACACTGACCCGCGCCCTCACACGTACGCTCCCCCTAAAGCGTTGTCGTACCCTCACCTGGACCCTAAACCGTCCCCGTCCCCTAACCCTAACCCTAGCCCGAACCCTAACCCTACCCCTTCCCTGAAGCCTGACCCTCACACGTCCCCTAATCCTAACCCGTATGATGACACTGACCCGCGCCCTCACACATACGCTCCCCCTAAAGCGTTGTCGTACCCTCACCTGGACCCTAAACCGTCCCCGTCCCCTAACCCTAACCCTACCCCGAACCCTAACCCTAACCCTTCCCCGAAGCCTGACCCTCACCCGTCCCGTAATCCTAACCCGTACGCTGACACTGACCCGCGCCCTCACAGGTACGCTCCCCCTAAAGCGTTGTCGTACCCTCACCTGGACCCTAAACCGTCCCCGTCCCCTAACCCTAACCCTAGCCCGAACCCTAACCCTAACCCTTCCCCGAAGCCTGACCCTCACCCGTCCCCTAATCCTAACCCGTACGCTGACACTAACCCGAGCCCTCACACGTACGCTCCCCCTAAAGCGTTGTCGTACCCTCACCTGGACCCTAAACCGTCCCCGTCCCCTAACCCTAACCCTAGCCCGAACCCTAACCCTAACCCTTCCCCGAAGCCTGACCCTCACCCGTCCCCTACTCCTAACCCGTACGCTGACACTAACCCGCGCCCTCACACGTACGCTCCCCCTAAAGCGTTGTCGTACACTCACCTGGACCCTAAACCGTCCCCGTCCCCTAACCCTAACCCTAGCCCGAACCCTAACCCTAACACTTCCCCGAAGCCTGACCCTCATCCGTCCCGTAATCCTAACCCGTACGCTGACCCTAACCTGCCCCCTCACACGTACGCTCCCCCTAAAGCGTTGTCGTACCCTCACCTGGACCCTAAAACGTCGCCGTCCCCTAACCCTAACCCTAGCCCGAACCCTAACCCTAAACCTTCCCCGAAGCCTGACCCTCACCCGTCCCCTAATCCTAACCCGTACGCTGACACTGACCCGCGCCCTCACACGTACGCTCCCCCTAAAGCGTTGTCGTACCCTCACCTGGACCCTAAACCGTCCCCGTCCCCTAACCCTAAACCTAGCCCGAACCCTAACCCTAACCCTTCCCCGAAGCCTGACCCTCACCCGTCCCCTAATCCTAACCCGTACGCTGACACTGACCCGCGCCCTCACACGTACGCTCCCCCTAAAGCGTTGTCGTACCCTCACCTGGACCCTAAACCGTCCCCGTCCCCTAACCCTAACCCTAGCCCGAACCCTAACCCTAACCCTTCCCCGAAGCCTGACCCTCACCCGTGCCCTAATCCTAACCCGTACGCTGACACTGACCCGCGCCCTCACACGTACGCTCCCCCTAAACCGTTGTCGTACCCTCACCTGGACCCTAAACCGTCCCCGTCCCCTAACCCTAACCCTAGCCCGAACCCTAACCCTAACCCTTCCCCGAAGCCTGACCCTCACACGTCCCCTAATCCTAACCCGTATGATGACACTGACCCGCGCCCTCACACATACGCTCCCCCTAAAGCGTTGTCGTACCCTCACCTGGACCCTAAACCGTCCCCGTCCCCTAACCCTAACCCTACCCCGAAACCTAACCCTAACCCTTCCCCGAAGCCTGACCCTCACCCGTCCCGTAATCCTAACCCGTACGCTGACACTGACCCGTGCCCTCACACGTACGCTCCCCCTAAAGCGTTGTCGTACCCTCACCTGGACCCTAAACTGTCCCCGTCCCCTAACCCTAACCCTAGCCCGAACCCTAACCCTAACCCTTCCCCGAAGCCTGACCCTCACCCGTCCCCTAATCCTAACCCGTACGCTGACACTGACCCGCGCCCTCACACGTACGCTCCCCCTAAAGCGTTGTCGTACCCTCACCTGGACCCTAAACCGTCCCCGTCCCCTAACCCTAACCCTAGCCCGAACCCTAACCCTAACCCTTCCCCGAAGCCTGACCCTCACCCGTCCCCTAATCCTAACCCGTACGCTGACACTGACCCGCGCCCTCACACGTACGCTCCCCCTAAAGCGTTGTCGTACCCTCACCTGGACCCTAAACCGTCCCCGTCCCCTAACCCTAACCCTAGCCCGAACCCTAACCCTAACCCTTCCCCGAAGCCTGACCCTCACCCGTCCCCTAATCCTAACCCGTACGCTGACACTGACCCGCGCCCTCACACGTACGCTCCCCCTAAAGCGTTGTCGTACCCTCACCTGGACCCTAAACCGTCCCCGTCCCCTAACCCTAACCCTAGCCCGAACCCTAACCCTAACGCTTCCCCGAAGCCTGACCCTCACCCGTCCCCTAATCCTAACCCGTACGCTGACACTGACCCGCGCCCTCACACGTACGCTCCCCCTAAAGCGTTGTCGTACCCTCACCTGGACCCTAAACCGTCCCCGTCCCCTAACCCTAACCCTAGCCCGAACCCTAAACCTAACCCTTCCCCGAAGCCTGACCCTCACCCGTCCCGTAATCCTAACCCGTACGCTGACACTGACCCGCGCGCTCACACGTACGCTCCCCCTAAAGCGTTGTCGTACCCTCACCTGGACCCTAAACCGTCCCCGAGTCCTAACCCTAACCCTAGCCCTAGCCCGAACCCTAACCCTAACCCTTCCCCGAAGCCTGACCCTCACCCGTCCCCTAATCCTAACCCGTACGCTGACACTGACCCGCGCCCTCACACGTACGCTCCCCCTAAAGCGTTGTCGTACCCTCACCTGGACCCTAAACCGTCCCCGTCCCCTAACCCTAACCCTAGCCCGAACCCTAACCCTACCCCTTCCCTGAAGCCTGACCCTCACACGTCCCCTAATCCTAACCCGTATGATGACACTGACCCGCGCCCTCACACATACGCTCCCCCTAAAGCGTTGTCGTACCCTCACCTGGACCCTAAACCGTCCCCGTCCCCTAACCCTAACCCTACCCCGAACCCTAACCCTAACCCTTCCCCGAAGCCTGACCCTCACCCGTCCCGTAATCCTAACCCGTACGCTGACACTGACCCGCGCCCTCACACGTACGCTCCCCCTAAAGCGTTGTCGTACCCTCACCTGGACCCTAAACCGTCCCCGTCCCCTAACCCTAACCCTAGCCCGAACCCTAACCCTAACCCTTCCCCGAAGCCTGACCCTCACCCGTCCCCTAATCCTAACCCGTACGCTGACACTAACCCGCGCCCTCACACGTACGCTCCCCCTAAAGCGTTGTCGTACCCTCACCTGGACCCTAAACCGTCCCCGTCCCCTAACCCTAACCCTAGCCCGAACCCTAACCCTAACCCTTCCCCGAAGCCTGACCCTCACCCGTCCCCTACTCCTAACCCGTACGCTGACACTAACCCGCGCCCTCACACGTACGCTCCCCCTAAAGCGTTGTCGTACCCTCACCTGGACCCTAAACCGTCCCCGTCCCCTAACCCTAACCCTAGCCCGAACCCTAACCCTAACACTTCCCCGAAGCCTGACCCTCACCCGTCCCGTAATCCTAACCCGTACGCTGACCCTAACCTGCCCCCTCACACGTACGCTCCCCCTAAAGCGTTGTCGTACCCTCACCTGGACCCTAAAACGTCGCCGTCCCCTAACCCTAACCCTAGCCCGAACCCTAACCCTAAACCTTCCCCGAAGCCTGACCCTCACCCGTCCCCTAATCCTAACCCGTACGCTGACACTGACCCGCGCCCTCACACGTACGCTCCCCCTAAAGCGTTGTCGTACCCTCACCTGGACCCTAAACCGTCCCCGTCCCCTAACCCTAAACCTAGCCCGAACCCTAACCCTAACCCTTCCCCGAAGCCTGACCCTCACCCGTCCCCTAATCCTAACCCGTACGCTGACACTGACCCGCGCCCTCACACGTACGCTCCCCCTAAAGCGTTGTCGTACCCTCACCTGGACCCTAAACCGTCCCCGTCCCCTAACCCTAACCCTAGCCCGAACCCTAACCCTAACCCTTCCCCGATGCCTGACCCTCACCCGTCCCCTAATCCTAACCCGTACGCTGACACTGACCCGCGCCCTCACACGTACGCTCCCCCTAAAGCGTTGTCGTACCCTCACCTGGACCCTAAACCGTCCCCGTCCCCTAACCCTAACCCTAGCCCGAACCCTAACCCTAACCCTTCCCCGAAGCCTGACCCTCACCCGTGCCCTAATCCTAACCCGTACGCTGACACTGACCCGCGCCCTCACACGTACGCTCCCCCTAAAGCGTTGTCGTACCCTCACCTGGACCCTAAACCGTCCCCGTCCCCTAACCCTAACCCTAGCCCGAACCCTAACCCTAACCCTTCCCCGAAGCCTGACCCTCACACGTCCCCTAATCCTAACCCGTATGATGACACTGACCCGCGCCCTCACACATACGCTCCCCCTAAAGCGTTGTCGTACCCCCACCTGGACCCTAAACCGTCCCCGTCCCCTAACCCTAACCCTACCCCGAACCCTAACCCTAACCCTTCCCCGAAGCCTGACCCTCACCCGTCCCGTAATCCTAACCCGTACGCTGACACTGACCCGCGCCCTCACACGTACGCTCCCCCTAAAGCGTTGTCGTACCCTCACCTGGACCCTAAACTGTCCCCGTCCCCTAACCCTAACCCTAGCCCGAACCCTAACCCTAACCCTTCCCCGAAGCCTGACCCTCACCCGTCCCCTAATCCTAACCCGTACGCTGACACTGACCCGCGCCCTCACACGTACGCTCCCCCTAAAGCGTTGTCGTACCCTCACCTGGACCCTAAACCGTCCCCGTCCCCTAACCCTAACCCTAGCCCGAACCCTAACCCTAACCCTTCCCCGAAGCCTGACCCTCACCCGTCCCCTAATCCTAACCCGTACGCTGACACTGACCCGCGCCCTCACACGTACGCTCCCCCTAAAGCGTTGTCGTACCCTCACCTGGACCCTAAACCGTCCCCGTCCCCTAACCCTAACCCTAGCCCGAACCCTAACCCTAACCCTTCCCCGAAGCCTGACCCTCACCCGTCCCCTAATCCTAACCCGTACGCTGACACTGACCCGCGCCCTCACACGTACGCTCCCCCTAAAGCGTTGTCGTACCCTCACCTGGACCCTAAACCGTCCCCGTCCCCTAACCCTAACCCTAGCCCGAACCCTAACCCTAACGCTTCCCCGAAGCCTGACCCTCACCCGTCCCCTAATCCTAACCCGTACGCTGACACTGACCCGCGCCCTCACACGTACGCTCCCCCTAAAGCGTTGTCGTACCCTCACCTGGACCCTCAACCGTCCCCGTCCCCTAACCCTAACCCTAGCCCGAACCCTAAACCTAACCCTTCCCCGAAGCCTGACCCTCACCCGTCCCGTAATCCTAACCCGTACGCTGACACTGACCCGCGCCCTCACACGTACGCTCCCCCTAAAGCGTTGTCGTACCCTCACCTGGACCCTAAACCGTCCCCGTGTCCTAACCCTAACCCTAGCCCTAGCCCGAACCCTAACCCTAACCCTTCCCCGAAGCCTGACCCTCACCCGTCCCCTAATCCTAATCCGTACGCTGACACTGACCCGCGCCCTCACACGTACGCTCCCCCTAAAGCGTTGTCGTACCCTCACCTGGACACTAAACCGTCCCCGTCCCCTAACCCTAACCCTAGCCCGAACCCTAACCCTAACCCTTCTCCGAAGCCTGACCCTCACACGTCCCCTAATCCTAACCCGTACGCTGACACTAACCCGCGCCCTCACACGTACGCTCCCCCTAAAGCGTTGTCGTACCCTCACCTGGACCCTAAACCGTCCCCGTCCCCTAACCCTAACCCTAGCCCGAACCCTAACCCTAACCCTTCCCCGAAGCCTGACCCTCACCCGTCCCCTAATCCTAACCCGTACGCTGACACTAACCCGCGCCCTCACACGTACGCTCCCGCTAGAGCGTTGTCGTACCCTCACCTGGACCCTAAACCGTCCCCGTCCCCTAACCCTAACCCTAGCCTGAACCCTAACCCTAACCCTTCCCCGAAGCCTGACCCTCACCCGTCCCCTAATCCTAACCCGTACGCTGACACTGACCCGCGCCCTCACACGTACGCTCCCCCTAAAGCGTGTCGTACCCTCACCTGGACCCTAAACCGTCCCCGTCCCCTAACCCTAACCCTAGCCCGAACCCTAACCCTAACCCTTCCCCGAAGCCTGACCCTCACCCGTCCCCTAATCCTAACCCGTACGCTGACACTGACCCGCGCCCTCACACGTACGCTCCCCCTAAAGCGTTGTCGTACCCTCACCTGGACCCTAAACCGTCCCCGTCCCCTAACCCTAACCCTAGCCCGAACACTAACCCTAACCCTTCCCCGAAGCCTGACCCTCACCCGTCCCCTAATCCTAACCCGTACGCTGACACTGACCCGCGCCCTCACACGTACGCTCCCCCTAAAGCGTTGTCGTACCCTCACCTGCACCCTAAACCCTCCCCGTCCCCTAACCCTGACCCTAGCCCGAACCCTAACCCTAACCCTTCCCCGAAGCCTGACCCTCACCCGTCCCCTAATCCTAACCCGTACGCTGACACTGACCCGCGCCCTCACACGTACGCTCCCCCTAAAGCGTTGTCGTACCCTCACCTGGACCCTAAACCGTCCCCGTCCCCTAACCCTAACCCTAGCCCGAACCCTAACCCTAACCCTTCCCCGAAGCCTGACCCTCACCCGTCCCCTAATCCTAACCCGTACGCTGACACTGACCCGCGCCCTCACACGTACGCTCCCCCTAAAGCGTTGTCGTACCCTCACCTGGACCCTAAACCGTCCCCGTCCCCTAACCCTAACCCTAGCCCGAACCCTAACCCTAACCCTTCCCCGAAGCCTGACCCTCACCCCTCCGCTAATCCTAACCCGTACGCTGACACTGACCAGTGCCCTCAAATGTACGCTCCCCCTAATGCGTTGTCGTACCCTCACCTGGACCCTAAACCGTCCCCGTCCCCTAACCCTAACCCTAGCCCGAACCCTAACCCTAACCCTTCCCCGAAGCCTGACCCTCACCCGTCCCGTAATCCTAATCCGTACGCTGACACTGACCCGCGCCCTCACACGTACGCTCCCCCTAAAGCGTTGTCGTACCCTCACCTGGACCCTAAACCGTCCCCGTCCCCTAACCCTAACCCTAGCCCGAACCCTAACCCTAACCTTTCTCCGAAGCCTGACCCTCACACGTCCCCTAATCCTAACCCGTACGCTGACACTAACCCGCGCCCTCACACGTACGCTCCCCCTAAAGCATTGTCGTACCCTCACCTGGACCCTAAACCGTCCCCGTCCCCTAACCCTAACCCTAGCCCGAACCCTAACCCTAACCCTTCCCCGAAGCCTGACCCTCACCCGTCCCCTAATCCTAACCCGTACGCTGACACTAACCCGCGCCCTCACACGTACGCTCCCGCTAGAGCGTTGTCGTACCCTCACCTGGACCCTAAACCGTCCCCGTCCCCTAACCCTAACCCTAGCCTGAACCCTAACCCTAACCCTTCCCCGAAGCCTGACCCTCACCCGTCCCCTAATCCTAACCCGTACGCTGACACTGACCCGCGCCCTCACACGTACGCTCCCCCTAAAGCGTGTCGTACCCTCACCTGGACCCTAAACCGTCCCCGTCCCCTAACCCTAACCCTAGCCCGAACCCTAACCCTAACCCTTCCCCGAAGCCTGACCCTCACCCGTCCCCTAATCCTAACCCGTACGCTGACACTGACCCGCGCCCTCACACGTACGCTCCCCCTAAAGCGTGTCGTACCCTCACCTGGACCCTAAACCGTCCCCGTCCCCTAACCCTAACCCTAGCCCGAACCCTAACCCTAACCCTTCCCCGAAGCCTGACCCTCACCCGTCCCCTAATCCTAACCCGTACGCTGACACTGACCCGCGCCCTCACACGTACGCTCCCCCTAAAGCGTTGTCGTACCCTCACCTGGACACTAAACCGTCCCCGTCCCCTAACCCTAACCCTAGCCCGAACACTAACCCTAACCCTTCCCCGAAGCCTGACCCTCACCCGTCCCCTAATCCTAACCCGTACGCTGACACTGACCCGCGCCCTCACACGTACGCTCCCCCTAAAGCGTTGTCGTACCCTCACCTGCACCCTAAACCCTCCCCGTCCCCTAACCCTAACCCTAGCCCGAACCCTAACCCTAACCCTTCCCCGAAGCCTGACCCTCACCCGTCCCCTAATCCTAACCCGTACGCTGACACTGACCCGCGCCCTCACACGTACGCTCCCCCTAAAGCGTTGTCGTACCCTCACCTGGACCCTAAACCGTCCCCGTCCCCTAACCCTAACCCTAGCCCGAACCCTAACCCTAACCCTTCCCCGAAGCCTGACCCTCACCCCTCCGCTAATCCTAACCCGTACGCTGACACTGACCAGTGCCCTCAAACGTACACTCCCCCTAATGCGTTGTCGTACCCTCACCTGGACCCTAAACCGTCCCCGTCCCCTAACCCTAACCCTAGCCCGAACCCTAACCCTAACCCTTCCCCGAAGCCTGACCCTCACCCGTCCCGTAATCCTAACCCGTACGCTGACACTGACCCGCGCCCTCACACGTACGCTCCCCCTAAAGCGTTGTCGTACCCTCACCTGGACCCTAAACCGTCCCCGTCCCCTAACCCTAACCCTAGCCCGAACCCTAACCCTAACCCTTCCCCGAAGCCTGACCCTCACCCGTCCCCTAATCCTAACCCGTACGCTGACACTGACCCGCGCCCTCACACGTACGCTCCCCCTAAAGCGTTGTCGTACCCTCACCTGGACCCTAAACCGTCCCCGTCCCCTAACCCTAACCCTAGCCCGAACCCTAACCCTAACCCTTCCCCGAAGCCTGACCCTCACCCGTCCCCTAATCCTAACCCATACGCTGACACTGACCCGCGCCCTCACACGTACGCTCCCCCTAAAGCGTTGTCGTACCCTCACCTGGACCCTAAACCGTCCCCGTCCCCTAACCCTGACCCTTGCCCGAACCCTAACCCTAACCCTTCCCCGAAGCCTGACCCTCACCCGTCCCCTAATCCTAACCCGTACGCTGACACTGACCCGCGCCCTCACACGTACGCTCCCCCTAAAGCGTTGTCGTACCCTCACCTGGACCCTAAACCGTCCCCGTCCCCTAACCCTAACCCGAACCCTAACCCTAACCCTTCCCCGAAGCCTGACCCTCACCCGTCCCCTAATCCTAATCCGTACGCTGACACTGACCCGCGCCCTCACACGTACGCTCCCCCTAAAGCGTTGTCGTACCCTCACCTGGACACTAAACCGTCCCCGTCCCCTAACCCTAACCCTAGCCCGAACCCTAACCCTAACCCTTCTCCGAAGCCTGACCCTCACACGTCCCCTAATCCTAACCCGTACGCTGACACTAACCCGCGCCCTCACACGTACGCTCCCCCTAAAGCATTGTCGTACCCTCACCTGGACCCTAAACCGTCCCCGTCCCCTAACCCTAACCCTAGCCCGAACCCTAACCCTAACCCTTCCCCGAAACCTGTCCCTCACCCGTCCCCTAATCCTAACCCGTACGCTGACACTAACCCGCGCCCTCACACGTACGCTCCCGCTAGAGCGTTGTCGTACCCTCACCTGGACCCTAAACCGTCCCCGTCCCCTAACCCTAACCCTAGCCTGAACCCTAACCCTAACCCTTCCCCGAAGCCTGACCCTCACCCGTCCCCTAATCCTAACCCGTACGCTGACACTGACCCGCGCCCTCACACGTACGCTCCCCCTAAAGCGTGTCGTACCCTCACCTGGACCCTAAACCGTCCCCGTCCCCTAACCCTAACCCTAGCCCGAACCCTAACCCTAACCCTTCCCCGAAGCCTGACCCTCACCCGTCCCCTAATCCTAACCCGTACGCTGACACTGACCCGCGCCCTCACACGTACGCTCCCCCTAAAGCGTTGTCGTACCCTCACCTGGACCCTAAACCGTCCCCGTCCCCTAACCCTAACCCTAGCCCGAACACTAACCCTAACCCTTCCCCGAAGCCTGACCCTCACCCGTCCCCTAATCCTAACCCGTACGCTGACACTGACCCGCGCCCTCACACGTACGCTCCCCCTAAAGCGTTGTCGTACCCTCACCTGCACCCTAAACCCTCCCCGTCCCCTAACCCTGACCCTAGCCCGAACCCTAACCCTAACCCTTCCCCGAAGCCTGACCCTCACCCGTCCCCTAATCCTAACCCGTACGCTGACACTGACCCGCGCCCTCACACGTACGCTCCCCCTAAAGCGTTGTCGTACCCTCACCTGGACCCTAAACCGTCCCCGTCCCCTAACCCTAACCCTAGCCCGAACCCTAACCCTAACCCTTCCCCGAAGCCTGACCCTCACCCGTCCCCTAATCCTAACCCGTACGCTGACACTGACCCGCGCCCTCACACGTACGCTCCCCCTAAAGCGTTGTCGTACCCTCACCTGGACCCTAAACCGTCCCCGTCCCCTAACCCTAACCCTAGCCCGAACCCTAACCCTAACCCTTCCCCGAAGCCTGACCCTCACCCCTCCGCTAATCCTAACCCGTACGCTGACACTGACCAGTGCCCTCAAATGTACGCTCCCCCTAATGCGTTGTCGTACCCTCACCTGGACCCTAAACCGTCCCCGTCCCCTAACCCTAACCCTAGCCCGAACCCTAACCCTAACCCTTCCCCGAAGCCTGACCCTCACCCGTCCCGTAATCCTAATCCGTACGCTGACACTGACCCGCGCCCTCACACGTACGCTCCCCCTAAAGCGTTGTCGTACCCTCACCTGGACCCTAAACCGTCCCCGTCCCCTAACCCTAACCCTAGCCCGAACCCTAACCCTAACCCTTCTCCGAAGCCTGACCCTCACACGTCCCCTAATCCTAACCCGTACGCTGACACTAACCCGCGCCCTCACACGTACGCTCCCCCTAAAGCATTGTCGTACCCTCACCTGGACCCTAAACCGTCCCCGTCCCCTAACCCTAACCCTAGCCCGAACCCTAACCCTAACCCTTCCCCGAAGCCTGACCCTCACCCGTCCCCTAATCCTAACCCGTACGCTGACACTAACCCGCGCCCTCACACGTACGCTCCCGCTAGAGCGTTGTCGTACCCTCACCTGGACCCTAAACCGTCCCCGTCCCCTAACCCTAACCCTAGCCTGAACCCTAACCCTAACCCTTCCCCGAAGCCTGACCCTCACCCGTCCCCTAATCCTAACCCGTACGCTGACACTGACCCGCGCCCTCACACGTACGCTCCCCCTAAAGCGTGTCGTACCCTCACCTGGACCCTAAACCGTCCCCGTCCCCTAACCCTAACCCTAGCCCGAACCCTAACCCTAACCCTTCCCCGAAGCCTGACCCTCACCCGTCCCCTAATCCTAACCCGTACGCTGACACTGACCCGCGCCCTCACACGTACGCTCCCCCTAAAGCGTGTCGTACCCTCACCTGGACCCTAAACCGTCCCCGTCCCCTAACCCTAACCCTAGCCCGAACCCTAACCCTAACCCTTCCCCGAAGCCTGACCCTCACCCGTCCCCTAATCCTAACCCGTACGCTGACACTGACCCGCGCCCTCACACGTACGCTCCCCCTAAAGCGTTGTCGTACCCTCACCTGGACACTAAACCGTCCCCGTCCCCTAACCCTAACCCTAGCCCGAACACTAACCCTAACCCTTCCCCGAAGCCTGACCCTCACCCGTCCCCTAATCCTAACCCGTACGCTGACACTGACCCGCGCCCTCACACGTACGCTCCCCCTAAAGCGTTGTCGTACCCTCACCTGCACCCTAAACCCTCCCCGTCCCCTAACCCTAACCCTAGCCCGAACCCTAACCCTAACCCTTCCCCGAAGCCTGACCCTCACCCGTCCCCTAATCCTAACCCGTACGCTGACACTGACCCGCGCCCTCACACGTACGCTCCCCCTAAAGCGTTGTCGTACCCTCACCTGGACCCTAAACCGTCCCCGTCCCCTAACCCTAACCCTAGCCCGAACCCTAACCCTAACCCTTCCCCGAAGCCTGACCCTCACCCGTCCCCTAATCCTAACCCGTACGCTGACACTGACCCGCGCCCTCACACGTACGCTCCCCCTAAAGCGTTGTCGTACCCTCACCTGGACCCTAAACCGTCCCCGTCCCCTAACCCTAACCCTAGCCCGAACCCTAACCCTAACCCTTCCCCGAAGCCTGACCCTCACCCCTCCGCTAATCCTAACCCGTACGCTGACACTGACCAGTGCCCTCAAACGTACACTCCCCCTAATGCGTTGTCGTACCCTCACCTGGACCCTAAACCGTCCCCGTCCCCTAACCCTAACCCTAGCCCGAACCCTAACCCTAACCCTTCCCCGAAGCCTGACCCTCACCCGTCCCGTAATCCTAACCCGTACGCTGACACTGACCCGCGCCCTCACACGTACGCTCCCCCTAAAGCGTTGTCGTACCCTCACCTGGACCCTAAACCGTCCCCGTCCCCTAACCCTAACCCTAGCCCGAACCCTAACCCTAACCCTTCCCCGAAGCCTGACCCTCACCCGTCCCCTAATCCTAACCCGTACGCTGACACTGACCCGCGCCCTCACACGTACGCTCCCCCTAAAGCGTTGTCGTACCCTCACCTGGACCCTAAACCGTCCCCGTCCCCTAACCCTAACCCTAGCCCGAACCCTAACCCTAACCCTTCCCCGAAGCCTGACCCTCACCCGTCCCCTAATCCTAACCCATACGCTGACACTGACCCGCGCCCTCACACGTACGCTCCCCCTAAAGCGTTGTCGTACCCTCACCTGGACCCTAAACCGTCCCCGTCCCCTAACCCTGACCCTTGCCCGAACCCTAACCCTAACCCTTCCCCGAAGCCTGACCCTCACCCGTCCCCTAATCCTAACCCGTACGCTGACACTGACCCGCGCCCTCACACGTACGCTCCCCCTAAAGCGTTGTCGTACCCTCACCTGGACCCTAAACCGTCCCCGTCCCCTAACCCTAACCCGAACCCTAACCCTAACCCTTCCCCGAAGCCTGACCCTCACCCGTCCCCTAATCCTAATCCGTACGCTGACACTGACCCGCGCCCTCACACGTACGCTCCCCCTAAAGCGTTGTCGTACCCTCACCTGGACACTAAACCGTCCCCGTCCCCTAACCCTAACCCTAGCCCGAACCCTAACCCTAACCCTTCTCCGAAGCCTGACCCTCACACGTCCCCTAATCCTAACCCGTACGCTGACACTAACCCGCGCCCTCACACGTACGCTCCCCCTAAAGCATTGTCGTACCCTCACCTGGACCCTAAACCGTCCCCGTCCCCTAACCCTAACCCTAGCCCGAACCCTAACCCTAACCCTTCCCCGAAGCCTGACCCTCACCCGTCCCCTAATCCTAACCCGTACGCTGACACTAACCCGCGCCCTCACACGTACGCTCCCGCTAGAGCGTTGTCGTACCCTCACCTGGACCCTAAACCGTCCCCGTCCCCTAACCCTAACCCTAGCCTGAACCCTAACCCTAACCCTTCCCCGAAGCCTGACCCTCACCCGTCCCCTAATCCTAACCCGTACGCTGACACTGACCCGCGCCCTCACACGTACGCTCCCCCTAAAGCGTGTCGTACCCTCACCTGGACCCTAAACCGTCCCCGTCCCCTAACCCTAACCCTAGCCCGAACCCTAACCCTAACCCTTCCCCGAAGCCTGACCCTCACCCGTCCCCTAATCCTAACCCGTACGCTGACACTGACCCGCGCCCTCACACGTACGCTCCCCCTAAAGCGTTGTCGTACCCTCACCTGGACCCTAAACCGTCCCCGTCCCCTAACCCTAACCCTAGCCCGAACACTAACCCTAACCCTTCCCCGAAGCCTGACCCTCACCCGTCCCCTAATCCTAACCCGTACGCTGACACTGACCCGCGCCCTCACACGTACGCTCCCCCTAAAGCGTTGTCGTACCCTCACCTGCACCCTAAACCCTCCCCGTCCCCTAACCCTGACCCTAGCCCGAACCCTAACCCTAACCCTTCCCCGAAGCCTGACCCTCACCCGTCCCCTAATCCTAACCCGTACGCTGACACTGACCCGCGCCCTCACACGTACGCTCCCCCTAAAGCGTTGTCGTACCCTCACCTGGACCCTAAACCGTCCCCGTCCCCTAACCCTAACCCTAGCCCGAACCCTAACCCTAACCCTTCCCCGAAGCCTGACCCTCACCCGTCCCCTAATCCTAACCCGTACGCTGACACTGACCCGCGCCCTCACACGTACGCTCCCCCTAAAGCGTTGTCGTACCCTCACCTGGACCCTAAACCGTCCCCGTCCCCTAACCCTAACCCTAGCCCGAACCCTAACCCTAACCCTTCCCCGAAGCCTGACCCTCACCCCTCCGCTAATCCTAACCCGTACGCTGACACTGACCAGTGCCCTCAAATGTACGCTCCCCCTAATGCGTTGTCGTACCCTCACCTGGACCCTAAACCGTCCCCGTCCCCTAACCCTAACCCTAGCCCGAACCCTAACCCTAACCCTTCCCCGAAGCCTGACCCTCACCCGTCCCGTAATCCTAATCCGTACGCTGACACTGACCCGCGCCCTCACACGTACGCTCCCCCTAAAGCGTTGTCGTACCCTCACCTGGACCCTAAACCGTCCCCGTCCCCTAACCCTAACCCTAGCCCGAACCCTAACCCTAACCCTTCTCCGAAGCCTGACCCTCACACGTCCCCTAATCCTAACCCGTACGCTGACACTAACCCACGCCCTCACACGTACGCTCCCCCTAAAGCATTGTCGTACCCTCACCTGGACCCTAAACCGTCCCCGTCCCCTAACCCTAACCCTAGCCCGAACCCTAACCCTAACCCTTCCCCGAAGCCTGACCCTCACCCGTCCCCTAATCCTAACCCGTACGCTGACACTAACCCGCGCCCTCACACGTACGCTCCCGCTAGAGCGTTGTCGTACCCTCACCTGGACCCTAAACCGTCCCCGTCCCCTAACCCTAACCCTAGCCCGAACCCTAACCCTAACCCTTCCCCGAAGCCTGACCCTCACCCGTCCCCTAATCCTAACCCGTACGCTGACACTGACCCGCGCCCTCACACGTACGCTCCCCCTAAAGCGTTGTCGTACCCTCACCTGGACCCTAAACCGTCCCCGTCCCCTAACCCTAGCCTGAACCCTAACCCTAAACCTTCCCCGAAGCCTGACCCTCACCCGTCCCCTAATCCTAACCCGTACGCTGACACTAACCCGCGCCCTCACACGTACGCTCCCCCTAAAGCGTTGTCGTACCCTCACCTGGATCCTAAACCGTCCCCGTCCCCTAACCCTAAACCTAGCCCGAACCCTAACCCTAACCCTTCCCCGAAGCCTGACCCTCACCCGTCCCCTAATCCTAACCCGTACGCTGACACTAACCCGCGCCCTCACACGTACGCTCCCCCTAAAGCGTTGTCGTACCCTCACCTGGACCCTAAACCGTCCCCATCCCCTAACCCTAACCCTAGCCCGAACCCTAACCCTAACCCTTCCCCGAAGCCTGACCCTCACCCGTCCCCTAATTCTAACCCGTACGCTGACACTGACCCGTGCCCTCACACGTACGCTCCCCCTAAAGCGTTGTCGTACCCTCACCTGGACCCTAAACCGTCCCCGTCCCCTAACCCTAACCCTAGCCCGAACCCTAACCCTAACCCTTCCCCGAAGCCTGACCCTCACCCGTCCCCTAATCCTAACCCGTACGCTGACACTGACCCGCGCCCTCACACGTACGCTCCCCCTAAAGCGTTGTCGTACCCTCACCTGGACCCTAAACCGTCCCCGTCCCCTAACCCTAACCCTAGCCCGAACCCTAACCCTAACCCTTCCCCGAAGCCTGACCCTCACCCGTCCCCAATCCTAACCCGTACGCTGAAACTGACCCGCGCCCTCACACGTACGCTCCCCCTAAAGCGTTGTCGTACCCTCACCTGGACCCTAAACCGTCCCCGTCCCCTAACCCTAACCCTAGCCCGAACCCTAACCCTAACCCTTCCCCGAAGCCTGACCCTCACCCGTCCCCTAATCCTAACCCGTACGCAGACACTGACCCGCGCCCTCACACGTACGCTCCCCCTAAAGCGTTGTCGTACCCTCACCTGGACCCTAAACCGTCCCCGTCCCCTAACCCTAGCCTGAACCCTAACCCTAACCCTTCCCCGAAGCCTGACACTCACCCGTCCCCTAATCCTAACCCGTACGCTGACACTAACCCGCGCCCTCACACGTACGCTCCCCCTAAAGCGTTGTCGTACCCTCACCTGGATCCTAAACCGTCCCCGTCCCCTAACCCTAACCCTAGCCCGAACCCTAACCCTAACCCTTCCCCGAAGCCTGACCCTCACCCGTCCCCTAATCCTAACCCGTACGCTGACACTAACTCGCGCCCTCACACGTACGCTCCCCCTAAAGCGTTGTCGTACCCTCACCTGGACCCTAAACCGTCCCCGTCCCCTAACCCTAACCCTAGCCCGAACCCTAACCCTAACCCTTCCCCGAAGCCTGACCCTCACCCGTCCCCTAATCCTAAACCGTACGCTGACACTGACCCGCGCCCTCACACGTACGCTCCCCCTAAAGCGTTGTCGTACACTCACCTGCACCCTAAACCGTCCCCTTACCCTAACCCTAACCCTAGCCCGAACCCTAACCCTAACCCTTCCCCGAAGCCTGACCCTCACCCATCCCCTAATCCTAACCCGTACGCTGACACTGACCCGCGCCCTCACACGTACGCTCCCCCTAAAGCGTTGTCGTACCCTCACCTGGACCCTAAACCGTCCCCGTCCCCTAACCCTAACCCTAGCCCGAACCCTAACCCTAACCCTTGCCCGAAGCCTGACCCTCACCCGTCCCCTAATCCTAACACGTACGCTGACACTGACCCGCGCCCTCACACGTATGCTCCCCCTAAAGCGTTGTCGTACCCTCACCTGGACCCTAAACCGTCCCCGTCCCCTAACCCTAACCCTAGCCCGAACCCTAACCCTAACCCTTCCCCGAAGCCTGACCCTCACCCGTCCCCTAATCCTAACCCGTACGCTAACACTGACCCGCGCGCTCACACGTACGCTCCCCCTAAAGCGTTGTCGTACCCTCACCTGGACCCTAAACCGTCCCCGTCCCCTAACCCTAACCCTAGCCCGAACCCTAACCCTAACCCTTCCCCGAAGCCTGACCCTCACCCGTCCCCAATCCTAACCCGTACGCTGACACTGACCCGCGCCCTCACACGTACGCTCCCCCTAAAGCGTTGTCGTACCCTCACCTGGACCCTAAACCGTCCCCGTCCCCTAACCCTAACCCTAGCCCGAACCCTAACCCTAACCCTTCCCCGAAGCCTGACCCTCACCCGTCCCCTAATCCTAACCCGTACGCTGACACTGACCCGCGCCCTCACACGTACGCTCCCCCTAAAGCGTTGTCGTACCCTCACCTGGACCCTAAACCGTCCCCGTCCCCTAACCCTAGCCTGAACCCTAACCCTAACCCTTCCCCGAAGCCTGACACTCACCCGTCCCCTAATCCTAACCCGTACGCTGACACTAACCTGCGCCCTCACACGTACGCTCCCCCTAAAGCGTTGTCGTACCCTCACCTGGATCCTAAACCGTCCCCGTCCCCTAACCCTAACCCTAGCCCGAACCATAACCCTAACCCTTCCCCGAAGCCTGACCCTCACCCGTCCCCTAATCCTAACCCGTACGCTGACACTAACTCGCGCCCTCACACGTACGCTCCCCCTAAAGCGTTGTCGTACCCTCACCTGGACCCTAAACCGTCCCCGTCCCCTAACCCTAACCCTAGCCCGAACCCTAACCCTAACCCTTCCCCGAAGCCTGACCCTCACCCGTCCCCTAATCCTAACCCGTACGCTGACACTGACCCGCGCCCTCACACGTACGCTCCCCCTAAAGCGTTGTCGTACCCTCACCTGGACCCTAAACCGTCCCCGTCCCCTAACCCTAACCCTAGCCCGAACCCTAACACTAACCCTTCCCCGAAGCCTGACCCTCACCCGTCCCCTAATCCTAACCCGTACGCTGACACTACCCCGCGCCCTCACACGTACGCTCCCCCTAGAGCGTTGTCGTACCCTCACCTGGACCCTAAACCGTCCCCGTCCCCTAACCCTAGCCTGAACCCTAACCCTAACCCTTCCCCGAAGCCTGACACTCACCCGTCCCCTAATCCTAACCCGTACGCTGACACTAACCTGCGCCCTCACACGTACGCTCCCCCTAAAGCGTTGTCGTACCCTCACCTGGATCCTAAACCGTCCCCGTCCCCTAACCCTAACCCTAGCCCGAACCCTAACCCTAACCCTTCCCCGAAGCCTGACCCTCACCCGTCCCCTAATCCTAACACGTACGCTGACACTGACCCGCGCCCTCACACGTACGCTCCCCCTAAAGCGTTGTCGTACCCTCACCTGGACCCTAAACCGTCCCCGTCCCCTAACCCTATCCCTAGCCCGAACCCTAACCCTAACCCTTCCCCGAAGCCTGACCCTCACACGTCCCCTAATCCTAACCCGTACGATGACACTGACCCGCGCCCTCACATGTACGCTCCCCCTAAAGCGTTGTCGTACCCTCACCTGGACCCTAAACCGTCCCCGTCCCCTAACCCTAACCCTAGCCCGAACCCTAAACCTAACCCTTCCCCGAAGCCTGACCCTCACCCGTCCCGTAATCCTAACCCGTACGCTGACACTGACCCGCGCCCTCACACGTACGCTCCCCCTAAAGCGTTGTCGTACCCTCACCTGGACCCTAAACCGTCCCCGTCCCCTAACCCTAACCCTAGCCCGAACCCTAACCCTAACCCTTCTCCGAAGCCTGACCCTCACCCGTCCCCTAATCCTAACCCGTACGCTGACACTAACCCGCGCCCTCACACGTACGCTCCCCCTAAAGCGTTGTCGTACCCTCACCTGGACCCTAAACCATCCCCGTCCCCTAACCCTAATCCTAGCCCGAACCCTAACCCTAACCCTTCCCCGAAGCCTGACCCTCACCCGTCCCCTAATCCTAACCCGTACGCTGACACTACCCCGCGCCCTCACACGTACGCTCCCCCTAGAGCGTTGTCGTACCCTCACCTGGACCCTAAACCGTCCCCGTCCCCTAACCCTGACCCTAGCCCGAACCCTAACACTAACCCTTCCCCGAAGCCTGACCCTCACCCGTCCCCTAATCCTAACCAGTACGTTGACACTGACCCGCGCTCTCACACGTACGCTCCCCCTAAAGCGTTGTCGTACCCTCACCTGGACCCTAAACCGTCCCCGTCCCCTAACCCTAACCCTAGCCCGAACCCTAACCCTAACCCTTCTCCGAAGCCTGACCCTCACCCGTCCCCTAATCCTAACCCGTACGCTGACACTAACCCGCGCCCTCACACGTACGCTCCCCCTAAAGCGTTGTCGTACCCTCACCTGGACCCTAAACCATCCCCGTCCCCTAACCCTAACCCTAGCCCGAACCCTAACCCTAACCCTTCCCCGAAGCCTGACCCTCACCCGTCCCCTAATCCTAACCCGTACGCTGACACTACCCCGCGCCCTCACACGTACGCTCCCCCTAGAGCGTTGTCGTACCCTCACCTGGACCCTAAACCGTCCCCGTCCCCTAACCCTGACCCTAGCCCGAACCCTAACACTAACCCTTCCCCGAAGCCTGACCCTCACCCGTCCCCTAATCCTAACCCGTACGCTGACACTAACTCGCGCCCTCACACGTACGCTCCCCCTAAAGCGTTGTCGTACCCTCACCTGGACCCTAAACCGTCCCCGTCCCCTAACCCTAACCCTAGCCCGAACCCTAACCCTAACCCTTCCCCGAAGCCTGACCCTCACCCGTCCCCTAATCCTAACCCGTACGCTGACACTGACCCGCGCCCTCACACGTACGCTCCCCCTAAAGCGTTGTCGTACCCTCACCTGGACCCTAAACCGTCCCCGTCCCCTAACCCTAACCCTAGCCCGAACCCTAACCCTAACCCTTCCCCGAAGCCTGACCCTCACCCGTCCCCTAATCCTAACACGTACGCTGACACTGACCCGCGCCCTCACACGTACGCTCCCCCTAAAGCGTTGTCGTACCCTCACCTGGACCCTAAACCGTCCCCGTCCCCTAACCCTATCCCTAGCCCGAACCCTAACCCTAACCCTGCCCCGAAGCCTGACCCTCACACGTCCCCTAATCCTAACCCGTACGATGACACTGACCCACGCCCTCACATGTACGCTCCCCCTAAAGCGTTGTCGTACCCTCACCTGGACCCTAAACCGTCCCCGTCCCCTAACCCTAACCCTAGCCCGAACCCTAAACCTAACCCTTCCCCGAAGCCTGACCCTCACCCGTCCCGTAATCCTAACCCGTACGCTGACACTGACCCGCGCCCTCACACGTACGCTCCCCCTAAAGCGTTGTCGTACCCTCACCTGGACCCTAAACCGTCCCCGTCCCCTAACCCTAACCCTAGCCCGAACCCTAACCCTAACCCTTCCCCGAAGCCTGACCCTCACCCGTCCCCTAATCCTAACCCGTACGCTGACACTGACCCGCGCCCTCACACGTACGCTCCCCCTAAAGCGTTGTCGTACCCTCACCTGGACCCTAAACCGTCCCCGTCCCCTAACCCTAACCCTAGCCCGAACCCTAACCCTAACCCTTCCCCGAAGCCTGACCCTCAACCGTCCCCTAATCCTAACCCGTACGCTGACACTGACCCGCGCCCTCACACGTACGCTCCCCCTAAAGCGTTGTCGTACCCTCACCTGGACCCTAAACCGTCCCCGTCCCCTAACCCTAACCCTAGCCCGAACCCTAACCCTAACCCTTCCCCGAAGCCTGACCCTCACCCGTCCACAATCCTAACCCGTACGCTGACACTGACCTGCGCCCTCACACGTACGCTCCTCCTAAAGCGTTGTCGTACCCTCACCTGGACCCTAAACCGTCCCCGTCCCCTAACCCTAACCCTAGCCCGAACCCTAACCCTAACCCTTCCCCGAAGCCTGACCCTCACCCGTCCCCTAATCCTAACCCGTACGCTGACACTGACCCGCGCCCTCACACGTACGCTCCCCCTAAAGCGTTGTCGTACCCTCACCTGGACCCTAAACCGTCCCCGTCCCCTAACCCTAGCCTGAACCCTAACCCTAAACCTTCCCCGAAGCCTGACCCTCACCCGTCCCCTAATCCTAACCCGTACGCTGACACTAACCCGCGCCCTCACACGTACGCTCCCCCTAAAGCGTTGTCGTACCCTCACCTGGATCCTAAACCGTCCCCGTCCCCTAACCCTAACCCTAGCCCGAACCCTAACCCTAACCCTTCCCCGAAGCCTGACCCTCACCCGTCCCCTAATCCTAACCCGTACGCTGACACTAACTCGCGCCCTCACACGTACGCTCCCCCTAAAGCGTTGTCGTACCCTCACCTGGACCCTAAACCGTCCCCGTCCCCTAACCCTAACCCTAGCCCGAACCCTAACCCTAACCCTTCCCCGAAGCCTGACCCTCACCCGTCCCCTAATCCTAAACCGTACGCTGACACTGACCCGCGCCCTCACACGTACGCTCCCCCTAAAGCGTTGTCGTACACTCACCTGCACCCTAAACCGTCCCCTTACCCTAACCCTAACCCTAGCCCGAACCCTAACCCTAACCCTTCCCCGAAGCCTGACCCTCACCCATCCCCTAATCCTAACCCGTACGCTGACACTGACCCGCGCCCTCACACGTACGCTCCCCCTAAAGCGTTGTCGTACCCTCACCTGGACCCTAAACCGTCCCCGTCCCCTAACCCTAACCCTAGCCCGAACCCTAACCCTAACCCTTGCCCGAAGCCTGACCCTCACCCGTCCCCTAATCCTAACCCGTACGCTGACACTGACCCGCGCCCTCACACGTACGCTCCCCCTAAAGCGTTGTCGTACCCTCACCTGGACCCTAAACCGTCCCCGTCCCCTAACCCTAACCCTAGCCCGAACCCTAACCCTAACCCTTCCCCGAAGCCTGACCCTCACCCGTCCCCTAATCCTAACCCGTACGCTAACACTGACCCGCGCGCTCACACGTACGCTCCCCCTAAAGCGTTGTCGTACCCTCACCTGGACCCTAAACCGTCCCCGTCCCCTAACCCTAACCCTAGCCCGAACCCTAACCCTAACCCTTCCCCGAAGCCTGACCCTCACCCGTCCCCTAATCCTAACCCGTACGCTGACACTGACCCGCGCCCTCACACGTACGCTCCCCCTAAAGCGTTGTCGTACCCTCACCTGGACCCTAAACCGTCCCCGTCCCCTAACCCTAGCCTGAACCCTAACCCTAACCCTTCCCCGAAGCCTGACACTCACCCGTCCCCTAATCCTAACCCGTACGCTGACACTAACCTGCGCCCTCACACGTACGCTCCCCCTAAAGCGTTGTCGTACCCTCACCTGGATCCTAAACCGTCCCCGTCCCCTAACCCTAACCCTAGCCCGAACCATAACCCTAACCCTTCCCCGAAGCCTGACCCTCACCCGTCCCCTAATCCTAACCCGTACGCTGACACTAACTCGCGCCCTCACACGTACGCTCCCCCTAAAGCGTTGTCGTACCCTCACCTGGACCCTAAACCGTCCCCGTCCCCTAACCCTAACCCTAGCCCGAACCCTAACCCTAACCCTTCCCCGAAGCCTGACCCTCACCCGTCCCCTAATCCTAACCCGTACGCTGACACTGACCCGCGCCCTCACACGTACGCTCCCCCTAAAGCGTTGTCGTACCCTCACCTGGACCCTAAACCGTCCCCGTCCCCTAACCCTAACCCTAGCCCGAACCCTAACCCTAACCCTTCCCCGAAGCCTGACCCTCACCCGTCCCCTAATCCTAACACGTACGCTGACACTGACCCGCGCCCTCACACGTACGCTCCCCCTAAAGCGTTGTCGTACCCTCACCTGGACCCTAAACCGTCCCCGTCCCCTAACCCTATCCCTAGCCCGAACCCTAACCCTAACCCTTCCCCGAAGCCTGACCCTCACACGTCCCCTAATCCTAACCCGTACGATGACACTGACCCGCGCCCTCACATGTACGCTCCCCCTAAAGCGTTGTCGTACCCTCACCTGGACCCTAAACCGTCCCCGTCCCCTAACCCTAACCCTAGCCCGAACCCTAAACCTAACCCTTCCCCGAAGCCTGACCCTCACCCGTCCCGTAATCCTAACCCGTACGCTGACACTGACCCGCGCCCTCACACGTACGCTCCCCCTAAAGCGTTGTCGTACCCTCACCTGGACCCTAAACCGTCCCCGTCCCCTAACCCTAACCCTAGCCCGAACCCTAACCCTAACCCTTCTCCGAAGCCTGACCCTCACCCGTCCCCTAATCCTAACCCGTACGCTGACACTAACCCGCGCCCTCACACGTACGCTCCCCCTAAAGCGTTGTCGTACCCTCACCTGGACCCTAAACCATCCCCGTCCCCTAACCCTAACCCTAGCCCGAACCCTAACCCTAACCCTTCCCCGAAGCCTGACCCTCACCCGTCCCCTAATCCTAACCCGTACGCTGACACTACCCCGCGCCCTCACACGTACGCTCCCCCTAGAGCGTTGTCGTACCCTCACCTGGACCCTAAACCGTCCCCGTCCCCTAACCCTGACCCTAGCCCGAACCCTAACACTAACCCTTCCCCGAAGCCTGACCCTCACCCGTCCCCTAATCCTAACCCGTACGCTGACACTGACACGCGCCCTCACACGTACGCTCCCCATAGAGCGTTGTCGTACCCTCACCTGGACCCTAAACCGTCCCCGTCCCCTAACCCTAACCCTAGCCCGAACCCTAACCCTAACCCTTCCCCGAAGCCTGACCCTCACCCGTCCCCTAATCCTAACCAGTACGTTGACACTGACCCGCGCTCTCACACGTACGCTCCCCCTAAAGCGTTGTCGTACCCTCACCTGGACCCTAAACCGTCCCCGTCCCCTAACCCTAACCCTAGCCCGAACCCTAACCCTAACCCTTCTCCGAAGCCTGACCCTCACCCGTCCCCTAATCCTAACCCGTACGCTGACACTAACCCGCGCCCTCACACGTACGCTCCCCCTAAAGCGTTGTCGTACCCTCACCTGGACCCTAAACCATCCCCGTCCCCTAACCCTAACCCTAGCCCGAACCCTAACCCTAACCCTTCCCCGAAGCCTGACCCTCACCCGTCCCCTAATCCTAACCCGTACGCTGACACTACCCCGCGCCCTCACACGTACGCTCCCCCTAGAGCGTTGTCGTACCCTCACCTGGACCCTAAACCGTCCCCGTCCCCTAACCCTGACCCTAGCCCGAACCCTAACACTAACCCTTCCCCGAAGCCTGACCCTCACCCGTCCCCTAATCCTAACCCGTACGCTGACACTAACCCGTGCCCTCACACGTACGCTCCCCCTAAAGCGTTGTCGTACCCTCACCTGGATCCTAAACCGTCCCCGTCCCCTAACCCTAACCCTAGCCCGAACCCTAACCCTAACCCTTCCCCGAAGCCTGACCCTCACCCGTCCCCTAATCCTAACCCGTACGCTGACACTAACTCGCGCCCTCACACGTACGCTCCCCCTAAAGCGTTGTCGTACCCTCACCTGGACCCTAAACCGTCCCCGTCCCCTAACCCTAACCCTAGCCCGAACCCTAACCCTAACCCTTCCCCGAAGCCTGACCCTCACCCGTCCCCTAATCCTAACCCGTACGCTGACACTGACCCGCGCCCTCACACGTACGCTCCCCCTAAAGCGTTGTCGTACCCTCACCTGGACCCTAAACCGTCCCCGTCCCCTAACCCTAACCCTAGCCCGAACCCTAACCCTAACCCTTCCCCGAAGCCTGACCCTCACCCGTCCCCTAATCCTAACACGTACGCTGACACTGACCCGCGCCCTCACACGTACGCTCCCCCTAAAGCGTTGTCGTACCCTCACCTGGACCCTAAACCGTCCCCGTCCCCTAACCCTAACCCTAGCTCGAACCCTAAACCTAACCCTTCCCCGAAGCCTGACCCTCACCCGTCCCGTAATCCTAACCCGTACGCTGACACTGACCCGCGCCCTCACACGTACGCTCCCCCTAAAGCGTTGTCGTACCCTCACCTGGACCCTAAACCGTCCCCGTCCCCTAACCCTAACCCTAGCCCGAACCCTAACCCTAACCCTTCCCCGAAGCCTGACCCTCACCCGTCCCCTAATCCTAACCCGTACGCTGACACTGACCCGCGCCCTCACACGTACGCTCCCCCTAAAGCGTTGTCGTACCCTCACCTGGACCCTAAACCGTCCCCGTCCCCTAACCCTAACCCTAGCCCGAACCCTAACCCTAACCCTTCCCCGAAGCCTGACCCTCAACCGTCCCCTAATCCTAACCCGTACGCTGACACTGACCCGCGCCCTCACACGTACGCTCCCCCTAAAGCGTTGTCGTACCCTCACCTGGACCCTAAACCGTCCCCGTCCCCTAACCCTAACCCTAGCCCGAACCCTAACCCTAACCCTTCCCCGAAGCCTGACCCTCACCCGTCCACAATCCTAACCCGTACGCTGACACTGACCTGCGCCCTCACACGTACGCTCCTCCTAAAGCGTTGTCGTACCCTCACCTGGACCCTAAACCGTCCCCGTCCCCTAACCCTAACCCTAGCCCGAACCCTAACCCTAACCCTTCCCCGAAGCCTGACCCTCACCCGTCCCCTAATCCTAACCCGTACGCTGACACTGACCCGCGCCCTCACACGTACGCTCCCCCTAAAGCGTTGTCGTACCCTCACCTGGACCCTAAACCGTCCCCGTCCCCTAACCCTAGCCTGAACCCTAACCCTAAAACTTCCCCGAAGCCTGACCCTCACCCGTCCCCTAATCCTAACCCGTACGCTGACACTAACCCGCGCCCTCACACGTACGCTCCCCCTAAAGCGTTGTCGTACCCTCACCTGGATCCTAAACCGTCCCCGTCCCCTAACCCTAAACCTAGCCCGAACCCTAACCCTAACCCTTCCCCGAAGCCTGACCCTCACCCGTCCCCTAATCCTAACCCGTACGCTGACACTGACCCTCGCCCTCACACGTACGCTCCCCCTAAAGCGTTGTCGTACCCTCACCTGGACCCTAAACCGTCCCCATCCCCTAACCCTAACCCTAGCCCGAACCCTAACCCTAACCCTTCCCCGAAGCCTGACCCTCACCCGTCCCCTAATTCTAACCCGTACGCTGACACTGACCCGTGCCCTCACACGTACGCTCCCCCTAAAGCGTTGTCGTACCCTCACCTGGACCCTAAACCGTCCCCATCCCCTAACCCTAACCCTAGCCCGAACCCTAACCCTAACCCTTCCCCGAAGCCTGACCCTCAACCGTCCCCTAATCCTAACCCGTACGCTGACACTGACCCGCGCCCTCACACGTACGCTCCCCCTAAAGCGTTGTCGTACCCTCACCTGGACCCTAAACCGTCCCCGTCCCCTAACCCTAACCCTAGCCCGAACCCTAACCCTAACCCTTCCCCGAAGCCTGACCCTCACCCGTCCCCAATCCTAACCCGTACGCTGAAACTGACCCGCGCCCTCACACGTACGCTCCCCCTAAAGCGTTGTCGTACCCTCACCTGGACCCTAAACCGTCCCCGTCCCCTAACCCTAACCCTAGCCCGAACCCTAACCCTAACCCTTCCCCGAAGCCTGACCCTCACCCGTCCCCTAATCCTAACCCGTACGCTGACACTGACCCGCGCCCTCACACGTACGCTCCCCCTAAAGCGTTGTCGTACCCTCACCTGGACCCTAAACCGTCCCCGTCCCCTAACCCTAGCCTGAACCCTAACCCTAACCCTTCCCCGAAGCCTGACACTCACCCGTCCCCTAATCCTAACCCGTACGCTGACACTAACCCGCGCCCTCACACGTACGCTCCCCCTAAAGCGTTGTCGTACCCTCACCTGCATCCTAAACCGTCCCCGTCCCCTAACCCTAACCCTAGCCCGAACCCTAACCCTAACCCTTCCCCGAAGCCTGACCCTCACCCGTCCCCTAATCCTAACCCGTACGCTGACACTAACTCACGCCCTCACACGTACGCTCCCCCTAAAGCGTTGTCGTACCCTCACCTGGACCCTAAACCGTCCCCGTCCCCTAACACTAACCCTAGCCCGAACCCTAACCCTAACCCTTCCCCGAAGCCTGACCCTCACCCGTCCCCTAATCCTAAACCGTACGCTGACACTGACCCGCGCCCTCACACGTACGCTCCCCCTAAAGCGTTGTCGTACACTCACCTGCACCCTAAACCGTCCCCTTACCCTAACCCTAACCCTAGCCCGAACCCTAACCCTAACCCTTCCCCGAAGCCTGACCCTCACCCATCCCCTAATCCTAACCCGTACGCTGACACTGACCCGCGCCCTCACACGTACGCTCCCCCTAAAGCGTTGTCGTACCCTCACCTGGACCCTAAACCGTCCCTGTCCCCTAACCCTAACCCTAGCCCGAACCCTAACCCTAACCCTTCCCCGAAGCCTGACCCTCACCCGTCCCCTAATCCTAACCCGTACGCTGACACTGACCCGCGCCCTCACACGTACGCTCCCCCTAAAGCGTTGTCGTACCCTCACCTGGACCCTAAACCGTCCCCGTCCCCTAACCCTAGCCTGAACCCTACCCCTAACCCTTCCCCGAAGCCTGACACTCACCCGTCCCCTAATCCTAACCCGTACGCTGACACTAACCCGCGCCCTCACACGTACGCTCCCCCTAAAGCGTTGTCGTACCCTCACCTGGATCCTAAACCGTCCCCGTCCCCTAACCCTAACCCTAGCCCGAACCCTAACCCTAACCCTTCCCCGAAGCCTGACCCTCACCCTTCCCATAATCCTAACCCGTACGCTGACACTAACTCGCGCCCTCACACGTACGCTCCCCCTAAAGCGTTGTCGTACCCTCACCTGGACCCTAAACCGTCCCCGTCCCCTAACCCTAACCCTAGCCCGAACCCTAACCCTAACCCTTCCCCGAAGCCTGACCCTCACCCGTCCCCTAATCCTAACCCGTACGCTGACACTGACCCGCGCCCTCACACGTACGCTCCCCCTAAAGCGTTGTCGTACCCTCACCTGGACCCTAAACCGTCCCCGTCCCCTAACCCTAACCCTAGCCCGAACCCTAACCCTAACCCTTCCCCGAAGCCTGACCCTCACCCGTCCCCTAATCCTAACACGTACGCTGACACTGACCCGCGCCCTCACACGTACGCTCCCCTTAAAGCGTTGTCGTACCCTCACCTGGACCCTAAACCGTCCCCGTCCCCTAACCCTATCCCTAGCCCGAACCCTAACCCTAACCCTTCCCCGAAGCCTGACCCTCACACGTCCCCTAATCCTAACCCGTACGATGACACTGACCCGCGCCCTCACATGTACGCTCCCCCTAAAGCGTTGTCGTACCCTCACCTGGACCCTAAACCGTCCCCGTCCCCTAACCCTAACCCTAGCCCGAACCCTAAACCTAACCCTTCCCCGAAGCCTGACCCTCACCCGTCCCGTAATCCTAACCCGTACGCTGACACTGACCCGCGCCCTCACACGTACGCTCCCCCTAAAGCGTTGTCGTACCCTCACCTGGACCCTAAACCGTCCCCGTCCCCTAACCCTAACCCTAGCCCGAACCCTAACCCTAACCCTTCTCCGAAGCCTGACCCTCACCCGTCCCCTAATCCTAACCCGTACGCTGACACTAACCCGCGCCCTCACACGTACGCTCCCCCTAAAGCGTTGTCGTACCCTCACCTGGACCCTAAACCATCCCCGTCCCCTAACCCTAACCCTAGCCCGAACCCTAACCCTAACCCTTCCCCGAAGCCTGACCCTCACCCGTCCCCTAATCCTAACCCGTACGCTGACACTACCCCGCGCCCTCACACGTACGCTCCCCCTAGAGCGTTGTCGTACCCTCACCTGGACCCTAAACCGTCCCCGTCCCCTAACCCTGAACCTAGCCCGAACCCTAACACTAACCCTTCCCCGAAGCCTGACCCTCACCCGTCCCCTAATCCTAACCCGTACGCTGACACTGACACGCGCCCTCACACGTACGCTCCCCATAGAGCGTTGTCGTACCCTCACCTGGACCCTAAACCGTCCCCGTCCCCTAACCCTAACCCTAGCCCGAACCCTAACCCTAACCCTTCCCCGAAGCCTGACCCTCACCCGTCCCCTAATCCTAACCAGTACGTTGACACTGACCCGCGCTCTCACACGTACGCTCCCCCTAAAGCGTTGTCATACCCTCACCTGGACCCTAAACCGTCCCCGTCCCCTAACCCTAACCCTAGCCCGAACCCTAACCCTAACCCTTCTCCGAAGCCTGACCCTCACACGTCCCCTAATCCTAACCCGTACGCTGACACTAACCCGCGCCCTCACACGTACGCTCCCCCTAAAGCGTTGTCGTACCCTCACCTGGACCCTAAACCATCCCCGTCCCCTAACCCTAACCCTAGCCCGAACCCTAACCCTAACCCTTCCCCGAAGCCTGACCCTCACCCGTCCCCTAATCCTAACCCGTACGCTGACACTACCCCGCGCCCTCACACGTACGCTCCCCCTAGAGCATTGTCGTACCCTCACCTGGACCCTAAACCGTCCCCGTCCCCTAACCCTGACCCTAGCCCGAACCCTACCCCTAACCCTTCCCCGAAGCCTGACCCTCACCCGTCCCGTAATCCTAACCCGTACGCTGACACTGACCCGCGCCCTCACACGTACGCTCCCCCTAAAGCGTTGTCGTACCCTCACCTGGACCCTAAACCGTCCCCGTCCCCTAACCCTAACCCTAGCCCGAACCCTAACCCTAAACCTTCCCTGAAGCCTGACCCTCACCCGTCCCCTAATGCTAACCAGTACGCTGACACTGACCCGCGCCCTCACACGTACGCTCCCCCTAAAGCGTTGTCGTACCCTCACCTGGACCCTAAACCGTCCTCGTCCCCTAACCCTAACCCTAGCCCGAACCCTAACCCTAACCCTTCCCCGAAGCCTGACCCTCACCCGTCCCCTAATCCTAACCCGTACGCTGACACTGACCCGCGCCCTCACACGTACGCTCCCCCTAAAGCGTTGTCGTACCCTCACCTGGACCCTAAACCGTCCCCGTCCCCTAACCCTAACCCTAGCCCGAACCCTAACCCTAACCCTTCCCCGAAGCCTGACCCTCACCCGTCCCCTAATCCTAACCCGTACGCTGACACTGACCCGCGCCCTAACACGTACGCTCCCCCTAAAGCGTTGTCGTACCCTCACCTGGACCCTAAACCGTCCCCGTCCCCTAACCCTAACCCTAGCCCGAACCCTAACCCTAACCCTTCCCCGAAGCCTGACCCTCACCCGTCCCCTAATCCTAACCCGTACGCTGACACTGACCCGCGCCCTCACACGTACGCTCCCCCTAAAGCGTTGTCGTACCCTCACCTGGACCCTAAACCGTCCCCGTCCCCTAACCCTAACCCTAGCCCGAACCCTAACCCTAACCCTTCCCCGAAGCCTGACCCTCACCCGTCCCCTAATCCTAACCCGTACGCTGACACTGACACGCGCCCTCACACGTACGCTCCCCCTAGAGCGTTGTCGTACCCTCACCTGGACCCTAAACCGTCCCCGTCCCCTAACCCTAACCCTAGCCCAAACCCTAACCCTAACCCTTCCCCGAAGCCTGACCCTCACCCGTCCCCTAATCCTAACCCGTACGCTGACACTAACTCGCGCCCTCACACGTACGCTCCCCCTAAAGCGTTGTCGTACCCTCACCTGGACCCTAAACCGTCCCCGTCCCCTAACCCTAACCCTAGCCCGAACCCTAACCCTAACCCTTCCCCGAAGCCTGACCCTCACCCGTCCCCTAATCCTAACCCGTACGCTGACACTGACCCGCGCCCTCACACGTACGCTCCCCCTAAAGCGTTGTCGTACCCTCACCTGGACCCTAAACCGTCCCCGTCCCCTAACCCTAACCCTAGCCCGAACCCTAACCCTAACCCTTCCCCGAAGCCTGACCCTCACCCGTCCCCTAATCCTAACACGTACGCTGACACTGACCCGCGCCCTCACACGTACGCTCCCCCTAAAGCGTTGTCGTACCCTCACCTGGACCCTAAACCGTCCCCGTCCCCTAACCCTAACCCTAGCCCGAACCCTAAACCTAACCCTTCCCCGAAGCCTGACCCTCACCCGTCCCGTAATCCTAACCCGTACGCTGACACTGACCCGCGCCCTCACACGTACGCTCCCCCTAAAGCGTTGTCGTACCCTCACCTGGACCCTAAACCGTCCCCGTCCCCTAACCCTAACCCTAGCCCGAACCCTAACCCTAACCCTTCCCCGAAGCCTGACCCTCACCCGTCCCCTAATCCTAACCCGTACGCTGACACTGACCCGCGCCCTCACACGTACGCTCCCCCTAAAGCGTTGTCGTACCCTCACCTGGACCCTAAACCGTCCCCGTCCCCTAACCCTAACCCTAGCCCGAACCCTAACCCTAACCCTTCCCCGAAGCCTGACCCTCAACAGTCCCCTAATCCTAACCCGTACGCTGACACTGACCCGCGCCCTCACACGTACGCTCCCCCTAAAGCGTTGTCGTACCCTCACCTGGACCCTAAACCGTCCCCGTCCCCTAACCCTAACCCTAGCCCGAACCCTAACCCTAACCCTTCCCCGAAGCCTGACCCTCACCCGTCCACAATCCTAACCCGTACGCTGACACTGACCTGCGCCCTCACACGTACGCTCCTCCTAAAGCGTTGTCGTACCCTCACCTGGACCCTAAACCGTCCCCGTCCCCTAACCCTAACCCTAGCCCGAACCCTAACCCTAACCCTTCCCCGAAGCCTGACCCTCACCCGTCCCCTAATCCTAACCCGTACGCTGACACTGACCCGCGCCCTCACACGTACGCTCCCCCTAAAGCGTTGTCGTACCCTCACCTGGACCCTAAACCGTCCCCGTCCCCTAACCCTAGCCTGAACCCTAACCCTAAAACTTCCCCGAAGCCTGACCCTCACCCGTCCCCTAATCCTAACCCGTACGCTGACACTAACCCGCGCCCTCACACGTACGCTCCCCCTAAAGCGTTGTCGTACCCTCACCTGGATCCTAAACCGTCCCCGTCCCCTAACCCTAAACCTAGCCCGAACCCTAACCCTAACCCTTCCCCGAAGCCTGACCCTCACCCGTCCCCTAATCCTAACCCGTACGCTGACACTGACCCTCGCCCTCACACGTACGCTCCCCCTAAAGCGTTGTCGTACACTCACCTGGACCCTAAACCGTCCCCATCCCCTAACCCTAACCCTAGCCCGAACCCTAACCCTAACCCTTCCCCGAAGCCTGACCCTCACCCGTCCCCTAATTCTAACCCGTACGCTGACACTGACCCGTGCCCTCACACGTACGCTCCCCCTAAAGCGTTGTCGTACCCTCACCTGGACCCTAAACCGTCCCCATCCCCTAACCCTAACCCTAGCCCGAACCCTAACCCTAACCCTTCCCCGAAGCCTGACCCTCAACCGTCCCCTAATCCTAACCCGTACGCTGACACTGACCCGCGCCCTCACACGTACGCTCCCCCTAAAGCGTTGTCGTACCCTCACCTGGACCCTAAACCGTCCCCGTCCCCTAACCCTAACCCTAGCCCGAACCCTAACCCTAACCCTTCCCCGAAGCCTGACCCTCACCCGTCCCCAATCCTAACCCGTACGCTGAAACTGACCCGCGCCCTCACACGTACGCTCCCCCTAAAGCGTTGTCGTACCCTCACCTGGACCCTAAACCGTCCCCGTCCCCTAACCCTAACCCTAGCCCGAACCCTAACCCTAACCCTTCCCCGAAGCCTGACCCTCACCCGTCCCCTAATCCTAACCCGTACGCTGACACTGACCCGCGCCCTCACACGTACGCTCCCCCTAAAGCGTTGTCGTACCCTCACCTGGACCCTAAACCGTCCCCGTCCCCTAACCCTAGCCTGAACCCTAACCCTAACCCTTCCCCGAAGCCTGACACTCACCCGTCCCCTAATCCTAACCCGTACGCTGACACTAACCCGCGCCCTCACACGTACGCTCCCCCTAAAGCGTTGTCGTACCCTCACCTGCAACCTAAACCGTCCCCGTCCCCTAACCCTAACCCTAGCCCGAACCCTAACCCTAACCCTTCCCCGAAGCCTGACCCTCACCCGTCCCCTAATCCTAACCCGTACGCTGACACTAACTCACGCCCTCACACGTACGCTCCCCCTAAAGCGTTGTCGTACCCTCACCTGGACCCTAAACCGTCCCCGTCCCCTAACACTAACCCTAGCCCGAACCCTAACCCTAACCCTTCCCCGAAGCCTGACCCTCACCCGTCCCCTAATCCTAAACCGTACGCTGACACTGACCCGCGCCCTAACACGTACGCTCCCCCTAAAGCGTTGTCGTACACTCACCTGCACCCTAAACCGTCCCCTTACCCTAACCCTAACCCTAGCCCGAACCCTAACCCTAACCCTTCCCCGAAGCCTAACCCTCACCCATCCCCTAATCCTAACCCGTACGCTGACACTGACCCGCGCCCTCACACGTACGCTCCCCCTAAAGCGTTGTCGTACCCTCACCTGGACCCTAAACCGTCCCCGTCCCCTAACCCTAACCCTAGCCCGAACCCTAACCCTAACCCTTCCCCGAAGCCTGACCCTCACCCGTCCCCTAATCCTAACCCGTACGCTGACACTGACCCGCGCCCTCACACGTACGCTCCCCCTAAAGCGTTGTCGTACCCTCACCTGGACCCTAAACCGTCCCCGTCCCCTAACCCTAGCCTGAACCCTAACCCTAACCCTTCCCCGAAGCCTGACACTCACCCGTCCCCTAATCCTAACCCGTACGCTGACACTAACCCGCGCCCTCACACGTACGCTCCCCCTAAAGCGTTGTCGTACCCTCACCTGGATCCTAAACCGTCCCCGTCCCCTAACCCTAACCCTAGCCCGAACCCTAACCCTAACCCTTCCCCGAAGCCTGACACTCACCCTTCCCATAATCCTAACCCGTACGCTGACACTAACTCGCGCCCTCACACGTACGCTCCCCCTAAAGCGTTGTCGTACCCTCACCTGGACCCTAAACCGTCCCCGTCCCCTAACCCTATCCCTAGCCCGAACCCTAACCCTAACCCTTCCCCGAAGCCTGACCCTCACACGTCCCCTAATCCTAACCCGTACGATGACACTGACCCGCGCCCTCACATGTACGCTCCCCCTAAAGCGTTGTCGTACCCTCACCTGGACCCTAAACCGTCCCCGTCCCCTAACCCTAACCCTAGCCCGAACCCTAAACCTAACCCTTCCCCGAAGCCTGACCCTCACCCGTCCCGTAATCCTAACCCGTACGCTGACACTGACCCGCGCCCTCACACGTACGCTCCCCCTAAAGCGTTGTCGTACCCTCACCTGGACCCTAAACCGTCCCCGTCCCCTAACCCTAACCCTAGCCCGAACCCTAACCCTAACCCTTCTCCGAAGCCTGACCCTCACCCGTCCCCTAATCCTAACCCGTACGCTGACACTAACCCGCGCCCTCACACGTACGCTCCCCCTAAAGCGTTGTCGTACCCTCACCTGGACCCTAAACCATCCCCGTCCCCTAACCCTAACCCTAGCCCGAACCCTAACCCTAACCCTTCCCCGAAGCCTGACCCTCACCCGTCCCCTAATCCTAACCCGTACGCTGACACTACCCCGCGCCCTCACACGTACGCTCCCCCTAGAGCGTTGTCGTACCCTCACCTGGACCCTAAACCGTCCCCGTCCCCTAACCCTGAACCTAGCCCGAACCCTAACACTAACCCTTCCCCGAAGCCTGACCCTCACCCGTCCCCTAATCCTAACCCGTACGCTGACACTGACACGCGCCCTCACACGTACGCTCCCCATAGAGCGTTGTCGTACCCTCACCTGGACCCTAAACCGTCCCCGTCCCCTAACCCTAACCCTAGCCCGAACCCTAACCCTAACCCTTCCCCGAAGCCTGACCCTCACCCGTCCCCTAATCCTAACCAGTACGTTGACACTGACCCGCGCTCTCACACGTACACTCCCCCTAAAGCGTTGTCGTACCCTCACCTGGACCCTAAACCGTCCCCGTCCCCTAACCCTAACCCTAGCCCGAACCCTAACCCTAACCCTTCTCCGAAGCCTGACCCTCACACGTCCCCTAATCCTAACCCGTACGCTGACACTAACCCGCGCCCTCACACGTACGCTCCCCCTAAAGCGTTGTCGTACCCTCACCTGGACCCTAAACCATCCCCGTCCCCTAACCCTAACCCTAGCCCGAACCCTAACCCTAACCCTTCCCCGAAGCCTGACCCTCACCCGTCCCCTAATCCTAACCCGTACGCTGACACTACCCCGCGCCCTCACACGTACGCTCCCCCTAGAGCATTGTCGTACCCTCACCTGGACCCTAAACCGTCCCCGTCCCCTAACCCTGACCCTAGCCCGAACCCTACCCCTAACCCTTCCCCGAAGCCTGACCCTCACCCGTCCCGTAATCCTAACCCGTACGCTGACACTGACCCGCGCCCTCACACGTACGCTCCCCCTAAAGCGTTGTCGTACCCTCACCTGGACCCTAAACCGTCCCCGTCCCCTAACCCTAACCCTAGCCCGAACCCTAACCCTAAACCTTCCCTGAAGCCTGACCCTCACCCGTCCCCTAATGCTAACCAGTACGCTGACACTGACCCGCGCCCTCACACGTACGCTCCCCCTAAAGCGTTGTCGTACCCTCACCTGGACCCTAAACCGTCCTCGTCCCCTAACCCTAACCCTAGCCCGAACCCTAACCCTAACCCTTCCCCGAAGCCTGACCCTCACCCGTCCCCTAATCCTAACCCGTACGCTGACACTGACCCGCGCCCTCACACGTACGCTCCCCCTAAAGCGTTGTCGTACCCTCACCTGGACCCTAAACCGTCCCCGTCCCCTAACCCTAACCCTAGCCCGAACCCTAACCCTAACCCTTCCCCGAAGCCTGACCCTCACCCGTCCCCTAATCCTAACCCGTACGCTGACACTGACCCGCGCCCTAACACGTACGCTCCCCCTAAAGCGTTGTCGTACCCTCACCTGGACCCTAAACCGTCCCCGTCCCCTAACCCTAACCCTAGCCCGAACCCTAACCCTAACCCTTCCCCGAAGCCTGACCCTCACCCGTCCCCTAATCCTAACCCGTACGCTGACACTGACCCGCGCCCTCACACGTACGCTCCCCCTAAAGCGTTGTCGTACCCTCACCTGGACCCTAAACCGTCCCCGTCCCCTAACCCTAACCCTAGCCCGAACCCTAACCCTAACCCTTCCCCGAAGCCTGACCCTCACCCGTCCCCTAATCCTAACCCGTACGCTGACACTGACACGCGCCCTCACACGTACGCTCCCCCTAGAGCGTTGTCGTACCCTCACCTGGACCCTAAACCGTCCCCGTCCCCTAACCCTAACCCTAGCCCAAACCCTAACCCTAATCCTTCCCCGAAGCCTGACCCTCACCCGTTCCCTAATCCTAACCCGTACGCTGACACTGACCCGCGCCCTCACACGTACGCTCCCCCTAAAGCGTTGTCGTACCCTCACCTGGACCCTAAACCGTCCCCGTCCCCTAACCCTAACCCTAGCCCGAACCCTAAACCTAACCCTTCCCCGAAGCCTGACCCTCACCCGTCCCCTAATCCTAACCCGTACGCTGACACTAACCCGCGCCCTCACACGTACGCTCCCCCTAAAGCGTTGTCGTACCCTCACCTGGACCCTAAACCGTCCCCGTCCCCTAACCCTAACCCTAGCCCGAACCCTAACCCTAACCCTTCCCCGAAGCCTGACCCTCACCCGTCCCCTAATCCTAACCCGTACGCTGACACTGACCCGCGCCCTCACACGTACGCTCCCCCTAAAGCGTTGTCGTACCCTCACCTGGACCCTAAACCGTCCCCGTCCCCTAACCCTAACCCTAGCCCGAACCCTAACCCTAACCCTTCCCCGAAGCCTGACCCTCACCCGTCCCCTAATCCTAACCCGTACGCTGACACTGACCCGCGCCCTCACACGTACGCTCCCCCTAAAGCGTTGTCGTACCCTCACCTGGACCCTAAACCGTCCCCGTCCCCTAACCCTAACCCTAGACCGAACCATAACCCTAACCCTTCCCTGAAGCCTGACCCTCACCCGTCCCCTAATCCTAACCCGTACGCTGACACTGACCCGCGCCCTCACACGTACGCTCCCCCTAAAGCGTTGTCGTACCCTCACCTGGACCCTAAACCGTCCCCGTCCCCTAACCCTAACCCTAGCCCGAACCCTAACCCTAACCCTTCCCCGAAGCCTGACCCTCACCCGTCCCCTAATCCTAACCCATACGCTGACACTGACCCGCGCCCTCACACGTACGCTCCCCCTAAAGCGTTGTCGTACCCTCTCCTGGACCCTAAACCGTCCCCGTCCCCTAACCCTAACCCTAGCCCGAACCCTAACCCTAACCCTTCCCCGAAGCCTGACCCTCACCCGTCCCCTAATCCTAACCCGTACGCTGACACTGACCCGCGCCCTCACACGTACGCTCCCCCTAAAGCGTTGTCGTACCCTCACCTGGACCCTAAACCGTCCCCGTCCCCTAACCCTAACCCTAGCCCGAACCCTAACCCTAACCCTTCCCCGAAGCCTGACCCTCACCCGTCCCCTAATCCTAACTCGTACGCTGACACTGACACGCGCCCTCACACGTACGCTCCCCCTAAAGCGTTGTCGTACCCTCACCTGGACCCTAAACCGTCCCCGTCCCCTAACCCTAACCCTAGCCCGAACCCTAACCCTAACCCTTCCCCGAAGCCTGACCCTCACCCGTCCCCTAATCCTAACCCGTACGCTGACACTGACCCGCGCCCTCACACGTACGCTCCCCCTAAAGCGTTGTTGTACCCTCACCTGGACCCTAAACCGTCCCCGTCCCCTAACCCTAACCGTAGCCCGTACCCTAACCCTAACCCTTCCCCGAAGCCTGACCCTCACCCGTCCCCTAATCCTAACCCGTACGCTGACACTGACCCGCGCCCTCACACGTACGCTCCCCCTAAAGCGTTGTCGTACCCTCACCTGGACCCTAAACCGTCCCCGTCCCCTAACCCTAACCCTAGCCCGAACCCTAACCCTAACCCTTCCCGAAGCCTGACCCTCACCCGTCCCCTAATCCTAACCCGTACGCTGACACTGACCCGCGCCCTCACACGTACGCTCCCCCTAAAGCGTTGTCGTACCCTCACCTGGACCCTAAACCGTCCCCGTCCCCTAACCCTAACCCTAGCCCGAACCCTAACCCTAACCCTTCCCCGAAGCCTGACCCTCACCCGTCCCCTAATCCTAACCCGTACGCTGACACTGACCCGCGCCCTCACACGTACGCTCCCCCTAAAGCGTTGTCGTACCCTCACCTGGACCCTAAACCGTCCCCGTCCCCTAACCCTAACCCTAGCCCGAACCCTAACCCTAACCCTTCCCCGAAGCCTGACCCTCACCCGTCCCCTAATCCTAACTCGTACGCTGACACTGACACGCGCCCTCACACGTACGCTCCCCCTAAAGCGTTGTCGTACCCTCACCTGGACCCTAAACCGTCCCTGTCCCCTAACCGTAACCCTAGCCCGAACCCTAACCCTAACCCTTCCCCGAAGCCTGACCCTCACCCGTCCCCTAATCCTAACCCGTACGCTGACACTGACCCGCGCCCTCACACGTACACTCCCCCTAAAGCGTTGTCGTACCCTCACCTGGACCCTAAACCGTCCCCGTCCCCTAACCCTAACCCTAGCCCGTACCCTAACCCTAACCCTTCCCCGAAGCCTGACCCTCACCCGTCCCCTAATCCTAACCCGTACGCTGACACTGACCCGCACCCTCACACGTACGCTCCCCCTAAAGCGTTGTCGTACCCTCACCTGGACCCTAAACCGTCCCCGTCCCCTAACCCTAACCCTAGCCCGAACCCTAACCCTAACCCTTCCCCGAAGCCTGACCCTCACCCGTCCCCTAATCCTAACCCGTACGCTGACACTGACCCGCGCCCTCACACGTACGCTCCCCCTAAAGCGTTGTCGTACCCTCACCTGGACCCTAAACCGTCCCCGTCCCCTAACCCTAACCCTAGCCCGAACCCTAACCCTAACCCTTCCCCGAAGCCTGACCCTCACCCGTCCCCTAATCCTAACTCGTACGCTGACACTGACACGCGCCCTCACACGTACGCTCCCCCTAAAGCGTTGTCGTACCCTCACCTGGACCCTAAACCGTCCCTGTCCCCTAACCGTAACCCTAGCCCGAACCCTAACCCTAACCCTTCCCCGAAGCCTGACCCTCACCCGTCCCCTAATCCTAACCCGTACGCTGACACTGACCCGCGCCCTCACACGTACACTCCCCCTAAAGCGTTGTCGTACCCTCACCTGGACCCTAAACCGTCCCCGTCCCCTAACCCTAACCCTAGCCCGTACCCTAACCCTAACCCTTCCCCGAAGCCTGACCCTCACCCGTCCCCTAATCCTAACCCGTACGCTGACACTGACCCGCACCCTCACACGTACGCTCCCCCTAAAGCGTTGTCGTACCCTCACCTGGACCCTAAACCGTCCCCGTCCCCTAACCCTAACCCTAGCCCGAACCCTAACCCTAACCCTTCCCCGAAGCCTGACCCTCACCCGTCCCCTAATCCTAACCCGTACGCTGACACTGACCCGCGCCCTCACACGTACGCTCCCCCTAAAGCGTTGTCGTACCCTCACCTGGACCCTAAACCGTCCCCGTCCCCTAACCCTAACCCTAGCCCGAACCCTAACCCTAACCCTTCCCTGAAGCCTGACCCTCACCCGTCCCCTAATCCTAACCCGTACGCTGACACTGACCCGCGCCCTCACACGTACGGTCCCCCTAAAGCGTTGTCGTACCCTCACCTGGACCCTAAACCGTCCCCGTCCCCTAACCCTAACCCTAGCCCGAACCCTAACCCTAACCCTTCCCCGAAGCCTGACCCTCACCCGTCCCCTAATCCTAACCCGTACGCTGACACTGACCCGCGCCCTCACACGTACGCTCCCCCTAAAGCGTTGTCGTACCCTCACCTGGACCCTAAACCGTCCCCGTCCCCTAACCCTAACCCTAGCCCGAACCCTAACCCTAACCCTTGCCCGAAGCCTGACCCTCACCCGTCCCCTAATCCTAACTCGTACGCTGACACTGACACGCGCCCTCACACGTACGCTCCCCCTAAAGCGTTGTCGTACCCTCACCTGGACCCTAAACCGTCCCCGTCCCCTAACCCTAACCCTAGCCCGAACCCTAACCCTAACCCTTCCCCGAAGCCTGACCCTCACCCGTCCCCTAATCCTAACCCGTACGCAGACACTGACCCGCGCCCTCACACGTACGCTCCCCCTAAAGCGTTGTCGTACCCTCACCTGGACCCTAAACCGTCCCCGTCCCCTAACCCTAACCCTAGCCCGTACCCTAACCCTAACACTTCCCCGAAGCCTGACCCTCACCCGTCCCCTAATCCTAACCCGTACGCTGACACTGACCCGCGCCCTCACACGTACGCTCCCCCTAAAGCGTTGTCGTACCCTCACCTGGACCCTAAACCGTCCCCGTCCCCTAACCCTAACCCTAGCCCGAACCCTAACCCTAACCCTTCCCGAAGCCTGACCCTCACCCGTCCCCTAATCCTAACCCGTACGCAGACACTGACCCGCGCTCTCACACGTACGCTCCCCCTAAAGCGTTGTCGTACCCTCACCTGGACCCTAAACCGTCCCCGTCCCCTAACCCTAACCCTAGCCCGTACCCTAACCCTAACCCTTCCCCGAAGCCTGACCCTCACCCGTCCCCTAATCCTAACCCGTACGCTGACACTGACCCGCGCCCTCACACGTACGCTCCCCCTAAAGCGTTGTCGTACCCTCACCTGGACCCTAAACCGTCCCCGTCCCCTAACCCTAACCCTAGCCCGAACCCTAACCCTAACACTTCCCCGAAGCCTGACCCTCACCCTTCCCCTTATCCTAACCCGTACGCTGACACTGACCCGCGCCCTCACACGTACGCTCCCCCTAAAGCGTTGTCGTACCCTCACCTGGACCCTAAACCGTCCCCGTCCCCTAACCCTAACCCTAGCCCGAACCCTAACCCTAACCCTTCCCCGAAGCCTGACCCTCACCCGTCCCCTAATCCTAACCTGTACGCTGACACTGACCCGCGCCCTCACACGTACGCTCCCCCTAAAGCGTTGTCGTACCCTCACCTGGACCCTAAACCGTCCCCGTCCCCTAACCCTAACCCTAGCCCGAACCCTAACCCTAACACTTCCCCGAAGCCTGACCCTCACCCGTCCCCTAATCCTAACCCTTACGCTGACACTGACCCGTGCCCTCAAACGTACGCTCCCCCTAAAGCGTTGTCGTACCCTCACCTGGACCCTAAACCGTCCCCGTCCCCTAACCCTAACCCTAGCCCGAACCCTAACCCTAACCCTTCCCCGAAGCCTGACCCTCACCCGTCCCCTAATCCTGACCCGTACGCTGACACTGACCCGCGCCCTCAAACCTACGCTCCCCCTAAAGCGTTGTCGTACCCTCACCTGGACCCTAAACCGTCCCCGTCCCATAACCCTAACCCTAGCCCGAACCCTAACCCTAACCCTTCCCCGAAGCCTGACCCTCACCCGTCCCCTAATCCTAACCCGTACGCTGACACTGACCCGCGCCCTCACACGTACGCTCCCCCTAAAGCGTTGTCGTACCCTCACCTGGACCCTAAACCGTCCCCGTCCCCTAACCCTAACCATAGCTGGAAACGTAACCCTAACCCTTCCCCGAAGCCTGACCCTCAACCGTCCCCTAATCCTAACCCGTACGCTAACACTAACCCGCGCCCTCACATGTACGCTCCCCCTAAAGCGTTGTCGTACCCTCACCTGGACCCTAAACCGTCCCCGTCCCATAACCCTAACCCTAGCCCGAACCCTAACCCTAACCCTTTCCCGAAGCCTGACCCTCACCCGTCCCCTAATCCTAACCCGTACGCTGACACTAACCCGTGCCCTCACACGTACGCTCCCCCTAAAGCGTTGTCGTACCCTCACCTGGACCCTAAACCGTCCCCGTCCCCTAACCCTAACCCTAGCCCGAACCCTAACCCTAACCCTTCCCCGAAGCCTGACCCTCACCCGTCCCCTAATCCTAACCCGTACGCTGACACTAACCCGCGCCCTCAAACCTACGCTCCCCCTAAAGCATTGTCGTACCCTCACCTGGACCCTAAACCGTCCCCGTCCCCTAACCCTAACCCTAGCCCGAACCCTAACCCTAACCCTTCCCCGAAGCCTGACCCTCACCCGTCCCCTAATCCTAACCCGTACCCTGACACTAACCCGCGCCCTCTCACGTACGCTCCCCCTAAAGCGTTGTCGTACCCTCACCTGGACCCTAAACCGTCCCCGTCCCCTAACCCGAACCCTAGCCCGAACCCTAAACCTAACCCTTCCCCGAAGCCTGACCCTCACCCGTCCCGTAATCCTAACCCGTACGCTGACACTGACCCGCGCCCTCACACGTACGCTCCCCCTAAAGCATTGTCGTACCCTCACCTGGACCCTAAACCGTCCCCGTGCCCTAACCCTAACCCTAGCCCGAACCCTAACCCTAACCCTTCCCCGAAGCCTGACCCTCACCCGTCCCCTAATCCTAACCCATACGCTGACACTGACCCGCGCCCTCACACGTACGCTCCCCCTAAAGCGTTGTCGTACCCTCACCTGGACCCTAAACCGTCCCCGTCCCCTAACCCTAACCCTAGCCCGAACCCTAACCCTAACCCTTCTCCGAAGCCTGACCCTCACCCGTCCCCTAATCCTAACCCGTACGCTGACACTGACCCGCGCCCTCACACGTACGCTCCCCCTAAAGCGTTGTCGTACCCTCACCTGGACCCTAAACCGTCCCCGTCCCCTAACCCTAACCCTAGCCCGAACCCTAACCCTAACCCTTTCCCGAAGCCTGACCCTCACCCCTCCCCTAATCCTAACCCGTACGCTGACACTGACACGCGCCCTCACACGTACGCTCCCCCTAAAGCGTTGTCGTACCCTCACCTGGACCCTAAACCGTCCCCGTCCCCTAACCCTAACCCTAGCCTGAACCCTAACCCTAACCCTTCCCCGAAGCCAGACCCTCACCCGTCCCCTAATCCTAACCCGTACGCTGACACTGACCCGCGCCCTCACACGTACGCTCCCCCTAAAGCGTTGTCGTACCCTCACCTGGACCCTAAACAGTCCCCGTCCCCTAACCCTAACCCTAGCCCGAACCCTAACCCTAACCCTTCCCCGAAGCCTGACACTCACCCATCCCCTAATCCTAACCCGTACGCTGACACTGACCCGCGCCCTCACACGTACGCTCCCCCTATAGCGTTGTCGTACCCTCACCTGGACCCTAAACCGTCCCCGTCCCCTAACCCTAACCCTAGCCCGAACCCTAACCCTAACCCTTCCCCGAGGCCTGACCCTCACCCGTCCCCTAATCCTAACCCGTACGCTGACACTGACCCACGCCCTCACACGTACGCTCCCCCTAAAGCGTTGTCGTACCCTCACCTGGACCCTAAACCGTCCCCGTCCCCTAACCCTAACCCTAGCCCGAACCCTAACCCTAACCCTTCCCTGAAGCCTGACCCTCACCCGTCCCCTAATCCTAACCCGTACCCTGACACTAACCCGCGCCCTCTCACGTACGCTCCCCCTAAAGCGTTGTCGTACCCTCACCTGGACCCTAAACCGTCCCCGTCCCCTAACCCTAACCCTAGCCCGAACCCTAACCCTAACCCTTCCCCGAAGCCTGACCCTCACCCGTCCCCTAATTCTAACCCGTACGCTGACACTAACCCGCGCCCTCACACGTACGCTCCCCCTAAAGCGTTGTCGTACCCTCACCTGGACCCTAAACCGTCCCCGTCCCGTAACCCTAACCCTAGCCCGAACCCTAACCCTAACCCTTCCCCGAAGCCTGACCCTCACCTGTCCCCTAATCCTAACCCGTACGCTGACACTAACCCGCGCCCTCACACGTACGCTCACCCTAAAGCGTTGTTGTACCCTCACCTGGACCCTAAACCGTCCCCGTCCCCTAACCCTAACCCTAGCCCGAACCCTAACCCTAACCCTTCCCCGAAGCCTGACCCTCACCCGTCCCCTAATCCTAACCCGTACGCTGACACTAACCCGCGCTCTCAAACCTACGCTCCCCCTAAAGCATTGTCGTACCCTCACCTGGACCCTAAACCGTCCCCGTCCCCTAACCCTAACCCTAGCCCGAACCCTAACCCTAACCCTTCCCCGAAGCCTGACCCTCACCCGTCCCCTAATCCTATCACGTACGCTGACACTGACACGTGCCCTCACACGTACGCTCCCCCTAAAGCGTTGTCGTACCCTCACCTGGACCCTAAACCGTCCCCGTCCCCTAACCCTAACCCTAGCCCGAACCCTAACCCTAACCCTTCCCCGAAGCCTGACCCTCACCCGTCCCCTAATCCTAACCCGTACGCTGACACTGACCCGCGCCCTCACACGTACGCTCCCCCTAAAGCGTTGTCGTACCCTCACCTGGACCCTAAACCGTCCCCGTCCCCTAACCCTAACCCTAGCCCGTACCCTAACCCTAACCCTTCCCCGAAGCCTGACCCTCACCCGTCCCCTAATCCTAACCCGTACGCTGACACTGACCCGCGCCCTCACACGTACGCTCCCCCTAAAGCGTTGTCGTACCCTCACCTGGACCCTAAACCGTCCCCGTCCCCTAACCCTAACCCTAGCCCGAACCCTAACCCTAACCCTTCCCCGAAGCCTGACCCTCACCCGTCCCCTAATCCTAACCCGTACGCTGACACTGACCCGCGCCCTCACACGTACGCTCCCCCTAAAGCGTTGTCGTACCCTCACCTGGACCCTAAACCGTCCCCGTCCCCTAACCCTAACCCTAGCCCGAACCCTAACCCTAACCCTTCCCCGAAGCCTGACCCTCACCCGTCCCCTAATCCTAACCCGTACGCTGACACTAACCCGCGCCCTCACACGTACGCTCCCCCTAAAGCGTTGTCGTACCCTCACCTGGACCCTAAACCGTCCCCGTCCCCTAACCCTAACCCTAGCCCGAACCCTAACCCTAACGATTCCCCGAAGCCTGACCCTCACCCGTCCCCTAATCCTAACCCGTACGCTGACACTGACCCGCGCCCTCAAACGTACGCTCCCCCTAAAGCGTTGTCGTACCCTCACCTGTACCCTAAGCCGTCCCCGTCCCATAACCCTAACCCTAGCCCGAACCCTAACCCTAACCCTTCCCCGAAGCCTGACCCTCACCCGTCCCCTAATCCTAACCCGTACGCTGACACTAACCCGCGCCCTCACACGTACGCTCCCCCTAAAGCGTGGTCGTACCCTCACCTGGACCCTAAACCGTCCCTGTCCCCTAACCCTAAGCCTAGCCCGAACCCTAACCCTAACCCTTCCCCGAAGCCTGACCCTCACCCGTCCCCTAATCCTAACCCGTACGCTGACACTAACCCGCGCCCTCACACGTACGCTCCCCCTAAAGCGTTGTCGTACCCTCACCTGGACCCTAAACCGTCCCCGTCCCCTAACCCTAACCCTAGCCCGAACCCTAACCCTAACGATTCCCCGAAGCCTGACCCTCACCCGTCCCCTAATCCTAACCCGTACGCTGACACTGACCCGCGCCCTCACACGTACGCTCCCCCTAAAGCGTTGTCGTACCCTCACCTGGACCCTAAGCCGTCCCCGTCCCATAACCCTAACCCTAGCCCGAACCCTAACCCTAACCCTTCCCCGAAGCCTGACCCTCACCCGTCCCATAATCCTAACCCGTACGCTGACACTAACCCGCGCCCTCACACGTACGCTCCCCCTAAAGCGTGGTCGTACCCTCACCTGGACCCTAAACCGTCCCCGTCCCCTAACCCTAACCCTAGCCCGAACCCTAACCCTAACCCTTCCCCGAAGCCTGACCCTCACCCGTCCCCTAATCCTAACCCGTACGCTGACACTGACCCGCGCCCTCACACGTACGCTCCCCCTAAAGCGTTGTCGTACCCTCACCTGGACCCTAAACCGTCCCCGTCCCCTAACCCTAACCCTAGCCCGAACCCTAACCCTAACGATTCCCCGAAGCCTGACCCTCACCCGTCCCCTAATCCTAACCCGTACGCTGACACTGACCCGCGCCCTTACACGTAGGCTCCCCCTAAAGCGTTGTCGTACCCTCACCTGGACCCTAAGCCGTCCCCGTCCCATAACCCTAACCCTAGCCCGAACCCTAACCCTAACCCTTCCCCGAAGCCTGACCCTCACCCGTCCCCTAATCCTAACCCGTACACTGACACTAACCCGCGCCCTCACACGTACGCTCCCCCTAAAGCGTGGTCGTACCCTCACCTGGACCCTAAACCGTCCCCGTCCCCTAACCCTAACCCTAGCCCGAACCCTAACCCTAACCCTTCCCTGAAGCCTGACCCTCACCCGTCCCCTAATCCTAACCCGTACGCTGACACTGACCCGCGCCCTCACACGTACGCTCCCCCTAAAGCGTTGTCGTACCCTCACCTGGACCCTAAACCGTCCCCGTCCCCTAACCCTAACCCTAGCCCGAACCCTAAACCTAACCCTTCCCCGAAGCCTGACCCTCACCCGTCCCCTAATCCTAACCCGTACGCTGACACTAACCAGCGCTCTCAAACCTACGCTCCCCCTAAAGCATTGTCGTACCCTCACCTGGACCCTAAACCGTCCCCGTCCCCTAACCCTAACCCTAGCCCGAACCCTAACCCTAACCCTTCCCCGAAGCCTGACCCTCACCCGTCCCCTAATCCTAACCCGTACGCTGACACTGACCCGCGCCCTCACACGTACGCTCCCCCTAAAGCGTTGTCGTACCCTCACCTGGACCCTAAACCGTCCCCGTCCCCTAACCCTAACCCTAGCCCGAACCCTAACCCTAACCCTTCCCCGAAGCCTGACCCTCACCCGTCCCCTAATCCTAACCCGTACGCTGACACTGACCCGCGCCCTCACACGTACGCTCCCCCTAAAGCGTTGTCGTACCCTCACCTGGACCCTAAACCGTCCCCGTCCCCTAACCCTAACCATAGCTGGAAACGTAACCCTAACCCTTCCCCGAAGCCTGACCCTCAACCGTCCCCTAATCCTAACCCGTACGCTAACACTAACCCGCGCCCTCACATGTACGCTCCCCCTAAAGCGTTGTCGTACCCTCACCTGGACCCTAAACCGTCCGCGTCCCCTAACCCTAACCCTAGCCCGAACCCTAAACCTAACCCTTCCCCGAAGCCTGACCCTCACCCGTCCCCTAATCCTAACCCGTACGCTGACACTAACCCGCGCCCTCACACGTACGCTCCCCCTAAAGCGTTGTCGTACCCTCACCTGGACCCTAAACCGTCCCCGTCCCCTAACCCTAACCCTAGCCCGAACCCTAACCCTAACGATTCCCCGAAGCCTGACCCTCACCCGTCCCCTAATCCTAACCCGTACGCTGACACTGACCCGCGCCCTCACACGTACGCTCCCCCTAAAGCGTTGTCGTACCCTCACCTGGACCCTAAACCGTCCCCGTCCCATAACCCTAACCCTAGCCCGAACCCTAACCCTAACCCTTCCCCGAAGCCTGACCCTCACCCGTCCCCTAATCCTAACCCGTACGCTGACACTGACCCGCGCCCTCACACGTACGCTCCCCCTAAAGCGTTGTCGTACCCTCACCTGGACCCTAAACCGTCCCCGTCCCCTAACCCTAACCATAGCTGGAAACGTAACCCTAACCCTTCCCCGAAGCCTGACCCTCAACCGTCCCCTAATCCTAACCCGTACGCTAACACTAACCCGCGCCCTCACATGTACGCTCCCCCTAAAGCGTTGTCGTACCCTCACCTGGACCCTAAACCGTCCCCGTCCCATAACCCTAACCCTAGCCCGAACCCTAACCCTAACCCTTTCCCGAAGCCTGACCCTCACCCGTCCCCTAATCCTAACCCGTACGCTGACACTAACCCGTGCCCTCACACGTACGCTCCCCCTAAAGCGTTGTCGTACCCTCACCTGGACCCTAAACCGTCCCCGTCCCCTAACCCTAACCCTAGCCCGAACCCTAACCCTAACCCTTCCCCGAAGCCTGACCCTCACCCGTCCCCTAATCCTAACCCGTACGCTGACACTAACCCGCGCCCTCAAACCTACGCTCCCCCTAAAGCATTGTCGTACCCTCACCTGGACCCTAAACCGTCCCCGTCCCCTAACCCTAACCCTAGCCCGAACCCTAACCCTAACCCTTCCCCGAAGCCTGACCCTCACCCGTCCCCTAATCCTAACCCGTACCCTGACACTAACCCGCGCCCTCTCACGTACGCTCCCCCTAAAGCGTTGTCGTACCCTCACCTGGACCCTAAACCGTCCCCGTCCCCTAACCCTAACCCTAGCCCGAACCCTAACCCTAACCCTTCCCCGAAGCCTGACCCTCACCCGTCCCCTAATCCTAACCCGTACGCTGACACTAACCCGCGCCCTCACACGTACGCTCCCCCTAAAGCGTTGTCGTACCCTCACCTGGACCCTAAACCGTCCCCGTCCCCTAACCCTAACCCTAGCCCGAACCCTAACCCTAACGATTCCCCGAAGCCTGACCCTCACCCGTCCCCTAATCCTAACCCGTACGCTGACACTGACCCGCGCCCTCACACGTACGCTCCCCCTAAAGCGTTGTCGTACCCTCACCTGGACCCTAAGCCGTCCCCGTCCCCTAACCCTAACCCTAGCCCGAACCCTAACCCTAACCCTTCCCCGAAGCCTGACCCTCACCCGTCCCCTAATCCTAACCCGTACGCTGACACTAACCCGCGCCCTCACACGTACGCTCCCCCTAAAGCGTTGTCGTACCCTCACCTGGACCCTAAACCGTCCCCGTCCCCTAACCCTAACCCTAGCCCGAACCCTAACCCTAACCCTTTCCCGAAGCCTGACCCTCACCCCTCCCCTAATCCTAACCCGTACGCTGACACTGACACGCGCCCTCACACGTACGCTCCCCCTAAAGCGTTGTCGTACCCTCACCTGGACCCTAAACCGTCCCCGTCCCCTAACCCTAACCCTAGCCTGAACCCTAACCCTAACCCTTCCCCGAAGCCTGACCCTCACCCGTCCCCTAATCCTAACCCGTACGCTGACACTGACCCACGCCCTCACACGTACGCTCCCCCTAAAGCGTTGTCGTACCCTCACCTGGACCCTAAACAGTCCCCGTCCCCTAACCCTAACCCTAGCCCGAACCCTAACCCTAACCCTTCCCCGAAGCCTGACCCTCACCCGTCCCCTAATCCTAACCCGTACGCTGACACTGACCCGCGCCCTCACACGTACGCTCCCCCTAAAGCGTTGTCGTACCCTCACCTGGACCCTAAACCGTCCCCGTCCGCTAACCCTAACCCTAGCCCGAACCCTAACCCTAACCCTTCCCCGAGGCCTGACCCTCACCCGTCCCCTAACCCTAACCCGTACGCTGACACTGACCCGCGCCCTCACACGTACGCTCCCCCTAAAGCGTTGTCGTACCCTCACCTGGACCCTAAACCGTCCCCGTCCCCTAACCCTAACCCTAGCCCGAACCCTAACCCTAACCCTTCCCTGAAGCCTAACCCTCACCCGTCCCCTAATCCTAACCCGTACCCTGACACTAACCCGCGCCCTCTCACGTACGCTCCCCCTAAAGCGTTGTCGTACCCTCACCTGGACCCTAAACCGTCCCCGTCCCCTAACCCTAACCCTAGCCCGAACCCTAACCCTAACCCTTCCCCGAAGCCTGACCCTCACCCGTCCCCTAATTCTAACCCGTACGCTGACACTAACCCGCGCCCTCACACGTACGCTCCCCCTAAAGCGTGGTCGTACCCTCACCTGGACCCTAAACCGTCCCCGTCCCCTAACCCTAACCCTAGCCCGAACCCTAACCCTAACCCTTCCCCGAAGCCTGACCCTCACCCGTCCCCTAATCCTAACCCGTACGCTGACACTGACCCGCGCCCTCACACGTACGCTCCCCCTAAAGCGTTGTCGTACCCTCACCTGGACCCTAAACCGTCCCCGTCCCCTAACCCTAACCCTAGCCCGAACCCTAACCCTAACCCTTCCCCGAAGCCTGACCCTCACCCGTCCCCTAATCCTAACCCGTACGCTGACACTAACCCGCGCTCTCAAACCTACGCTCCCCCTAAAGCATTGTCGTACCCTCACCTGGACCCTAAACCGTCCCCGTCCCCTAACCCTAACCCTAGCCCGAACCCTAACCCTAACCCTTCCCCGAAGCCTGACCCTCACCCGTCCCCTAATCCTAACCCGTACGCTGACACTGACCCGCGCCCTCACACGTACGCTCCCCCTAAAGCGTTGTCGTACCCTCACCTGGACCCTAAACCGTCCCCGTCCCCTAACCCTAACCCTAGCCCGAACCCTAACCCTAACCCTTCCCCGAAGCCTGACCCTCACCCGTCCCCTAATCCTAACCCGTACGCTGACACTGACCCGCGCCCTCACACGTACGCTCCCCCTAAAGCGTTGTCGTACCCTCACCTGGACCCTAAACCGTCCCCGTCCCCTAACCCTAACCATAGCTGGAAACGTAACCCTAACCCTTCCCCGAAGCCTGACCCTCAACCGTCCCCTAATCCTAACCCGTACGCTAACACTAACCCGCGCCCTCACATGTACGCTCCCCCTAAAGCGTTGTCGTACCCTCACCTGGACCCTAAACCGTCCCCATCCCATAACCCTAACCCTAGCCCGAACCCTAACCCTAACCCTTTCCCGAAGCCTGACCCTCACCCGTCCCCTAATCCTAACCCGTACGCTGACACTAACCCGTGCCCTCACACGTACGCTCCCCCTAAAGCGTTGTCGTACCCTCACCTGGACCCTAAACCGTCCCCGTCCCCTAACCCTAACCCTAGCCCGAACCCTAACCCTAACCCTTCCCCGAAGCCTGACCCTCACCCGTCCCCTAATCCTAACCCGTACGCTGACACTAACCCGCGCCCTCAAACCTACGCTCCCCCTAAAGCATTGTCGTACCCTCACCTGGACCCTAAACCGTCCCCGTCCCCTAACCCTAACCCTAGCCCGAACCCTAACCCTAACCCTTCCCCGAAGCCTGACCCTCACCCGTCCCCTAATCCTAACCCGTACCCTGACACTAACCCGCGCCCTCTCACGTACGCTCCCCCTAAAGCGTTGTCGTACCCTCACCTGGACCCTAAACCGTCCCCGTCCCCTAACCCTAACCCTAGCCCGAACCCTAACCCTAACCCTTCCCCGAAGCCTGACCCTCACCCGTCCCCTAATCCTAACCCGTACGCTGACACTAACCCGCGCCCTCACACGTACGCTCCCCCTAAAGCGTTGTCGTACCCTCACCTGGACCCTAAACCGTCCCCGTCCCCTAACCCTAACCCTAGCCCGAACCCTAACCCTAACGATTCCCCGAAGCCTGACCCTCACCCGTCCCCTAATCCTAACCCGTACGCTGACACTGACCCGCGCCCTCACACGTACGCTCCCCCTAAAGCGTTGTCGTACCCTCACCTGGACCCTAAGCCGTCCCCGTCCCCTAACCCTAACCCTAGCCCGAACCCTAACCCTAACCCTTCCCCGAAGCCTGACCCTCACCCGTCCCCTAATCCTAACCCGTACGCTGACACTAACCCGCGCCCTCAAACCTACGCTCCCACTAAAGCGTTGTCGTACCCTCACCTGGACCCTAAACCGTCCCCGTCCCCTAACCCTAACCCTAGCCCGAACCCTAACCCTAACCCTTTCCCGAAGCCTGACCCTCACCCCTCCCCTAATCCTAACCCGTACGCTGACACTGACACGCGCCCTCACACGTACGCTCCCCCTAAAGCGTTGTCGTACCCTCACCTGGACCCTAAACCGTCCCCGTCCCCTAACCCTAACCCTAGCCTGAACCCTAACCCTAACCCTTCCCCGAAGCCTGACCCTCACCCGTCCCCTAATCCTAACCCGTACGCTGACACTGACCCGCGCCCTCACACGTACGCTCCCCCTAAAGCGTTGTCGTACCCTCACCTGGACCCTAAACAGTCCCCGTCCCCTAACCCTAACCCTAGCCCGAACCCTAACCCTAACCCTTCCCCGAAGCCTGACCCTCACCCGTCCCCTAATCCTAACCCGTACGCTGACACTGACCCGCGCCCTCACACGTACGCTCCCCCTAAAGCGTTGTCGTACCCTCACCTGGACCCTAAACCGTCCCCGTCCCCTAACCCTAACCCTAGCCCGAACCCTAACCCTAACCCTTCCCCGAGGCCTGACCCTCACCCGTCCCCTAATCCTAACCCGTACGCTGACACTGACCCGCGCCCTCACACGTACGCTCCCCCTAAAGCGTTGTCGTACCCTCACCTGGACCCTAAACCGTCCCCGTCCCCTAACCCTAACCCTAGCCCGAACCCTATCCCTAACCCTTCCCTGAAGCCTGACCCTCACCCGTCCCCTAATCCTAACCCGTACCCTGACACTAACCCGCGCCCTCTCACGTACGCTCCCCCTAAAGCGTTGTCGTACCCTCACCTGGACCCTAAACCGTCCCCGTCCCCTAACCCTAACCCTAGCCCGAACCCTAACCCTAACCCTTCCCCGAAGCCTGACCCTCACCCGTCCCCTAATTCTAACCCGTACGCTGACACTAACCCGCGCCCTCACACGTACGCTCCCCCTAAAGCGTTGTTGTACCCTCACCTGGACCCTAAACCGTCCCCGTCCCCTAACCCTAACCCTAGCCCGAACCCTAACCCTAACCCTTCCCCGAAGCCTGACCCTCACCCGTCCCCTAATCCTAACCCGTACGCTGACACTAACCCGCGCTCTCAAACCTACGCTCCCCCTACAGCATTGTCGTACCCTCACCTGGACCCTAAACCGTCCCCGTCCCCTAACCCTAACCCTAGCCCGAACCCTAACCCTAACCCTTCCCCGAAGCCTGACCCTCACCCGTCCCCTAATCCTAACCCGTACGCTGACACTAACCCGCGCCCTCACTCGTACGCTCCCCCTAAAGCGTTGTCGTACCCTCACCTGGACCCTAAACCGTCCCCGTCCCCTAACCCTAACCCTAGCCCGAACCCTAACCCTAACCCTTCCCCGAAGCCTGACCCTCACCCGTCCCCTAATCCTAACCCGTACGCTGACACTGACCCGCGCCCTCACACGTACGCTCCCCCTAAAGCGTTGTCGTACCCTCACCTGGACCCTAAACCGTCCCCGTCCCCTAACCCTAACCATAGCTGGAAACGTAACCATAACCCTTCCCCGAAGCCTGACCCTCAACCGTCCCCTAATCCTAACCCGTACGCTAACACTAACCCGCGCCCTCACATGTACGCTCCCCCTAAAGCGTTGTCGTACCCTCACCTGGACCCTAAACCGTCCCCGTCACCTAACCCTAACCCTAGCCCGAACCCTAACCCTAACCCTTCCCCGAAGCCTGACCCTCACCCGTCCCCTAATCCTAACCCGTACGCTGACACTAACCCGCGCCCTCACACGTACGCTCCCCCTAAAGCGTTGTCGTACCCTCACCTGGACCCTAAACCGTCCCCGTCCCATAACCCTAACCCTAGCCCGAACCCTAACCCTAACCCTTCCCCGAAGCCTGACCCTCACCCGTCCCCTAATCCTAACCCGTACGCTGACACTAACCCGCGCCCTCAAACCTACGCTCCCCCTAAAGCATTGTCGTACCCTCACCTGGACCCTAAACCGTCCCCGTCCCCTAACCCTAACCCTAGCCCGAACCCTAACCCTAACCCTTCCCCAAAGCCTGACCCTCACCCGTCCCCTAATCCTAACCCGTACCCTGACACTAACCCGCGCCCTCTCACGTACGCTCCCCCTAAAGCGTTGTCGTACCCTCACCTGGACCCTAAACCGTCCCCGTCCCCTAACCCTAACCCTAGCCCGAACCCTAACCCTAACCCTTCCCCGAAGCCTGACCCTCACCCGTCCCCTAATCCTAACCCGTACGCTGACACTAACCCGCGCCCTCACACGTACGCTCCCCCTAAAGCGTTGTCGTACCCTCACCTGGACCCTAAACCGTCCCCGTCCCCTAACCCTAACCCTAGCCCGAACCCTAACCCTAACGATTCCCCGAAGCCTGACCCTCACCCGTCCCCTAATCCTAACCCGTACGCTGACACTGACCCGCGCCCTCACACGTACGCTCCCCCTAAAGCGTTGTCGTACCCTCACCTGGACCCTAAGCCGTCCCCGTCCCCTAACCCTAACCCTAGCCCGAACCCTAACCCTAACCCTTCGCCGAAGCCTGACCCTCACCCGTCCCCTAATCCTAACCCGTACGCTGACACTAACCCGCGCCCTCACACATACGCTCCCCCTAAAGCGTTGTCGTACCCTCACCTGGACCCTAAACCGTCCCCGTCCCCTAACCCTAACCCTAGCCCGAACCCTAACCCTAACCCTTCCCCGAGGCCTGACCCTCACCCGTCCCCTAATCCTAACCCGTACGCTGACACTGACCCGCGCCCTCACACGTACGCTCCCCCTAAAGCGTTGTCGTACCCTCACCTGGACCCTAAACCGTCCCCGTCCCCTAACCCTAACCCTAGCCCGAACCCTAACCCTAACCCTTTCCCGAAGCCTGACCCTCACCCGTCCCCTAATCCTAACCCGTACGCTGACACTAACCCGTGCCCTCACACGTACGCTCCCCCTAAAGCGTTGTCGTACCCTCACCTGGACCCTAAACCGTCCCCGTCCCCTAACCCTAACCCTAGCCCGAACCCTAACCCTAACCCTTCCCCGAAGCCTGACCCTCACCCGTCCCCTAATCCTAACCCGTACGCTGACACTAACCCGCGCCCTCAAACCTACGCTCCCCCTAAAGCATTGTCGTACCCTCACCTGGACCCTAAACCGTCCCCGTCCCCTAACCCTAACCCTAGCCCGAACCCTAACCCTAACCCTTCCCCAAAGCCTGACCCTCACCCGTCCCCTAATCCTAACCCGTACCCTGACACTAACCCGCGCCCTCTCACGTACGCTCCCCCTAAAGCGTTGTCGTACCCTCACCTGGACCCTAAACCGTCCCCGTCCCCTAACCCTAACCCTAGCCCGAACCCTAACCCTAACCCTTCCCCGAAGCCTGACCCTCACCCGTCCCCTAATCCTAACCCGTACGCTGACACTAACCCGCGCCCTCACACGTACGCTCCCCCTAAAGCGTTGTCGTACCCTCACCTGGACCCTAAACCGTCCCCGTCCCCTAACCCTAACCCTAGCCCGAACCCTAACCCTAACGATTCCCCGAAGCCTGACCCTCACCCGTCCCCTAATCCTAACCCGTACGCTGACACTGACCCGCGCCCTCACACGTACGCTCCCCCTAAAGCGTTGTCGTACCCTCACCTGGACCCTAAGCCGTCCCCGTCCCCTAACCCTAACCCTAGCCCGAACCCTAACCCTAACCCTTCCCCGAAGCCTGACCCTCACCCGTCCCCTAATCCTAACCCGTACGCTGACACTAACCCGCGCCCTCACACATACGCTCCCCCTAAAGCGTTGTCGTACCCTCACCTGGACCCTAAACCGTCCCCGTCCCCTAACCCTAACCCTAGCCCGAACCCTAACCCTAACCCTTCCCCGAGGCCTGACCCTCACCCGTCCCCTAATCCTAACCCGTACGCTGACACTGACCCGCGCCCTCACACGTACGCTCCCCCTAAAGCGTTGTCGTACCCTCACCTGGACCCTAAACCGTCCCCGTCCCCTAACCCTAACCCTAGCCCGAACCCAACCCTAACCCTTCCCTGAAGCCTGACCCTCACCCGTCCCCTAATCCTAACCCGTACCCTGACACTAACCCGCGCCCTCTCACGTACGCTCCCCCTAAAGCGTTGTCGTACCCTCACCTGGACCCTAAACCGTCCCCGTCCCCTAACCCTAACCCTAGCCCGAACCCTAACCCTAACCCTTCCCCGAAGCCTGACCCTCACCCGTCCCCTAATTCTAACCCGTACGCTGACACTAACCCGCGCCCTCACACGTACGCTCCCCCTAAAGCGTTGTCGTACCCTCACCTGGACCCTAAACCGTCCCCGTCCCGTAACCCTAACCCTAGCCCGAACCCTAACCCTAACCCTTCCCCGAAGCCTGACCCTCACCTGTCCCCTAATCCTAACCCGTACGCTGACACTAACCCGCGCCCTCACACGTACGCTCCCCCTAAAGCGTTGTTGTACCCTCACCTGGACCCTAAACCGTCCCCGTCCCCTAACCCTAACCCTAGCCCGAACCCTAACCCTAACCCTTCCCCGAAGCCTGACCCTCACCCGTCCCCTAATCCTAACCCGTACGCTGACACTAACCCGCGCTCTCAAACCTACGCTCCCCCTAAAGCATTGTCGTACCCTCACCTGGACCCTAAACCGTCCCCGTCCCCTAACCCTAACCCTAGCCCGAACCCTAACCCTAACCCTTCCCCGAAGCCTGACCCTCACCCGTCCCCTAATCCTAACCCGTACGCTGACACTAACCCGCGCCCTCACACGTACGCTCCCCCTAAAGCGTTGTCGTACCCTCACCTGGACCCTAAACCGTCCCCGTCCCCTAACCCTAACCCTAGCCCGAACCCTAACCCTAACCCTTCCCCGAAGCCTGACCCTCACCCGTCCCCTAATCCTAACCCGTACGCTGACACTGACCCTCGCCCTCACACGTACGCTCCCCCTAAAGCGTTGTCGTACCCTCACCTGGACCCTAAACCGTCCCCGTCCCCTAACCCTAACCATAGCTGGAAACGTAACCCTAACCCTTCCCCGAAGCCTGACCCTCAACCGTCCCCTAATCCTAACCCGTACGCTAACACTCACCCGCGCCCTCACATGTACGCTCCCCCTAAAGCGTTGTCGTACCCTCACCTGGACCCTAAACCGTCCGCGTCCCCTAACCCTAACCCTAGCCCGAACCCTAAACCTAACCCTTCCCCGAAGCCTGACCCTCACCCGTCCCCTTATCCTAACCCGTACGCTGACACTAACCCGCGCCCTCAAACCTACGCTCCCCCTAAAGCGTTGTCGTACCCTCACCTGGACCCTAAACCGTCCCCGTCACCTAACCCTAACCCTAGCCCGAACCCTAACCCTAACCCTTCCCCGAAGCCTGACCCTCACCCGTCCCCTAATCCTAACCCGTACGCTGACACTAACCCGCGCCCTCAAACCTACGCTCCCCCTAAAGCGTTGTCGTACCCTCACCTGGACCCTAAACCGTCCCCGTCCCCTAACCCTAACCCTAGCCCGAACACTAACCCTAACCCTTCCCCGAAGCCTGACCCTCACCCGTCCCCTAATCCTAACCCGTACGCTGACACTAACCCGCGCCCTCACACGTACGCTCCCCCTAAAGCGTTGTCGTACCCTCACCTGGACCCCAAACCGTCCCCGTCCCATAACCCTAACCCTAGCCCGAACCCTAACCCTAACACTTCCCCGAAGCCTGACCCTCACCCGTCCCCTAATCCTAACCTGTACGCTGACACTGACCCACGCCCTCACACGTACGCTCCCCCTGAAGCGTTGTCGTACCCTCACCTGGACCCTAAACCGTCCCCGTCCCCTAACCCTAACCCTAGTCCGAACCCTAACCCTAACCCTTCCCCGAAGCCTGACCCTCACCCGTCCCCTAATCCTACCCCGTACGCTGACACTGACCCGCGCCCTCACACGTACGCTCCCCCTAAAGCGTTGTCGTACCCTCACCTGGACCCTAAACCGTCCCCATCCCCTAACCCTAACCCTAGCCCGAACCCTAACCCTAACCCTTCCCCGAAGCCTGACCCTCACCCGTCCCCTAATCCTAACCCGTACGCTGACACTGACCCGCGCCCTCACACGTACGCTCCCCCTAAAGCGTTGTCGTACCCTCACCTGGACCCTAAACCGTCCCCGTCCCCTAACCCTAACCCTAGCCCGAACCCTAACCCTAAACCTTCCCCGAAGCCTGACCCTCACCCGTCCCCTAATCCTAACCCGTACGCTGACACTAACCCGCGCCCTCACACGTACGCTCCCCCTAAAGCGTTGTCATACCCTCACCTGGACCCCAAACCGTCCCCGTCCCCTAACCCTAACCCTAGCCCGAACCCTAACCCTAACCCTTCCCGAAAGCCTGACCCTCACCCGTCCCCTAATCCTAACCCGTACGCTGACACTGACCCGCGCCCTCACACGTACGCTCCCCCTAAAGCGTTGTCGTACCCTCACCTGGACCCTAAACCGTCCCCGTCCCCTAACCCTAACCCTAGCCCGAACCCTAACCCTAACCCTTCCCCGAAGCCTGACCCTCACCCGTCCCCTAATCCTAACCCGTACGCTGACACTGACCCGCGCCCTCACACGTACGCTCCCCCTAAAGCGTTGTCGTACCCTCACCTGGACCCTAAACCGTCCCCGTCCCCTAACCCTAACCCTAGCCCGAACCCTAACCCTAACCCTTCCCCGAAGCCTGACCCTCACCCGTCCCCTAATCCTAACCCGTACGCTGACACTGACCCGCGCCCTCACACGTACGCTCCCCCTAAAGCGTTGTCGTACCCTCACCTGGACCCTAAACCGTCCCCGTCCCCTAACCCTATCCCTAGCCCGAACCCTAACCCTAACCCTTCCCCGAAGCCTGACCCTCACCGGTCCCCTAATCCTAACCCATACGCTGACACTGACCCGCGCCCTCACACGTACGCTCCCCCTAAAGCGTTGTCGTACCCTCACCTGGACCCCAAACCGTCCCCGTCCCCTAACCCTAACCCTAGCCCGAACCCTAACCCTAACCCTTCCCCGAAGCCTGATCCTCACCCGTCCCCTAATCCTAACCCGTACGCTGACACTGACCCGCGCCCTCACACGTACGCTCCCCCTAAAGCGTTGTCGTACCCTCACCTGGACCCTAAAAAGTCCCCGTCCCCTAACCCTAACCCTAGCCCGAACCCTAACCATAACCCTTCCCCGAAGCCTGACCCTCACCCGTCCCCTAATCCTAACCCGTACGCTGACACTGACCCGCGCCCTCACACGTACGCTCCCCCTAAAGCGTTGTCGTACCCTCACCTGGACCCTAAACCGTCCCCGTCCCCTAACCCTAACCCTAGCCTGAACCCTAACCCTAACCCTTCCCCGAAGCCTGACCCTCACCCGTCCCCTAATCCTAACCCGTACGCTGACACTGACACGCGCCCTCACACGTACGCTCCCCCTAAAGCGTTGTCGTACCCTCACCTGGACCCTAAACCGTCCCCGTCCCCTAACCCTAACCCTAGCCCGAACCCTAACCCTAACCCTTCCCCGAAGCCTGACCCTCACCCGTCCCCTAATCCTAACCCGTACGCTGACACTGACCCGCGCCCTCACACGTACGCTCCCCCTAAAGCGTTGTCGTACCCTCACCTGGACCCTAAACCGTCCCCGTCCCCTAACCCTAACCCTAGCCCGAACCCTAACCCTAACCCTTCCCCGAAGCCTGACCCTCACCCGTCCCCTAATCCTAACCCGTACGCTGACACTGACCCGCGCCCTCACACGTACGCTCCCCCTAAAGCGTTGTCGTACCCTCACCTGGACCCTAAACCGTCCCCGTCCCCTAACCCTAACCCTAGCCCGAACCCTAACCCTAAACCTTCCCCGAAGCCTGACCCTCACCCGTCCCCTAATCCTAACCCGTACGCTGACACTAACCCGCGCCCTCACACGTACGCTCCCCCTAAAGCGTTGTCGTACCCTCACCTGGACCCCAAACCGTCCCCGTCCCCTAACCCTAACCCTAGCCTGAACTCTAACCCTAACCCTTCCCCAAAGCCTGACCCTCACCCGTCCCCTAATCCTAACCCGTACGCTGACACTGACCCGCGCCCTCACACGTACGCTCCCCCTAAAGCGTTGTCGTACCCTCACCTGGACCCTAAACCGTCCCCGTCCCCTAACCCTAACCCTAGCCCGAACCATAACCCTAACCCTTCCCCGAAGCCTGACCCTCACCCGTCCCCTAATCCTAACCCGTACGCTGACACTGACCCGCGCCCTCACACGTACGCTCTCCCTAAAGCGTTGTCGTACCCTCACCTGGACCCTAAACCGTCCCCGTCCCCTAACCCTAACCCTGGCCCGAACCCTAACCCTAACCCTTCCCCGAAGCCTGACCCTCACCCGTCCCCTAATCCTAACCCGTACGCTGACACTGACCCGCGCCCTCACACGTACGCTCCCCCTAAAGCGTTGTCGTACCCTCACCTGGACCCTAAACCGTCCCCGTCCCCTAACCCTATCCCTAGCCCGAACCCTAACCCTAACCCTTCCCCGAAGCCTGACCCTCACCGGTCCCCTAATCCTAACCCATACGCTGACACTGACCCGCGCCCTCACACGTACGCTCCCCCTAAAGCGTTGTCGTACCCTCACCTGGACCCTAAACCGTCCCCATCCCCTAACCCTAACCCTAGCCCAAACCCTAACCCTAAAACTTCCCCGAAGCCTGACCCTCACCCGTCCCCTAATCCTAACCCATACGCTGACACTGACCCGCGCCCTCACACGTACGCTCCCCCTAAAGCGTTGTCGTACCCTCACCTGGACCCTAAACCGTCCCCGTCCCCTAACCCTAACCCTAGCCCGAACCCTAACCCTAACCCTTCCCCGAAGCCTGACCCTCACCCGTCCCCTAATCCTAACCCATACGCTGACACTGACCCGCGCCCTCACACGTACGCTCCCCCTAAAGCGTTGTCATACCCTCACCTGGACCGTAAACCGTCCCCGTCCCCTAACCCTAACCCTAGCCCGAACCCTAACCCTAACCCTTCCCCGAAGCCTGACCCTCAACCGTCCCCTAATCCTAACCCGTACGCTGACACTGACCCGCGCCCTCACACGTACGCTTCCCCTAAAGCGTTGTCGTACCCTCACCTGGACCCTAAACCGTCCCCGTCCCCTAACCCTAACCCTAGCCCGAACCCTAACCCTAACCCTTCCCCGAAGCCTGACCCTCACCCGTCCCCTAATCCTAACCCATACGCTGACACTGACCCGCGCCCTCACACGTACGCTCCCCCTAAAGCGTTGTCATACCCTCACCTGGACCGTAAACCGTCCCCGTCCCCTAACCCTAACCCTAGCCCGAACCCTAACCCTAACCCTTCCCCGAAGCCTGACCCTCAACCGTCCCCTAATCCTAACCCGTACGCTGACACTGACCCGCGCCCTCACACGTACGCTTCCCCTAAAGCGTTGTCGTACCCTCACCTGGACCCTAAACCGTCCCCGTCCCCTAACCCTAACCCTAGCCCGAACCCTAACCCTAACCCTTCCCCGAAACCTGACCCTCACCCGTCCCCTTATCCTAAACCGTACGCTGACACTAACCCGCGCCCTCACATGTACGCTCCCCCTAAAGCGTTGTCGTACCCTCACCTGGACCCTAAACCGTCCCCGTCCCCTAACCCTAACCCTAGCCCGAACCCTAACCCTAACCCTTCCCCGAAGCCTGACCCTCACCCGTCCCCTAATCCTAACCCGTACGCTGACACTAACCCGCGCCCTCAAACCTACGCTCCCCCTAAAGCGTTGTCGTACCCTCACCTGGACCCTAAACAGTCCCCGTCCCCTAACCCTAACCCTAGCCCGAACCCTAACCCTAACACTTCCCCGAAGCCTGACCCTCACCCGTCCCCTAATCCTAACCCGTACGCTGACACTGACCCATGCCCTCACACGTACGCTCCCCCTAAACCGTTGTCGTACCCTCACCTGGACCCTAAACCGTCCCCGTCCCCTAACCGTAACCCTAGCCCGAACCCTAACCCTAACCATTCCCCGAAGCCTGACCCTCACCCGTCCCCTAATCCTAACCCGTACGCTGATACTGACCCGCGCCCTCACACGTACGCTCCCCCTAAAGCGTTGTCGTACCCTCACCTGGACCCTAAACCGTCCCCGTCCCCTAACCCTAACCCTGGCCAGAACCCTAACCCTAACCCTTCCCCGAAGCCTGACCCTCACCCGTCCCCTAATCCTAACCCGTACGCTGACACTGACCCGCGCCCTCACACGTACGCTCCCCCTAAAGCGTTGTCGTACCCTCACCTGGACCCTAAACCGTCCCCGTCCCCTAACCCTCACCCTAGCCCGAACCCTAACCCTAACCCTTCCCCGAAGCCTGACCCTCACCCGTCCCCTAATCCTAACCCGTACGCTGACACTGACCCGCGCCCTCACACGTACGCTCCCCCTAAAGCGTTGTCGTACCCTCACCTGGACCCTAAACCGTCCCAGTCCCCTAACCCAAACCCTAGCCCGAACCCTAACCCTAACCCTTCCCCGAAGCCTGACCCTCACCCGTCCCCTAATCCTAACCCGTACGCTGACACTGACCTGCGCCCTCACACGTACGCTCCCCCTAAAGCGTTGTCGTACCCTCACCTGGACCCTAAACCGTCCCCGTCCCCTAACCCTAACCCTAGCCCGAACCCTAACCCTAACCCTTCCCCGAAGCCTGACCCTCACCCGTCCCCTAATCCTAACCCGTACGCTGACACTGACCCCCGCCCTCACACGTACGCTCCCCCTAAAGCGTTGTCGTACCCTCACCTGGACCCTAAACCGTCCCCGTCCCCTAACCCTAACCTTGGCCCGAACCCTACCTAAAGCATTGTCGTACTCTCACCTGGACCCTAAACCTTCCCCGTCCCCTAACCCTAACCCTAGCCCGAACCCTAACCCTAACCCTTCCCCGAAGCCTGACACTCACCCGTCCCCTAATCCTAACCCGTACGCTGACACTGACCCGCGCCCTCACACGTACGCTCCCCCTACAGCGTTGTCGTACCCTCACCTGGACCCTAAACCGTCCCCGTCCCCTAACCCTAACCCTAGCCTGAACCCTAACCCTAACCCTTCCCCGAAGCCTGACCCTCACCCGTCCCCTAATCCTAACCCGTACGCTGACACTGACACGCGCCCTCACACGTACGCTCCCCCTAAAGCGTTGTCGTACCCTCACCTGGACCCTAAACCGTCCCCGTCCCCTAACCCTAACCCTAGCCCGAACCCTAACCCTAACCCTTCCCCGAAGCCTGACCCTCACCCGTCCCCTAATCCTAACCCGTACGCTGACACTGACCCGCGCCCTCACACGTACGCTCCCCCTACAGCGTTGTCGTACCCTCACCTGGACCCTAAACCGTCCCCGTCCCCTAACCCTAACCCTAGCCCGAACCCTAACCCTAACCCTTCCCCGAAGCCTGACCCTCACCCGTCCCCTAATCCTAACCCGTACGCTGACACTGACCCACGCCCTCACACGTACGCTCCCCCTAAAGCGTTGTCGTACCCTCACCTGGACCCTAAACCGTCCCCGTCCCCTAACCCTAACCCTAGCCCGAACCCTAACCCTAACCCTTCCCCGAAGCCTGATCCTCACCCGTCCCCTAATCCTAACCCGTACGCTGACACTGACCCGCGCCCTCACACGTACGCTCCCCCTAAAGCGTTGTCGTACCCTCACCTGGACCCTAAACCGTCCCCGTCCCCTAACCCTAACCCTAGCCCGAACCCTAACCCTAACCCTTCCCCGAAGCCTGACCCTCACCCGTCCCCTAATCCTAACCCGTACGCTGACACTGACCCGCGCCCTCACACGTACGCTCCCCCTAAAGCGTTGTCGTACCCTCACCTGGACCCTAAACCGTCCCCGTCCCCTAACCCTAACCCTAGCCTGAACCCTAACCCTAACCCTTCCCCGAAGCCTGACCCTCACCCGTCCCCTAATCCTAACCCGTACGCTGACACTGACACGCGCCCTCACACGTACGCTCCCCCTAAAGCGTTGTCGTACCCTCACCTGGACCCTAAACCGTCCCCGTCCCCTAACGCTAACCCTAGCCCGAACCCTAACCCTAACCCTTCCCCGAAGCCTGACCCTCACCCGTCCCCTAATCCTAACCCGTACGCTGACACTGACCCGCGCCCTCACACGTACGCTCCCCCTAAAGCGTTGTCGTACCCTCACCTGGACCCTAAACCGTCCCCGTCCCCTAACCCTAACCCTAGCCCGAACCCTAACCCTAACCCTTCCCCGAAGCCTGACCCTCACCCGTCCCCTAATCCTAACCCGTACGCTGACACTGACCCCCGCCCTCACACGTACGCTCCCCCTAAAGCGTTGTCGTACCCTCACCTGAACCCTAAACCGTCCCCGTCCCCTAACCCTAACCTTGGCCCGAACCCTAACCCTAACCCTTCCCCGAAGCCTGACCCTCACCCGTCCCCTAATCCTAACCCGTACGCTGACACTGACCCGCGCCCTCACACGTACGCTCCCCCTAAAGCGTTGTCGTACCCTCACCTGGACCCTAAACCGTCCCCGTCCCCTAACCCTAACCCTAGCCCGAACCCTAACCCTAACCCTTCCCCGAAGCCTGACCCTCACCCGTCCCCTAATCCTAACCCGTACGCTGACACTGACCCGCGCCCTCACACGTACGCTCCCCCTAAAGCGTTGTCGTACCCTCACCTGGACCCTAAACCGTCCCCGTCCCCTAACCCTAACCCTAGCCCGAACCCTAACCCTAACCCTTCCCTGAAGCCTGATCCTCACCCGTCCCCTAATCCTAACCCGTACGCTGACACTGACCCGCGCCCTCACACGTACGCTCCCCCTAAAGCGTTGTCGTACCCTCACCTGGACCCTAAACCGTCCCCGTCCCCTAACCCTAACCCTAGCCCGAACCCTAACCCTAACCCTTCCCCGAAGCCTGACCCTCACCCGTCCCCTAATCCTAACCCGTACGCTGACACTGACCCGCGCCCTCACACGTACGCTCCCCCTAAAGCGTTGTCGTACCCTCACCTGGACCCTAAACCGTCCCCGTCCCCTAACCCTAACCCTAGCCTGAACCCTAACCCTAACCCTTCCCCGAAGCCTGACCCTCACCCGTCCCCTAATCCTAACCCGTACGCTGACACTGACACGCGCCCTCACACGTACGCTCCCCCTAAAGCGTTGTCGTACCCTCACCTGGACCCTAAACCGTCCCCGTCCCCTAACCCTAACCCTAGCCCGAACCCTAACCCTAACCCTTCCCCGAAGCCTGACCCTCACCCGTCCCCTAATCCTAACCCGTACGCTGACACTGACCCGCGCCCTCACACGTACGCTCCCCCTAAAGCGTTGTCGTACCCTCACCTGGACCCTAAACCGTCCCCGTCCCCTAACCCTAACCCTAGCCCGAACCCTAACCCTAACCCTTCCCCGAAGCCTGACCCTCACCCGTCCCCTAATCCTAAACCGTACGCTGACACTAACCCGCGCCCTCACATGTACGCTCCCCCTAAAGCGTTGTCGTACCCTCACCTGGACCCTAAACCGTCCCCGTCCCCTAACCCTAACCCTAGCCCGAACCCTAACCCTAACCCTTCCCCGAAGCCTGACCCTCACCCGTCCCCTAATCCTAACCCGTACGCTGACACTGACCCGCGCCCTCACACGTACGCTCCCCCTAAAGCGTTGTCGTACCCTCACCTGGACCCCAAACCGTCCCCGTCCCCTAACCCTAACCCTAGCCCGAACCCTAACCCTAACCCTTCCCCGAAGCCTGATCCTCACCCGTCCCCTAATCCTAACCCGTACGCTGACACTGACCCGCGCCCTCACACGTACGCTCCCCCTAAAGCGTTGTCGTACCCTCACCTGGACCCTAAACCGTCCCCGTCCCCTAACCCTAACCCTAGCCTGAACCCTAACCCTAACCCTTCCCCGAAGCCTGACCCTCACCCGTCCCCTAATCCTAACCCGTACGCTGACACTGACACGCGCCCTCACACGTACGCTCCCCCTAAAGCGTTGTCGTACCCTCACCTGGACCCTAAACCGTCCCCGTCCCCTAACCCTAACCCTAGCCCGAACCCTAACCCTAACCCTTCCCCGAAGCCTGACCCTCACCCGTCCCCTAATCCTAACCCGTACGCTGACACTGACCCGCGCCCTCACACGTACGCTCCCCCTAAAGCGTTGTCGTACCCTCACCTGGACCCTAAACCGTCCCCGTCCCCTAACCCTAACCCTAGCCCGAACCCTAACCCTAACCCTTCCCCGAAGCCTGACCCTCACCCGTCCCCTAATCCTAACCCGTACGCTGACACTGACCCGCGCCCTCACACGTACGCTCCCCCTAAAGCGTTGTCGTACCCTCACCTGGACCCTAAACCGTCCCCGTCCCCTAACCCTAACCCTAGCCCGAACCCTAACCCTAAACCTTCCCCGAAGCCTGACCCTCACCCGTCCCCTAATCCTAACCCGTACGCTGACACTAACCCGCGCCCTCACACGTACGCTCCCCCTAAAGCGTTGTCGTACCCTCACCTGGACCCCAAACCGTCCCCGTCCCCTAACCCTAACCCTAGCCTGAACTCTAACCCTAACCCTTCCCCAAAGCCTGACCCTCACCCGTCCCCTAATCCTAACCCGTACGCTGACACTGACCCGCGCCCTCACACGTACGCTCCCCCTAAAGCGTTGTCGTACCCTCACCTGGACCCCAAACCGTCCCCGTCCCCTAACCCTAACCCTAGCCCGAACCCTAACCCTAACCCTTCCCCGAAGCCTGATCCTCACCCGTCCCCTAATCCTAACCCGTACGCTGACACTGACCCGCGCCCTCACACGTACGCTCCCCCTAAAGCGTTGTCGTACCCTCACCTGGACCCTAAAAAGTCCCCGTCCCCTAACCCTAACCCTAGCCCGAACCCTAACCATAACCCTTCCCCGAAGCCTGACCCTCACCCGTCCCCTAATCCTAACCCGTACGCTGACACTGACCCGCGCCCTCACACGTACGCTCCCCCTAAAGCGTTGTCGTACCCTCACCTGGACCCTAAACCGTCCCCGTCCCCTAACCCTAACCCTAGCCTGAACCCTAACCCTAACCCTTCCCCGAAGCCTGACCCTCACCCGTCCCCTAATCCTAACCCGTACGCTGACACTGACACGCGCCCTCACACGTACGCTCCCCCTAAAGCGTTGTCGTACCCTCACCTGGACCCTAAACCGTCCCCGTCCCCTAACCCTAACCCTAGCCCGAACCCTAACCCTAACCCTTCCCCGAAGCCTGACCCTCACCCGTCCCCTAATCCTAACCCGTACGCTGACACTGACCCGCGCCCTCACACGTACGCTCCCCCTAAAGCGTTGTCGTACCCTCACCTGGACCCTAAACCGTCCCCGTCCCCTAACCCTAACCCTAGCCCGAACCCTAACCCTAACCCTTCCCCGAAGCCTGACCCTCACCCGTCCCCTAATCCTAACCCGTACGATGACACTGACCTGCGCCCTCACACGTACGCTCCCCCTAAAGCGTTGTCGTACCCTCACCTGGACCCTAAACCGTCCCCGTCCCCTAACCCTAACCCTAGCCCGAACCCTAACCCTAACCCTTCCCCGAAGCCTGACCCTCACCCGTCCCCTAATCCTAACCCGTACGCTGACACTGACCCCCGCCCTCACACGTACGCTCCCCCTAAAGCGTTGTCGTACCCTCACCTGGACCCTAAACCGTCCCCGTCCCCTAACCCTAACCCTAGCCCGAACCCTAACCCTAACCCTTCCCCGAAGCCTGACCCTCACCCGTCCCCTAATCCTAACCCGTACGCTGACACTGACCCGCGCCCTCACACGTACGCTCCCCCTAAAGCGTTGTCGTACCCTCACCTGGACCCTAAACCGTCCCCATCCCCTAACCCTAACCCTAGCCCAAACCCTAACCCTAAAACTTCCCCGAAGCCTGACCCTCACCCGTCCCCTAATCCTAACCCATACGCTGACACTGACCCGCGCCCTCACACGTACGCTCCCCCTAAAGCGTTGTCGTACCCTCACCTGGACCCTAAACCGTCCCCGTCCCCTAACCCTAACCCTAGCCCGAACCCTAACCCTAACCCTTCCCCGAAGCCTGACCCTCACCCGTCCCCTAATCCTAACCCATACGCTGACACTGACCCGCGCCCTCACACGTACGCTCCCCCTAAAGCGTTGTCGTACCCTCACCTGGACCGTAAACCGTCCCCGTCCCCTAACCCTAACCCTAGCCCGAACCCTAACCCTAACCCTTCCCCGAAGCCTGACCCTCACCCGTCCCCTAATCCTAACCCGTACGCTGACACTGACCCGCGCCCTCACACGTACGCTCCCCCTAAAGCGTTGTCGTACCCTCACCTGGACCCTAAACCGTCCCCGTCCCCTAACCCTAACCCTAGCCCGAACCCTATCCCTAACCCTTCCCCGAAGCCTGACCCTCACCCGTCCCCTTATCCTAAACCGTACGCTGACACTAACCCGCGCCCTCACATGTACGCTCCCCCTAAAGCGTTGTCGTACCCTCACCTGGACCCTAAACCGTCCCCGTCCCCTAACCCTAACCCTAGCCCGAACCCTAACCCTAACCCTTCCCCGAAGCCTGACCCTCACCCGTCCCCTAATCCTAACCCGTACGCTGACACTAACCCGCGCCCTCAAACCTACGCTCCCCCTAAAGCGTTGTCGTACCCTCACCTGGACCCTAAACAGTCCCTGTCCCCTAACCCTAACCCTAGCCCGAACCCTAACCCTAACACTTCCCCGAAGCCTGACCCTCACCCGTCCCCTAATCCTAACCCGTACGCTGACACTGACCCATGCCCTCACACGTACGCTCCCCCTAAATCGTTGTCGTACCCTCACCTGGACCCTAAACCGTCCCCGTCCCCTAACCGTAACCCTAGCCCGAACCCTAACCCTAACCATTCCCCGAAGCCTGACCCTCACCCGTCCCCTAATCCTAACCCGTACGCTGATACTGACCCGCGCCCTCACACGTACGCTCCCCCTAAAGCGTTGTCGTACCCTCACCTGGACCCTAAACCGTCCCCGTCCCCTAACCCTAACCCTGGCCCGAACCCTAACCCTAACCCTTCCCCGAAGCCTGACCCTCACCCGTCCCCTAATCCTAACCCGTACGCTGACACTGACCCGCGCCCTCACACGTACGCTCCCCCTAAAGCGTTGTCGTACCCTCACCTGGACCCTAAACCGTCCCCGTCCCCTAACCCTCACCCTAGCCCGAACCCTAACCCTAACCCTTCCCCGAAGCCTGACCCTCACCCGTCACCTAATCCTAACCCGTACGCTGACACTGACCCGCGCCCTCACACGTACGCTCCCCCTAAAGCGTTGTCGTACCCTCACCTGGACCCTAAACCGTCCCAGTCCCCTAACCCAAACCCTAGCCCGAACCCTAACCCTAACCCTTCCCCGAAGCCTGACCCTCACCCGTCCCCTAATCCTAACCCGTACGCTGACACTGACCTGCGCCCTCACACGTACGCTCCCCCTAAAGCGTTGTCGTACCCTCACCTGGACCCTAAACCGTCCCCGTCCCCTAACCCTAACCCTAGCCCGAACCCTAACCCTAACCCTTCCCCGAAGCCTGACCCTCACCCGTCCCCTAATCCTAACCCGTACGCTGACACTGACCCCCGCCCTCACACGTACGCTCCCCCTAAAGCGTTGTCGTACCCTCACCTGGACCCTAAACCGTCCCCGTCCCCTAACCCTAACCTTGGCCCGAACCCTAAACCTAACCCTTCCCCGAAGCCTGACCCTCACCCGTCCCCTAATCCTAACCCGTACGCTGACACTGACCCGCGCCCTCACACGTACGCTCCCCCTAAAGCGTTGTCGTACCCTCACCTGGACCCTAAACCTTCCCCGTCCCCTAACCCTAACCCTAGCCCGAACCCTAACCCTAACCCTTCCCCGAAGCCTGACCCTCACCCGTCCCCTAATCCTAACCCGTACGCTGACACTGACCCGCGCCCTCACACGTACGCTCCCCCTACAGCGTTGTCGTACCCTCACCTGGACCCTAAACCGTCCCCGTCCCCTAACCCTAACCCTAGCCTGAACCCTAACCCTAACCCTGCCCCGAAGCCTGACCCTCACCCGTCCCCTAATCCTAACCCGTACGCTGACACTGACACGCGCCCTCACACGTACGCTCCCCCTAAAGCGTTGTCGTACCCTCACCTGGACCCTAAACCGTCCCCGTCCCCTAACCCTAACCCTAGCCCGAATCCTAACCCTAACCCTTCCCCGAAGCCTGACCCTCACCCGTCCCCTAATCCTAACCCGTACGCTGACACTGACACGCGCCCTCACACGTACGCTCCCCCTAAAGCGTTGTCGTACCCTCACCTGGACCCTAAACCGTCCCCGTCCCCTAACCCTAACCCTAGACCGAACCCTAACCCTAACCCTTCCCCGAAGCCTGACCCTCACCCGTCCCCTAATCCTAACCCGTACGCTGACACTGACCCGCGCCCTCACACGTACGCTCCCCCTACAGCGTTGTCGTACCCTCACCTGGACCCTAAACCGTCCCCGTCCCCTAACCCTAACCCTAGCCCGAACCCTAACCCTAACCCTTCCCCGAAGCCTGACCCTCACCCGTCCCCTAATCCTAACCCGTACGCTGACACTGACCCACGCCCTCACACGTACGCTCCCCCTAAAGCGTTGTCGTACCCTCACCTGGACCCTAAACCGTCCCCGTCCCCTAACCCTAACCCTAGCCCGAACCCTAACCCTAACCCTTCCCCGAAGCCTGATCCTCACCCGTCCCCTAATCCTAACCCGTACGCTGACACTGACCCGCGCCCTCACACGTACGCTCCCCCTAAAGCGTTGTCGTACCCTCACCTGGACCCTAAACCGTCCCCGTCCCCTAACCCTAACCCTAGCCCGAACCCTAACCCTAACCCTTCCCCGAAGCCTGACCCTCACCCGTCCCCTAATCCTAACCCGTACGCTGACACTGACCCGCGCCCTCACACGTACGCTCCCCCTAAAGCGTTGTCGTACCCTCACCTGGACCCTAAACCGTCCCCGTCCCCTAACCCTAACCCTAGCCCGAACCCTAACCCTAACCCTTCCCCGAAGCCTGACCCTCACCCGTCCCCTAATCCTAACCCGTACGCTGACACTGACCCGCGCCCTCACACGTACGCTCCCCCTAAAGCGTTGTCGTACCCTCACCTGGACCCTAAACCGTCCCCGTCCCCTAACCCTAACCCTAGCCCGAACCCTAACCCTAACCCTTCCCCGAAGCCTGACCCTCACCCGTCCCCTAATCCTAACCCGTACGCTGACACTGACCCCCGCCCTCACACGTACGCTCCCCCTAAAGCGTTGTCGTACCCTCACCTGAACCCTAAACCGTCCCCGTCCCCTAACCCTAACCTTGGCCCGAACCCTAACCCTAACCCTTCCCCGAAGCCTGACCCTCACCCGTCCCCTAATCCTAACCCGTACGCTGACACTGACCCGCGCCCTCACACGTACGCTCCCCCTAAAGCGTTGTCGTACCCTCACCTGGACCCTAAACCGTCCCCGTCCCCTAACCCTAACCCTAGCCCGAACCCTAACCCTAACCCTTCCCCGAAGCCTGACCCTCACCCGTCCCCTAATCCTAACCCGTACGCTGACACTGACCCGCGCCCTCACACGTACGCTCCCCCTAAAGCGTTGTCGTACCCTCACCTGGACCCTAAACCGTCCCCGTCCCCTAACCCTAACCCTAGCCCGAACCCTAACCCTAACCCTTCCCCGAAGCCTGATCCTCACCCGTCCCCTAATCCTAACCCGTACGCTGACACTGACCCGCGCCCTCACACGTACGCTCCCCCTAAAGCGTTGTCGTACCCTCACCTGGACCCTAAACCGTCCCCGTCCCCTAACCCTAACCCTAGCCCGAACCCTAACCCTAACCCTTCCCCGAAGCCTGACCCTCACCCGTCCCCTAATCCTAACCCGTACGCTGACACTGACCCGCGCCCTCACACGTACGCTCCCCCTAAAGCGTTGTCGTACCCTCACCTGGACCCTAAACCGTCCCCGTCCCCTAACCCTAACCCTAGCCCGAACCCTAACCCTAACCCTTCCCCGAAGCCTGACCCTCACCCGTCCCCTAATCCTAACCCGTACGCTGACACTGACACGCGCCCTCACACGTACGCTCCCCCTAAAGCGTTGTCGTACCCTCACCTGGACCCTAAACCGTCCCCGTCCCCTAACCCTAACCCTAGCCCGAACCCTAACCCTAACCCTTCCCCGAAGCCTGACCCTCACCCGTCCCCTAATCCTAACCCGTACGCTGACACTGACCCGCGCCCTCACACGTACGCTCCCCCTAAACCGTTGTCGTACCCTCACCTGGACCCTAAACCGTCCCCGTCCCCTAACCCTAACCCTAGCCCGAACCCTAACCCTAACCCTTCCCCGAAGCCTGACCCTCACCCGTCCCCTAATCCTAAACCGTACGCTGACACTAACCCGCGCCCTCACATGTACGCTCCCCCTAAAGCGTTGTCGTACCCTCACCTGGACCCTAAACCTTCCCCGTCCCCTAACCCTAACCCTAGCCCGAACCCTAACCCTAACCCTTCCCCGAAGCCTGACCCTCACCCGTCCCCTAATCCTAACCCGTACGCTGACACTGACCCGCGCCCTCACACGTACGCTCCCCCTAAAGCGTTGTCGTACCCTCACCTGGACCCTAAACCGTCCCCGTCCCCTAACCCTAACCCTAGCCCGAACCCTAACCCTAACCCTTCCCCGAAGCCTGACCCTCACCCGTCCCCTAATCCTAACCCGTACGCTGACACTGACCCGCGCCCTCACACGTACGCTCCCCCTAAAGCGTTGTCGTACCCTCACCTGGACCCTAAACCGTCCCCGTCCCCTAACCCTAACCCTAGCCCGAACCCTAACCCTAACCCTTCCCCGAAGCCTGACCCTCACCCGTCCCCTAATCCTAACCCGTACGCTGACACTGACCCCCGCCCTCACACGTACGCTCCCCCTAAAGCGTTGTCGTACCCTCACCTGAACCCTAAACCGTCCCCGTCCCCTAACCCTAACCTTGGCCCGAACCCTAACCCTAACCCTTCCCCGAAGCCTGACCCTCACCCGTCCCCTAATCCTAACCCGTACGCTGACACTGACCCGCGCCCTCACACGTACGCTCCCCCTAAAGCGTTGTCGTACCCTCACCTGGACCCTAAACCGTCCCCGTCCCCTAACCCTAACCCTAGCCCGAACCCTAACCCTAACCCTTCCCCGAAGCCTGACCCTCACCCGTCCCCTAATCCTAACCCGTACGCTGACACTGACCCGCGCCCTCACACGTACGCTCCCCCTAAAGCGTTGTCGTACCCTCACCTGGACCCTAAACCGTCCCCGTCCCCTAACCCTAACCCTAGCCCGAACCCTAACCCTAACCCTTCCCCGAAGCCTGATCCTCACCCGTCCCCTAATCCTAACCCGTACGCTGACACTGACCCGCGCCCTCACACGTACGCTCCCCCTAAAGCGTTGTCGTACCCTCACCTGGACCCTAAACCGTCCCCGTCCCCTAACCCTAACCCTAGCCCGAACCCTAACCCTAACCCTTCCCCGAAGCCTGACCCTCACCCGTCCCCTAATCCTAACCCGTACGCTGACACTGACCCGCGCCCTCACACGTACGCTCCCCCTAAAGCGTTGTCGTACCCTCACCTGGACCCTAAACCGTCCCCGTCCCCTAACCCTAACCCTAGCCCGAACCCTAACCCTAACCCTTCCCCGAAGCCTGACCCTCACCCGTCCCCTAATCCTAACCCGTACGCTGACACTGACACGCGCCCTCACACGTACGCTCCCCCTAAAGCGTTGTCGTACCCTCACCTGGACCCTAAACCGTCCCCGTCCCCTAACCCTAACCCTAGCCCGAACCCTAACCCTAACCCTTCCCCGAAGCCTGACCCTCACCCGTCCCCTAATCCTAACCCGTACGCTGACACTGACCCGCGCCCTCACACGTACGCTCCCCCTAAAGCGTTGTCGTACCCTCACCTGGACCCTAAACCGTCCCCGTCCCCTAACCCTAACCCTAGCCCGAACCCTAACCCTAACCCTTCCCCGAAGCCTGACCCTCACCCGTCCCCTAATCCTAAACCGTACGCTGACACTAACCCGCGCCCTCACATGTACGCTCCCCCTAAAGCGTTGTCGTACCCTCACCTGGACCCTAAACCTTCCCCGTCCCCTAACCCTAACCCTAGTCCGAACCCTAACCCTAACCCTTCCCCGAAGCCTGACCCTCACCCGTCCCCTAATCCTAACCCGTACGCTGACACTGACCCGCGCCCTCACACGTACGCTCCCCCTAAAGCGTTGTCGTACCCTCACCTGGACCCTAAACCGTCCCCGTCCCCTAACCCTAACCCTAGCCCGAACCCTAACCCTAACCCTTCCCCGAAGCCTGACCCTCACCCGTCCCCTAATCCTAACCCGTACGCTGACACTGACCCGCGCCCTCACACGTACGCTCCCCCTAAAGCGTTGTCGTACCCTCACCTGGACCCTAAACCGTCCCCGTCCCCTAACCCTAACCCTAGCCCGAACCCTAACCCTAACCCTTCCCCGAAGCCTGACCCTCACCCGTCCCCTAATCCTAACCCGTACGCTGACACTGACCCGCGCCCTCACACGTACGCTCCCCCTAAAGCGTTGTCGTACCCTCACCTGGACCGTAAACCGTCCCCGTCCCCTAACCCTAACCCTAGCCCGAACCCTAACCCTAACCCTTCCCCGAAGCCTGACCATCACCCGTCCCCTAATCCTAACCCGTACGCTGACACTGACCCGCGCCCTCACACGTACGCTCCCCCTAAAGCGTTGTCGTACCCTCACCTGGACCCTAAACCGTCCCCGTCCCCTAACCCTAACCCTAGCCCGAACCCTAACCCTAACCCTTCCCCGAAGCCTGACCCTCACCCGTCCCCTAATCCTAAACCGTACGCTGACACTAACCCGCGCCCTCACATGTACGCTCCCCCTAAAGCGTTGTCGTACCCTCACCTGCACCCTAAACCGTCCCCGTCCCCTAACCCTAACCCTAGCCCGAACCCTAACCCTAACCCTTCCCCGAAGCCTGACCCTCACCCGCCCCTAATCCTAACCAGTACGCTGACACTAACCCGCGCCCTCAAACCTACGCTCCCCCTAAAGCGTTGTCGTACCCTCACCTGGACCCTAAACCGTCCCCGTCCCCTAACCCTAACCCTAGCCCGAACCCTAACCCTAACACTTCCCCGAAGCCTGACCCTCACCCGTCCCCTAATCCTAACCCGTACGCTGACACTGACCCATGCCCTCACACGTACGCTCCCCCTAAAGCGTTGTCGTACCCTCACCTGGACCCTAAACCGTCCCCGTCCCCTAACCGTAACCCTAGCCCGAACCCTAACCCTAACCATTCCCCGAAGCCTGACCCTCACCCGTCCCCTAATCCTAACCCGTACGCTGACACTGACCCGCGCCCTCACACGTACGCTCCCCCTAAAGCGTTGTCGTACTCTCACCTGGACCCTAAACCGTCCCCGTCCCCTAACCCTAACCCTGGCCCGAACCCTAACCCTAACCCTTCCCCGAAGCCTGACCCTCACCCGTCCCCTAATCCTTACCCGTACGCTGACACTGACCCGCGCCCTCACACGTACGCTCCCCCTAAAGCGTTGTCGTACCCTCACCTGGACCCTAAACCGTCCCCGTCCCCTAAGCCTCACCCTAGCCCGAACCCTAACCCTAACCCTTCCCCGAAGCCTGACCCTCACCGGTCCCCTAATCCTAACCCATACGCTGACACTGACCCGCGCCCTCACACGTACGCTCCCCCTAAAGCGTTGTCGTACCCTCACCTGGACCCTAAACCGTCCCCGTCCCCTAACCCTCACCCTAGCCCGAACCCTAACCCTAACCCTTCCCCGTATCCTGACCATCACCGGTCCCCTAATCCTAACCCATACGCTGACACTGACCCGCGCCCTCACACGTACGCTCCCCCTAAAGCGTTGTCGTACCCTCACCTGGACCCTAAACCGTCCCCGTCCCCTAACCCTAACCCTAGCCCGAACCCTAACCCTAACCCTTCCCCGAAGCCTGACCCTCACCCGTCCCCTAATCCTAACCCGTACGCTGACACTGACCCGCGCCCTCACACGTACGCTCCCCCTAAAGCGTTGTCGTACCCTCACCTGGACCGTAAACCGTCCCCGTCCCCTAACCCTAACCCTAGCCCGAACCCTAACCCTAACCCTTCCCCGAAGCCTGACCCTCACCCATCCCCTAATCCTAACCCGTACGCTGACACTGACCCGCGCCCTCACACGTACGCTCCCCCTACAGCGTTGTCGTACCCTCACCTGGACCCTAAACCGTCCCCGTCCCCTAACCCTAACCCTAGCCCGAACCCTAACCCTAACCCTTCCCCGAAGCCTGACCCTCACCCGTCCCCTAATCCTAACCCGTACGCTGACACTGACCCGCGCCCTCACACGTACGCTCCCCCTAAAGCGTTGTCGTACCCTCACCTGGACCCTAAACCGTCCCCGTCCCCTAACCCTAACCCTAGCCCGAACCCTAACCCTAACCCTTCCCCGAAGCCTGATCCTCACCCGTCCCCTAATCCTAACCCGTACGCTGACACTGACCCGCGCCCTCACACGTACGCTCCCCCTAAAGCGTTGTCGTACCCTCACCTGGACCCTAAACCGTCCCCGTCCCCTAACCCTAACCCTAGCCCGAACCCTAACCCTAACCCTTCCCCGAAGCCTGACCCTCACCCGTCCCCTAATCCTAACCCGTACGCTGACACTGACCCGCGCCCTCACACGTATGCTCCCCCTAAAGCGTTGTCGTACCCTCACCTGGACCCTAAACCGTCCCCGTCCCCTAACCCTAACCCTAGCCTGAACCCTAACCGTAACCCTTCCCCGAAGCCTGACCCTCACCCGTCCCCTAATCCTAACCCGTACGCTGACACTGACACGCGCCCTCACACGTACGCTCCCCCTAAAGCGTTGTCGTACCCTCACCTGGACCCTAAACCGTCCCCGTCCCCTAACCCTAACCCTAGCCCGAACCCTAACCCTAACCCTTCCCCGAAGCCTGACCCTCACCCGTCCCCTAATCCTAAACCGTACGCTGACACTAACCCGCGCCCTCACATGTACGCTCCCCCTAAAGCGTTGTCGTACCCTCACCTGGACCCTAAACCGTCCCCGTCCCCTAACCCTAACCCTAGCCCGAACCCTAACCCTAACCCTTCCCCGAAGCCTGACCCTCACCCGTCCCCTAATCCTAACCCGTACGCTGACACTAACCCGCGCCCTCACACGTACGCTCCCCCTAAAGCGTTGTCGTACCCTCACCTGCACCCTAAACCGTCCCCGTCCCCTAACCCTAACCCTAGCCCGAACCCTAACCCTAACCCTTCCCCGAAGCCTGACCCTCACCCGCCCCTAATCCTAACCCGTTCGCTGACACTAACCCGCGCCCTCAAACCTACGCTCCCCCTAAAGCGTTGTCGTACCCTCACCTGGACCCTAAAAGGTCCCCGTCCCCTAACCCTAACCCTAGCCCGAACCCTAACCCTAACACTTCCCCGAAGCCTGACCCTCACCCGTTCCCTAATCCTAACCCGTACGCTGACACTGACCCATGCCCTCACACGTACGCTCCCCCTAAAGCGTTGTCGTACCCTCACCTGGACCCTAAACCGTCCCCGTCCCCTAACCGTAACCCTAGCCCGAACCCTAACCCTAACCATTCCCCGAAGCCTGACCCTCACCCGTCCCCTAATCCTAACCCGTACGCTGACACTGACCCGCGCCCTCACACGTACGCTCCCCCTAAAGCGTTGTCGTACCCTCACCTGGACCCTAAACCGTCCCCGTCCCCTAACCCTAACCCTGGCCCGAACCCTAACCCTAACCCTTCCCCGAAGCCTGACCCTCACCCGTCCCCTAATCCTTACCCGTTCGCTGACACTGACCCACGCCCTCACACGTACGCTCCCCCTAAAGCGTTGTCGTACCCTCACCTGGACCCTAAACCGTCCCCGTCCCCTAACCCTCACCCTAGCCCGAACCCTAACCCTAACCCTTCCCCGAAGCCTGACCCTCACCGGTCCCCTAATCCTAACACATACGCTGACACTGACCCGCGCCCTCACACGTACGCTCCCCCTAAAGCGTTGTCGTACCCTCACCTGGACCCTAAACCGTCCCCGTCCCCTAACCCTCACCCTAGCCCGAACCCTAACCCTAACCCTTCCCCGAAGCCTGACCCTCACCGGTCCCCTAATCCTAACCCATACGCTGACACTGACCCGCGCCCTCACACGTACGCTCCCCCTAAAGCGTTGTCGTACCCTCACCTGGACCCTAAACCGTCCCCGTCCCCTAACCCTAACCCTAGCCCGAACCCTAACCCTAACCCTTCCCCGAAGCCTGACCCTCACCCGTCCCCTAATCCTAACCCATACGCTGACACTGACCCGCGCCCTCACATGTACGCTCCCCCTAAAGCGTTGTCGTACCCTCACCTGGACCCTAAACCGTCCCCGTCCCCTAACCCTAACCCTAGCCCGAACCCTAACCCTAACCCTTCCCCGAAGCCTGACCCTCACCCGTCCCCTAATCCTAACCCGTACGCTGACACTGACCCCCGCCCTCACACGTACGCTCCCCCTAAAGCGTTGTCGTACCCTCACCTGGACCCTAAACCGTCCCCGTCCCCTAACCCTAACCCTAGCCCGAACCCTAACCCTAACCCTTCCCCGAAGCCTGACCCTCACCCGTCCCCTAATCCTAACCCGTACGCTGACACTGACACGCGCCCTCACACGTACGCTCCCCCTAAAGCGTTGTCGTACCCTCACCTGGACCCTAAACCGTCCCCGTCCCCTAACCCTAACCCTAGCCCGAACCCTAACCCTAACCCTTCCCCGAAGCCTGACCCTCACCCGTCCCCTAATCCTAACCCGTACGCTGACACTGACACGCGCCCTCACACGTACGCTCCCCCTAAAGCGTTGTCGTACCCTCACCTGGACCCTAAACCGTCCCCGTCCCCTAACCCTAACCCTAGCCCGAACCCTAACCCTAACCCTTCCCCGAAGCCTGACCCTCACCCGTCCCCTAATCCTAACCCGTACGCTGACACTGAACTGCGCCCTCACACGTACGCTCCCCCTAAAGCGTTGTCGTACCCTCACCTGGACCCTAAACCGTCCCCGTCCCCTAACCCTAACCCTAGCCCGAACCCTAACCCTAACCCTTCCCCGAAGCCTGACCCTCACCCGTCCCCTAATCCTAACCAGTACGCTGACACTGACCCCCGCCCTCACACGTACGCTCCCCTTAAAGCGTTGTCGTACCCTCACCTGGACCCTAAACCGTCCCCGTCCCCTAACCCTAACCTTGGCCCGAACCCTAACCCTAACCCTTCCCCGAAGCCTGACCCTCACCCGTCCCCTAATCCTAACCCGTACGCTGACACTGACCCGCGCCCTCACACGTACGCTCCCCCTAAAGCGTTGTCGTACCCTCACCTGGACCCTAAACCGTCCCCGTCCCCTAACCCTAACCCTTGCCCAAACCCTAACCCTAACCCTTCCCCGAAGCCTGACCCTCACCCGTCCCCTAATCCTAACCCATACGCTGACACTGACCCGCGCCCTCACACGTACGCTCCCCCTAAAGCGTTGTCGTACCCTCACCTGAACCCTAAACCGTCCCCGTCCCCTAACCCTAACCCTAGCCCGAACCCTAACCCTAACCCTTCCCCGAAGCCTGACCCTCACCCGTCCCCTAATCCTAACCCATACGCTGACACTGACCCGCGCCCTCACACGTACGCTCCCCCTAAAGCGTTGTCGTACCCTCACCTGGACCGTAAACCGTCCCCGTCTCCTAACCCTAACCCTAGCCCGAACCCTAACCCTAACCCTTCCCCGAAGCCTGACCCTCACCCGTCCCCTAATCCTAACCCGTACGCTGACACTGACCCGCGCCCTCACACGTACGCTCCCCCTAAAGCGTTGTCGTACCCTCACCTGGACCCTAAACCGTCCCCGTCCCCTAACCCTAACCCTAGCCCGAACCCTAACCCTAAACCTTCCCCGAAGCCTGACCCTCACCCGTCCCATAATCCTAAACCGTACGCTGACACTGACCCGCGCCCTCACATGTACGCTCCCCCTAAAGCGTTGTCGTACCCTCACCTGGACCCTAAACCGTCCCCGTCCCCTAACCCTAACCCTAGCCCGAACCCTAACCCTAACCCTTCCCCGAAGCCTGACCCTCACCCGTCCCCTAATCCTAACCCGTACGCTGACACTAACCCGCGCCCTCACACGTACGCTCCCCCTAAAGCGTTGTCGTACCCTCACCTGGACCCTAAACCGTCCCCGTCCCCTAACCCTAACCCTAGCCCGAACCCTATCCCTAACCCTTCCCCGAAGCCTGACCCTCACCCGTCCCCTAATCATAACCCGTACGCTGACACTAACCCGCGCCCTCACACGTACGCTCCCCCTAAAGCGTTGTCGTACCCTCACCTGGAGCCTAAACCGTCCCCGTCCCCTAACCCTAACCCTAGCCCGAACCCTAACCCTAACACTTCCCCGAAGCCTGACCCTCACCCGTCCCCTAATCCTAACCCGTACGCTGACACTGACCCATGCCCTCACACGTACGCTCCCCCTAAAGCGTTGTCGTACCCTCACCTGGACCCTAAACCGTCCCCGTCCCCTAACCGTAACCCTAGCCCGAACCCTAACCCTAACCATTCCCCGAAGCCTGACCCTCACCCGTCCCCTAATCCTAACCCGTACGCTGACACTGACCCGCGCCCTCACACGTACGCTCCACCTAAAGCGTTGTCGTACCCTCACCTGGACCCTAAACCGTCCCCGTCCCCTAACCCTAACCCTGGCCCGAACCCTAACCCTAACACTTCCCCGAAGCCTGACCATCACCCGTCCACTAATCCTAACCCGTACGCTGACACTGACCCGCGCCCTCACACGTACGCTCCCCCTAAAGCGTTGTCGTACCCTCACCTGGACCCTAAACCGTCCCCGTCCCCTAACCCTCACCCTAGCCCGAACCCTAACCCTAACCCTTCCCCGAAGCCTGACCCTCACCGGTCCCCTAATCCTAACCCATACGCTGACACTGGCCCGCGCCCTCACACGTACGCTCCCCCTAAAGCGTTGTCATACCCTCACCTGGACCCTAAACCGTCCCCGTCTCCTAACGCTAACCCTAGCCCGAACCCTAACCCTAACCCTTCCCCGAAGCCTGACCCTCACCCGTCCCCTAATCCTAACACGTACCCTGACACTAACCCGCGCCCTCAAACGTACGCTCCCCCTAAAGCGTTGTCGTACCCTCACCTGGACCCCAAACCGTCCCCGTCCCCTAACCCTAACCCTAGCCCGAACCCTAACCCTAACCCTTCCCCGAAGCCTGACCCTCACCCGTCCCCTAATCCTAACCCGTACGCTGACACTGACCCGCGCCCTCACACGTACGCTCCCCCTACAGCGTTGTCGTACCCTCACCTGGACCCTAAACCGTCCCCGTCCCCTAACCCTAACCCTAGCCCGAACCCTAACCCTAACCCTTCCCCGAAGCCTGACCCTCACCCGTCCCCTAATCCTAACCCGTACGCTGACACTGACCCGCGCCCTCACACGTACGCTCCCCCTAAAGCGTTGTCGTACCCTCACCTGGACCCTAAACCGTCCCCGTCCCCTAACCCTAACCCTAGCCCGAACCCTAACCCTAACCCTTCCCCGAAGCCTGATCCTCACCCGTCCCCTAATCCTAACCCGTACGCTGACAATGACCCGCGCCCTCACACGTACGCTCCCCCTAAAGCGTTGTCGTACCCTCACCTGGACCCTAAACCGTCCCCGTCCCCTAACCCTAACCCTAGCCCGAACCCTAACCCTAACCCTTCCCCGAAGCCTGACCCTCACCCGTCCCCTAATCCTAACCCGTACGCTGACACTGACCCGCGCCCTCACACGTACGCTCCCCCTAAAGCGTTGTCGTACCCTCACCTGGACCCTAAACCGTCCCCGTCCCCTAACCCTAACCCTAGCCCGAACCCTAACCCTAACACTTCCCCGAAGCCTGACCCTCACCCGTCCCCTAATCCTAACCCGTACGCTGACACTGACCTGCGCCCTCACACGTACGCTCCCCCTAAAGCGTTGTCGTACCCTCACCTGGACCCTAAACCGTCCCCGTCCCCTAACCCTAACCCTAGCCCGAACCCTAACCCTAACCCTTCCCCGAAGCCTGACCCTCACCCGTCCCCTAATCCTAACCCGTACGCTGACACTGACCCGCGCCCTCACACGTACGCTCCCCCTAAAGCGTTGTCGTACCCTCACCTGGACCCTAAACCGTCCCCGTCCCCTAACCCTAACCTTGGCCCGAACCCTAACCCTAACCCTTCCCCGAAGCCTGACCCTCACCCGTCCCCTAATCCTAACCCGTACGCTGACACTGACCCGCGCCCTCACACGTACGCTCCCCCTAAAGCGTTGTCGTACCCTCACCTGGACCCTAAACCGTCCCCGTCCCCTAACCCTAACCCTAGCCCAAACCCTAACCCTAACCCTTCCCCGAAGCCTGACCCTCACCCGTCCCCTAATCCTAACCCATACGCTGACACTGACCCGCGCCCTCACACGTACGCTCCCCCTAAAGCGTTGTCGTACCCTCACCTGGACCCTAAACCGTCCCCGTCCCCTAATCCTAACCCTAGCCCGAACCCTAACCCTAACCCTTCCCCGAAGCCTGACCCTCACCCGTCCCCTAATCCTAACCCATACGCTGACACTGACCCGCGCCCTCACACGTACGCTCCCCCTAAAGCGTTGTCGTACCCTCACCTGGACCGTAAACCGTCCCCGTCCCCTAACCCTAACCCTAGCCCGAACCCTAACCCTAACCCTTCCCCGAAGCCTGACCCTCACCCGTCCCCTAATCCTAACCCGTACGCTGACACTGACCCGCGCCCTCACACGTACGCTCCCCCTAAAGCGTTGTCGTACCCTCACCTGGACCCTAAACCGTCCCCGTCCCCTAACCCTAACCCTAGCCCGAACCCTAACCCTAACCCTTCCCCGAAGCCTGACCCTCACCCGTCCCCTAATCCTAACCCGTACGCTGACACTAACCCGCGCCCTCACACGTACGCTCCCCCTAAGGCGTTGTCGTACCCTCACCTGGACCCTAAACCGTCCTCGTCCCCTAACCCTAACCCTAGCCCGAACCCTAACCCTAACCCTTCCCCGAAGCCTGACCCTCACCCGTCCCCTATTCCTAACCCGTACGCTGACACTAACCCGCGCCCTCAAACCTACGCTCCCCCTAAAGCGTTGTCGTACCCTCACCTGGACCCTAAACCGTCCCCGTCCCCTAACCCTAACCCTAGCCCGAACCCTAACCCTAACACTTCCCCGAAGCCTGACCCTCACCCGTCCCCTAATCCTAACCCGTACGCTGACACTGACCCATGCCCTCACACGTACGCTCCCCCTAAAGCGTTGTCGTACCCTCACCTGGACCCTAAACCGTCCCCGTCCCCTAACCGTAACCCTAGCCCGAACCCTAACCCTAACCATTCCCCGAAGCCTGACCCTCACCCGTCCCCTAATCCTAACCCGTACGCTGACACTGACCCGCGCCCTCACACGTACGCTCCCCCTAAAGCGTTGTCGTACCCTCACCTGGACCCTAAACCATCCCCGTCCCCTAACCCTAACCCTGGCCCGAACCCTAACCCTAACCCTTCCCCGAAGCCTGACCCTCACCCGTCCCCTAATCCTAACCCGTACGCTGACACTGACCCGCGCCCTCACACGTACGCTCCCCCTAAAGCGTTGTCGTACCCTCACCTGGACCCTAAACCGTCCCCGTCCCCTAACCCTCACCCTAGCCCGAACCCTAACCCTAACCCTTCCCCGAAGCCTGACCCTCACCGGTCCCCTAATCCTAACCCAAACGCTGACACTAACCCGCGCCCTCACACGTACGCTCCCCCTAAAGCGTTGTCGTACCCTCACCTGGACCCTAAACCGTCCCCGTCCCCTAACCCTAACCCTAGCCCGAACCCTAACCCTAACCCTTCCCCGAAGCCTGACCCTCACCCGTCCCCTAATCCTAACCCGTACGCTGACACTAACCCGCGCCCTCACACGTACGCTCCCCCTAAAGCGTTGTCGTACCCTCATCTGGACCCCAAACCGTCCCCGTCCCCTAACCCTAACCCTAGCCCGAACCCTAACCCTAACCCTTCCCCGAAGCCTGACCCTCACCCGTCCCCTAATCCTAACCCGTACGCTGACACTGACCCGCGCCCTCACACGTACGCTCCCCCTACAGCGTTGTCGTACCCTCACCTGGACCCTAAACCGTCCCCGTCCCCTAACCCTAACCCTAGCCCGAACCCTAACCCTAACCCTTCCCCGAAGCCTGACCCTCACCCGTCCCCTAATCCTAACCCGTACGCTGACACTGACCCGCGCCCTCACACGTACGCTCCCCCTAAAGCGTTGTCGTACCCTCACCTGGACCCTAAACCGTCCCCGTCCCCTAACCCTAACCCTAGCCCGAACCCTAACCCTAACCCTTCCCCGAAGCCTGATCCTCACCCGTCCCCTAATCCTAACCCGTACGCTGACACTGACCCGCGCCCTCACACGTACGCTCCCCCTAAAGCGTTGTCGTACCCTCACCTGGACCCTAAACCGTCCCCGTCCCCTAACCCTAGCCCGAACCCTAACCCTAACTCTTCCCCGAAGCTTGACCCTCACCCGTCCCCTAATCCTAACCCGTACGCTGACACTGACCCGCGCCCTCACACGTACGCTCCCCCTAAAGCGTTGTCGTACCCTCACCTGGACCCTAAACCGTCCCCGTCCCCTAACCCTAACCCTAGCCCGAACCCTAACCCTAACCCTTCCCCGAAGCCTGACCCTCACCCGTCCCCTAATCCTAACCCGTACGCTGACACTGACCCGCGCCCTCACACGTACGCTCCCCCTAAAGCGTTGTCGTACCCTCACCTGGACCCTAAACCGTCCCCGTCCCCTAACCCTAACCCTAGCCCGAACCCTAACCCTAACCCTTCCCCGAAGCCTGACCCTCACCCGTCCCCTAATCCTAACCCGTACGCTGACACTGACCCGCGCGCTCACACGTACGCTCCCCCTAAAGCGTTGTCGTACCCTCACCTGGACCCTAAACTGTCCCCGTCCCCTAACCCTAACCCTAGCCCGAACCCTAACCCTAACCCTTCCCCGAAGCCTGACCCTCACCTGTCCCCTAATCCTAACCCGTACGCTGACACTGACCCGCGCCCTCACACGTACGCTCCCCCTAAAGCGTTGTCGTACCCTCACCTGGACCGTAAACCGTCCCCGTCCCCTAACCCTAACCCTAGCCCGAACCCTAACCCTAACCCTTCCCCGAAGCCTGACCCTCACCCGTCCCCTAATCCTAACCCGTACGCTGACACTGACCCGCGCCCTCACACGTACGCTCCCCCTAAAGCGTTGTCGTACCCTCACCTGGACCCTAAACCGTCCCCGTCCCCTAACCCTAACCCTAGCCCGAACCCTAACCCTAACCCTTCCCCGAAGCCTGACCCTCACCCGTCCCCTAATCCTAAACCGTACGCTGACACTAACCCGCGCCCTCACATGTACGCTCCCCCTAAAGCGTTGTCGTACCCTCACCTGGACCCTAAACCGTCCCCGTCCCCTAACCCTAACCCTAGCCCGAACCCTAACCCTAACCCTTCCCCGAAGCCTGACCCTCACCCGTCCCCTAATCCTAACCCGTACGCTGACACTAACCCGCGCCCTCACACGTACGCTCCCCCTAAAGCGTTGTCGTACCCTCACCTGCACCCTAAACCGTCCCCGTCCCCTAACCCTAACCCTAGCCCGAACCCTAACCCTAACCCTTCCCCGAAGCCTGACCCTCACCCGCCCCTAATCCTAACCCGTACGCTGACACTAACCCGCGCCCTCAAACCTACGCTCCCCCTAAAGCGTTGTCGTACCCTCACCTGGACCCTAAACCGTCCCCGTCCCCTAACCCTAACCCTAGCCCGAACCCTAACCCTAACACTTCCCCGAAGCCTGACCCTCACCCGTCCCCTAATCCTAACCCGTACGCTGACACTGACCCATGCCCTCACACGTACGGTCCCCCTAAAGCGTTGTCGTACCCTCACCTGGACCCTAAACCGTCCCCGTCCCCTAACCGTAACCCTAGCCCGAACCCTAACCCTAACCATTCCCCGAAGCCTGACCCTCACCCGTCCCCTAATCCTAACCCGTACGCTGACACTGACCCACGCCCTCACACGTACGCTCCCCCTAAAGCGTTGTCGTACCCTCACCTGGACCCTAAACCGTCCCCGTCCCCTAACCCTAACCCTAGCCCGAACCCTAACCCTAACCCTTCCCCGAAGCCTGACCCTCACCCGTCCCCTAATCCTAACCCGTACGCTGACACTGACCCGCGCCCTCACACGTACGCTCCCCCTAAAGCGTTGTCGTACCCTCACCTGGACCCTAAACCGTGCCCGTCCCCTAACCCTAACCCTAGCCTGAACCCTAACCCTAACCCTTCCCCGAAGCCTGACCCTCACCCGTCCCCTAATCCTAACCCGTACGCTGACACTGACACGCGCCCTCACACGTACGCTCCCCCTAAAGCGTTGTCGTACCCTCACCTGGACCGTAAACCGTCCCCGTCCCCTAACCCTAACCCTAGCCCGAACCCTAACCCTAACCCTTCCCCGAAGCCTGACCCTCACCCGTCCCCTAATCCTAACCCGTACGCTGACACTGACCCGCGCCCTCACACGTAGGCTCCCCCTAAAGCGTTGTCGTACCCTCACCTGGACCCTAAACCGTCCCCGTCCCCTAACCCTAACCCTAGCCCGAACCCTAACCCTAACCCTTCCCCGAAGCCTGACCCTCACCCGTCCCCTAATCCTAACCCGTACGCTGACACTGAACTGCGCCCTCACACGTACGCTCCCCCTAAAGCGTTGTCGTACCCTCACCTGGACCCTAAACCGTCTCCGTCCCCTAACCCTAACCCTAGCCCGAACCCTAACCCTAACCCTTCCCCGAAGCCTGACCCTCACCCATCCCCTAATCCTAACCAGTACGCTGACACTGACCCCCGCCCTCACACGTACGCTCCCCTTAAAGCGTTGTCGTACCCTCACCTGGACCCTAAACCGTCCCAGTCCCCTAACCCTAACCTTGGCCCGAACCCTAACCCTAACCCTTCCCCGAAGCCTGACCCTCACCCGTCCCCTAATCCTAACCCGTACGCTGACACTGACCCGCGCCCTCACACGTACGCTCCCCCTAAAGCGTTGTCGTACCCTCACCTGGACCCTAAACCGTCCCCGTCCCCTAACCCTAACCCTAGCCCAAACCCTAACCCTAACCCTTCCCCGAAGCCTGACCCTCACCCGTCCCCTAATCCTAACCCATACGCTGACACTGACCCGCGCCCTCACACGTACGTTCCCCCTAAAGCGTTGTCGTACCCTCACCTGGACCCTAAACCGTCCCCGTCCCCTAACCCTAACCCTAGCCCGAACCCTAACCCTAACCCTTCCCCGAAGCCTGACCCTCACCCGTCCCCTAATCCTAACCCATACGCTGACACTGACCCGCGCCCTCACACGTACGCTCCCCCTAAAGCGTTGTCGTACCCTCACCTGGACCGTAAACCGTCCCCGTCCCCTAACCCTAACCCTAGCCCGAACCCTAACTCTAACCCTTCCCCGAAGCCTGACCCTCACCCGTCCCCTAATCCTAACCCGTACGCTGACACTGACCCGCGCCCTCACACGTACGCTCCCCCTAAAGCGTTGTCGTACCCTCACCTGGACCCTAAACCGTCCCCGTCCCCTAACCCTAACCCTAGCCCGAACCCTAACCCTAACCCTTCCCCGAAGCCTGACCCTCACCCGTCCCCTAATCCTAAACCGTACGCTGACACTAACCCGCGCCCTCACATGTACGCTCCCCCTAAAGCATTGTCGTACCCTCACCTGGACCCTAAACCGTCCCCGTCCCCTAACCCTAACCCTAGCCCGAACCCTAACCCTAACCCTTCCCCGAAGCCTGACCCTCACCCGTCCCCTAATCCTAACCCGTACGCTGACACTAACCCGCGCCCTCACACGTACGCTCCCCCTAAAGCGTTGTCGTACCCTCACCTGGACCCTAAACCGTCCCCGTCCCCTAACCCTACCCTAGCCCGAACCCTATCCCTAACCCTTCCCCGAAGCCTGACCCTCACCCGTCCCCTAATCATAACCCGTACGCTGACACTAACCCGCGCCCTCACACGTACGCTCCCCCTAAAGCGTTGTTGTACCCTCACCTGGACCCTAAACCGTCCCCGTCCCCTAACCCTAACCCTAGCCCGAACCCTAACCCTAACACTTCCCCGAAGCCTGACCCTCACCCGTCCCCTAATCCTAACCCGTACGCTGACACTGACCCATGCCCTCACACGTACGCTCCCCCTAAAGCGTTGTCGTACCCTCACCTGGACCCTAAACCGTCCCCGTCCCCTAACCGTAACCCTAGCCCGAACCCTAACCCTAACCATTCCCGAAAGCCTGACCCTCACCCGTCCCCTAATCGTAACCCGTACGCTGACACTGACCCGCGCCCTCACACGTACGCTCCCCCTAAAGCGTTGTCGTACCCTCACCTGGACCCTAAACCGTCCCCGTCCCCTAACCCTAACCCTGCCCCGAACCCTAACCCTAACCCTTCCCCGAAGCCTGACCCTCACCCGTCCCCTAATCCTAACCCGTACGCTGACACTGACCCGCGCCCTCACACGTACGCTCCCCCTAAAGCGTTGTCGTACCCTCACCTGGACCCTAAACCGTCCCCGTCCCCTAACCCTCACCCTAGCCCGAACCCTAACCCTAACCCTTCCCCGAAGCCTGACCCTCACCGGTCCCCTAATCCTAACCCATACGCTGACACTGACCCGCGCCCTCACACGTACGCTCCCCCTAAAGCGTTGTCGTACCCTCACCTGGACCCTAAACCGTCCCCGTCCCCTAACCCTAACCCTAGCCCGAACCCTAACCCTAACCCTTCCCCGAAGCCTGACCCTCACCCGTCCCCTAATCCTAACCCGTACCCTGACACTAACCCGCGCCCTCAAACGTACGCTCCCCCTAAAGCGTTGTCATACCCTCACCTGGACCCTAAACCGTCCCCGTCCCCTAACCCTAACCCTAGCCCGAACCCTAACCCTAACCCTTCCCCGAAGCCTGACCCTCACCCGTCCCCTAATCCTAACCCGTACGCTGACACTGACCCGCGCCCTCACACGTACGCTCCCCCTACAGCGTTGTCGTACCCTCACCTGGACCCTAAACCGTCCCCGTCCCCTAACCCTAACCCTAGCCCGAACCCTAACCCTAACCCTTCCCCGAAGCCTGACCCTCACCCGTCCCCTAATCCTAACCCGTACGCTGACACTGACCCGCGCCCTCACACGTACGCTCCCCCTAAAGCGTTGTCGTACCCTCACCTGGACCCTAAACCGTCCCCGTCCCCTAACCCTAACCCTAGACCGAACCCTAACCCTAACCCTTCCCCGAAGCCTGATCCTCACCCGTCCCCTAATCCTAACCCGTACGCTGACAATGACCCGCGCCCTCACACGTACGCTCCCCCTAAAGCGTTGTCGTACCCTCACCTGGACCCTAAACCGTCCCCGTCCCTTAACCCTAACCCTAGCCCGAACCCTAACCCTAACCCTTCCCCGAAGCCTGACCCGCACCCGTCCCCTAATCCTAACCCGTACGCTGACACTGACCCGCGCCCTCACACGTACGCTCCCCCTAAAGTGTTGTCGTACCCTCACCTGGACCCTAAACCGTCCCCGTCCCCTAACCCTAACCCTAGCCTGAACCCTAACCCTAACCCTTCCCCGAAGCCTGACCCTCACCCGTCCCCTAATCCTAACCCGTACGCTGACACTGACACGCGCCCTCACACGTACGCTCCCCCTAAAGCGTTGTCGTACCCTCACCTGGACCCTAAACCGTCCCCGTCCCCTAACCCTAACCCTAGCCCGAACCCTAACCCTAACCCTTCCCCGAAGCCTGACCCTCACCCGTCCCCTAATCCTAACCCGTACGCTGACACTGACCTGCGCCCTCACACGTACGCTCCCCCTAAAGCATTGTCGTACCCTCACCTGGACCCTAAACCGTCCCCGTCCCCTAACCCTAACCCTAGCCCGAACCCTAACCCTAACCCTTCCCCGAAGCCTGACCCTCACCCGTCCCCTAATCCTAACCCGTACGCTGACACTGACCCGCGCCCTCAAACGTACGCTCCCCCTAAAGCGTTGTCATACCCTCACCTGGACCCCAAACCGTCCCCGTCCCCTAACCCTAACCCTAGCCCGAACCCTAACCCTAACCCTTCCCCGAAGCCTGACCCTCACCCGTCCCCTAATCCTAACCCGTACGCTGACACTGACCCGCGCCCTCACACGTACGCTCCCCCTACAGCGTTGTCGTACCCTCACCTGGACCCTAAACCGTCCCCGTCCCCTAACCCTAACCCTAGCCCGAACCCTAACCCTAACCCTTCCCCGAAGCCTGACCCTCACCCGTCCCCTAATCCTAACCCGTACGCTGACACTGACACGCGCCCTCACACGTACGCTCCCCCTAAAGCGTTGTCGTACCCTCACCTGGACCCTAAACCGTCCCCGTCCCCTAACCCTAACCCTAGCCCGAACCCTAACCCTAACCCTTCCCCGAAGCCTGATCCTCACCCGTCCCCTAATCCTAACCCGTACGCTGACAATGACCCGCGCCCTCAAACGTACGCTCCCCCTAAAGCGTTGTCGTACCCTCACCTGGACCCTAAACCGTCCCCGTCCCCTAACCCTAACCCTAGCCCGAACCCTAACCCTAACCCTTCCCCGAAGCCTGACCCGCACCCGTCCCCTAATCCTAACCCGTACGCTGACACTGACCCGCGCCCTCACACGTACGCTCCCCCTAAAGTGTTGTCGTACCCTCACCTGGACCCTAAACCGTCCCCGTCCCCTAACCCTAACCCTAGCCTGAACCCTAACCCTAACCCTTCCCCGAAGCCTGACCCTCACCCGTCCCCTAATCCTAACCCGTACGCTGACACTGACACGCGCCCTCACACGTACGCTCCCCCTAAAGCGTTGTCGTACCCTCACCTGGACCCTAAACCGTCCCCGTCCCCTAACCCTAACCCTAGCCCGAACCCTAACCCTAACCCTTCCCCGAAGCCTGACCCTCACCCGTCCCCTAATCCTAACCCGTACGCTGACACTGACCTGCGCCCTCACACGTACGCTCCCCCTAAAGCGTTGTCGTACCCTCACCTGGACCCTAAACCGTCCCCGTCCCCTAACCCTAACCCTAGCGAGAACCCTAACCCTAACCCTTCCCCGAAGCCTGACCCTCACCCGTCCCCTAATCCTAACCCGTACGCTGACACTGACCCGCGCCCTCACACGTACGCTCCCCCTAAAGCGTTGTCGTACCCTCACCTGGACCCTAAACCGTCCCCGTCCCCTAACCCTAACCCTAGCCCAAACCCTAACCCTAACCCTTCCCCGAAGCCTGACCCTCACCCGTCCCCTAATCCTAACCCATACGCTGACACTGACCCGCGCCCTCAAACGTACGCTCCCCCTAAAGCGTTGTCGTACCCTCACCTGGACCCTAAACCGTCCCCGTCCCCTAACCCTAACCCTAGCCCGAACCCTAACCCTAACCCTTCCCCGAAGCCTGACCCTCACCCGTCCCCTAATCCTAACCCATACGCTGACACTGACCCGCGCCCTCACACGTACGCTCCCCCTAAAGCGTTGTCGTACACTCACCTGGACCGTAAACCGTCCCCGTCCCCTAACCCTAACCCTAGCCCGAACCCTAACCCTAACCCTTCCCCGAAGCCTGACCCTCACCCGTCCCCTAATCCTAACCCGTACGCTGACACTGACCCGCGCCCTCACACGTACGCTCCCCCTAAAGCGTTGTCGTACCCTCACCTGGACCCTAAACCGTCCCCGTCCCTTAACCCTAACCCTAGCCCGAACCCTAACCCTAACCCTTCCCCGAAGCCTGACCCTCACCCGTCCCCTAATCCTAAACCGTACGCTGACACTAACCCGCGCCCTCACACGTACGCTCCCCATAAAGCGTTGTCGTACCCTCACCTGGACCCTAAACCGTCCTCGTCCCCTAACCCTAACCCTAGCCCGAACCCTAACCCTAACCCTTCCCCGAAGCCTGACCCTCACCCGTCCCCTAATCCTAACCCGTACGCTGACACTAACCCGCGCCCTCAAACCTACGCTCCCCCTAAAGCGTTGTCGTACCCTCACCTGGACCCTAAACAGTCCCCGTCCCCTAACCCTAACCCTAGCCCGAACCCTAACCCTAACACTTCCCCGAAGCCTGACCCGCACCCGTCCCCTAATCCTAACCCGTACGCTGACACTGACCCGCGCCCTCACACGTACGCTCCCCCTAAAGTGTTGTCGTACCCTCACCTGGACCCTAAACCGTCCCCGTCCCCTAACCCTAACCCTAGCCTGAACCCTAACCCTAACCCTTCCCCGAAGCCTGACCCTCACCCGTCCCCTAATCCTAACCCGTACGCTGACACTGACACGCGCCCTCACACGTACGCTCCCCCTAAAGCGTTGTCGTACCCTCACCTGGACCCTAAACCGTCCCCGTCCCCTAACCCTAACCCTAGCCCGAACCCTAACCCTAACCCTTCCCCGAAGCCTGACCCTCACCCGTCCCCTAATCCTAACCCGTACGCTGACACTGACCTGCGCCCTCACACGTACGCTCCCCCTAAAGCATTGTCGTACCCTCACCTGGACCCTAAACCGTCCCCGTCCCCTAACCCTAACCCTAGCCCGAACCCTAACCCTAACCCTTCCCCGAAGCCTGACCCTCACCCGTCCCCTAATCCTAACCCGTACGCTGACACTGACCCGCGCCCTCAAACGTACGCTCCCCCTAAAGCGTTGTCATACCCTCACCTGGACCCCAAACCGTCCCCGTCCCCTAACCCTAACCCTAGCCCGAACCCTAACCCTAACCCTTCCCCGAAGCCTGACCCTCACCCGTCCCCTAATCCTAACCCGTACGCTGACACTGACCCGCGCCCTCACACGTACGCTCCCCCTACAGCGTTGTCGTACCCTCACCTGGACCCTAAACCGTCCCCGTCCCCTAACCCTAACCCTAGCCCGAACCCTAACCCTAACCCTTCCCCGAAGCCTGACCCTCACCCGTCCCCTAATCCTAACCCGTACGCTGACACTGACACGCGCCCTCACACGTACGCTCCCCCTAAAGCGTTGTCGTACCCTCACGTGGACCCTAAACCGTCCCCGTCCCCTAACCCTAACCCTAGCCCGAACCCTAACCCTAACCCTTCCCCGAAGCCTGATCCTCACCCGTCCCCTAATCCTAACCCGTACGCTGACAATGACCCGCGCCCTCACACGTACGCTCCCCCTAAAGCGTTGTCGTACCCTCACCTGGACCCTAAACCGTCCCCGTCCCCTAACCCTAACCCTAGCCCGAACCCTAACCCTAACCCTTCCCCGAAGCCTGACCCGCACCCGTCCCCTAATCCTAACCCGTACGCTGACACTGACCCGCGCCCTCACACGTACGCTCCCCCTAAAGTGTTGTCGTACCCTCACCTGGACCCTAAACCGTCCCCGTCCCCTAACCCTAACCCTAGCCTGAACCCTAACCCTAACCCTTCCCCGAAGCCTGACCCTCACCCGTCCCCTAATCCTAACCCGTACGCTGACACTGACACGCGCCCTCACACGTACGCTCCCCCTAAAGCGTTGTCGTACCCTCACCTGGACCCTAAACCGTCCCCGTCCCCTAACCCTAACCCTAGCCCGAACCCTAACCCTAACCCTTCCCCGAAGCCTGACCCTCACCCGTCCCCTAATCCTAACCCGTACGCTGACACTGACCTGCGCCCTCACACGTACGCTCCCCCTAAAGCGTTGTCGTACCCTCACCTGGACCCTAAACCGTCCCCGTCCCCTAACCCTAACCCTAGCCCGAACCCTAACCCTAACCCTTCCCCGAAGCCTGACCCTCACCCGTCCCCTAATCCTAACCCGTACGCTGACACTGACCCGCGCCCTCACACGTACGCTCCCCCTAAAGCGTTGTCGTACCCTCACCTGGACCCTAAACCGTCCCCGTCCCCTAACCCTAACCCTAGCCCAAACCCTAACCCTAACCCTTCCCCGAAGCCTGACCCTCACCCGTCCCCTAATCCTAACCCATACGCTGACACTGACCCGCGCCCTCAAACGTACGCTCCCCCTAAAGCGTTGTCGTACCCTCACCTGGACCCTAAACCGTCCCCGTCCCCTAACCCTAACCCTAGCCCGAACCCTAACCCTAACCCTTCCCCGAAGCCTGACCCTCACCCGTCCCCTAATCCTAACCCATACGCTGACACTGACCCGCGCCCTCACACGTACGCTCCCCCTAAAGCGTTGTCGTACACTCACCTGGACCGTAAACCGTCCCCGTCCCCTAACCCTAACCCTAGCCCGAACCCTAACCCTAACCCTTCCCCGAAGCCTGACCCTCACCCGTCCCCTAATCCTAACCCGTACGCTGACACTGACCCGCGCCCTCACACGTACGCTCCCCCTAAAGCGTTGTCGTACCCTCACCTGGACCCTAAACCGTCCCCGTCCCTTAACCCTAACCCTAGCCCGAACCCTAACCCTAACCCTTCCCCGAAGCCTGACCCTCACCCGTCCCCTAATCCTAAACCGTACGCTGACACTAACCCGCGCCCTCACACGTACGCTCCCCATAAAGCGTTGTCGTACCCTCACCTGGACCCTAAACCGTCCTCGTCCCCTAACCCTAACCCTAGCCCGAACCCTAACCCTAACCCTTCCCCGAAGCCTGACCCTCACCCGTCCCCTAATCCTAACCCGTACGCTGACACTAACCCGCGCCCTCAAACCTACGCTCCCCCTAAAGCGTTGTCGTACCCTCACCTGGACCCTAAACAGTCCCCGTGCCCTAACCCTAACCCTAGCCCGAACCCTAACCCTAACACTTCCCCGAAGCCTGACCCTCACCCGTCCCCTAATCCTAACCCGTACGCTGACACTGACCCATGCCCTCACACGTACGCTCCCCCTAAAGCGTTGTCGTACCCTCACCTGGACCCTAAACCGTCCCCGTCCCCTAACCCTAACCCTAGCCCGAACCCTAACCCTAACCATTCCCCGAAGCCTGACCCTCACCCGTCCCCTAATCCTAACCCGTACGCTGACACTGACCCGTGCCCTCACACGTACGCTCCCCCTAAAGCGTTGTCATACCCTCACCTGGACCCTAAACCATCCCCGTCCCCTAACCCTAACCCTGGCCCGAACCCTAACCCTAACCCTTCCCCGAAGCCTGACCCTCACCCGTCCCCTAATCCTAACCCGTACGCTGACACTGACCCGCGCCCTCACACGTACGCTCCCCCTAAAGCGTTGTCGTACCCTCACCTGGACCCTAAACCGTCCCCGTCCCCTAACCCTAACCCTAGCCCGAACCCTAACCCTAACCCTTCCCCGAAGCCTGACCCTCACCCGTCCCCTAATCCTAACCCGTACGCTGACACTGACCCGCGCCCTCACACGTACGCTCCCCCTAAAGCGTTGTCGTACCCTCACCTGGACCCTAAACCGTCCCCGTCCCCTAACCCTAACCCTAGCCCGAATCCTAACCCTAACCCTTCCCCGAAGCCTGACCCTCACCCGTCCCCTAATCCTAACCCGTACGCTGACACTGACCCCCGCCCTCACACGTACGCTCCCCCTAAAGCGTTGTCGTACCCTCACCTGGACCCTAAACCGTCCCCGTCCCCTAACCCTAACCTTGGCCCGAACCCTAACCCTAACCCTTCCCCGAAGCCTGACCCTCACCCGTCCCCTAATCCTAACCCATACGCTGACACTGACCCGCGCCCTCACACGTACGCTCCCCCTAAAGCGTTGTCGTACCCTCACCTGGACCCTAAACCGTCCCCGTCCCCTAACCCTAACCCTAGCCCAAACCCTAACCCTAACCCTTCCCCGAAGCCTGACCCTCACCCGTCCCCTAATCCTAACCCATACGCTGACACTGACCCGCACCCTCACACGTACGCTCCCCCTAAAGCGTTGTCGTACCCTCACCTGGACCCTAAACCGTCCCCGTCCCCTAACCCTAACCCTAGCCCGAACCCTAACCCTAACCCTTCCCCGAAGCCTGACCCTCACCCGTCCCCTAATCCTAACCCATACGCTGACACTGACCCGCGCCCTCACACGTACGCTCCCCCTAAAGCGTTGTCGTACCCTCACCTGGACCCTAAACCGTCCCCGTCCCCTAACCCTAACCCTAGCCCGAACCCTAACCCTAACCCTTCCCCGAAGCCTGACCCTCACCCGTCCCCTAATCCTAACCCGTACGCTGACACTGACCCGCGCCCTCACACGTACGCTCCCCCTAAAGCGTTGTCGTACCCTCACCTGGACCCTAAACCGTCCCCGTCCCCTAACCCTAACCCTAGCCCGAACCCTAACCCTAACCCTTCCCCGAAGCCTGACCCTCACCCGTCCCCTAATCCTAAACCGTACGCTGACACTAACCCGCGCCCTCACATGTACGCTCCCCCTAAAGCGTTGTCGTACCCTCACCTGGACCCTAAACCGTCCCCGTCGCCTAACCCTAACCCTAGCCCGAACCCTAACCCTAACCCTTCCCCGAAGCCTGACCCTCACCCGTCCCCTAATCCTAACCCGTACGCTGACACTGACCCGCGCCCTCACACGTACGCTCCCCCTAAAGCGTTGTCGTACCCTCACCTGGACCCTAAACCGTCCCCGTCCCCTAACCCTAACCCTAGCCCGAACCCTAACCCTAACCCTTCCCCGAAGCCTGACCCTCACCCGTCCCCTAATCCTAACCCGTACGCTGACACTGACCCGCGCCCTCACACGTACGCTCCCCCTAAAGCGTTGTCGTACCCTCACCTGGACCCTAAACCGTCCCCGTCCCCTAACCCTAACCCTAGCCTGAACCCTAACCCTAACCCTTGCCCGAAGCCTGACCCTCACCCGTCCCCTAATCCTAACCCGTACGCTGACACTGACCCGTGCCCTCACACGTACGCTCCCCCTAAAGCGTTGTCGTACCCTCACCTGGACCCTAAACCGTCCCCGTCCCCTAACCCTAACCCTAGCCCGAACCCTAACCCTAACCCTTCCCCGAAGCCTGATCCTCACCCGTCCCCTAATCCTAACCCGTACGCTTACACTGACCCGCGCCCTCACACGTACGCTCCCCCTAAAGCGTTGTCGTACCCTCACCTGGACCCTAAACCGTCCCCGTCCCCTAACCCTAACCCTAACCCTAGCCCGAACCCTAACCCTAACCCTTCCCCGAAGCCTGACCCTCACCCGTCCCCTAATCCTAACCCGTACGCTGACACTGACCCGCGCCCTCACACGTACGCTCCCCCTAAAGCGTTGTCGTACCCTCACCTGGACCCTAAACCGTCCCCGTCCCCTAACCCTAACCCTAGCCCGAACCCTAACCCTAACACTTCCCCGAAGCCTGACCCTCACCCGTCCCCTAATCCTAACCCGTACGCTGACACTGACCCATGCCCTCACACGTACGCTCCCCCTAAAGCGTTGTCGTACCCTCACCTGGACCCTAAACCGTCCCCGTCCCCTAACCCTAACCCTAGCCCGAACCCTAACCCTAACACTTCCCCGAAGCCTGACCCTCACCCGTCCCCTAATCCTAACCCGTACGCTGACACTGACCCGCGCTCTCACACGTACGCTCCCCCTAAAGCGTTGTCGTACCCTCACCTGGACCCTAAACCGTCCCCGTCCCCTAACCCTAACCCTAGCCCGAACCCTAACCCTAACCCTTCCCCGAAGCCTGACCCTCACCCGTCCCCTAATCCTAACCCGTACGCTGACACTGACCCGCGCCCTCACACGTACGCTCCCCCTAAAGCGTTGTCGTACCCTCACCTGGACCCTAAAAAGTCCCCGTCCCCTAACCCTAACCCTAGCCCGAACCCTAACCCTAACCCTTCCCCGAAGCCTGACCCTCACCCGTCCCCTAATCCTAACCCGTACGCTGACACTAACCCGCGCCCTCACACGTACGCTCCCCCTAAAGCGTTGTCGTACCCTCACCTGGACCCCAAACCATCCCCGTCCCCTAACCCTAACCCTAGCCCGAACCCTAACCCTAACCCTTCCCCGAAGCCTGACCCTCACCCGTCCCCTAATCCTAACCCGTACGCTGACACTGACCCGCGCCCTCACACGTACGCTCCCCCTAAAGCGTTGTCGTACCCTCACCTGGACCCTAAACCTTCCCCGTCCCCTAACCCTAACCCTAGCCCGAACCTAACCCTAACCCTTCCCCGAAGCCTGACCCTCACCCGTCCCCTAATCCTAACCCGTACGCTGACACTGACCCGTGCCCTCACACGTACGCTCCCCCTAAAGCGTTGTCGTACCCTCACCTGGACCCTAAACCGTCCCCGTCCCCTAACCCTAACCCTAGCCCGAACCCTAACTCTAACCCTTCCCCGAAGCCTGACCCTCACCCGTCCCCTAATCCTAACCCGTACGCTGACACTGACCCGCGCCCTCACACGTACGCTCCCCCTAAAGCGTTGTCGTACCCTCACCTGGACCCTAAACCGTCCCCGTCCCCTAACCCTAACCCTAGCCTGAACCCTAACCCTAACCCTTGCCCGAAGCCTGACCCACACCCGTCCCCTAATCCTAACCCGTACGCTGACACTGACCCGCGCCCTCACACGTACGCTCCCCCTAAAGCGTTGTTGTACCCTCACCTGGACCCTAAACCGTCCCCGTCCCCTAACCCTAACCCTAGCCCGAAACCTAACCCTAACCCTTCCCCGAAGCCTGACCCTCACCCATCCCCTAATCCTAACCCGTACGCTGACACTGACCCGCGCCCTCACACGTACGCTCCCCCTAAAGCGTTGTCGTACCCTCACCTGGACCCTAAACCGTCCCCGTCCCCTAACCCTAACCCTAGCCCGAACCCTAAACCTAACCCTTGCCCGAAGCCTGACCCTCACCCGTCCCCTAATCCTAACCCGTACGCTGACACTGACCCGCGCCCTCACACGTACGCTCCCCCTAAAGCGTTGTCGTACCCTCACCTGGACCCTAAACCGTCCCCGTCCCCTAACTCTAACCCTAGCCCGAACCCTAACCCTAACCCTTCCCCGAAGCCTGACCCTCACCCGTCCCCTAATCCTAACCCATACGCTGACACTGACCCGCGCCCTCACACGTACGCTCCCCCTAAAGCGTTGTCGTACCCTCACCTGGACCGTAAACCGTCCCCGTCCCCTAACCCTAACCCTAGCCCGAACCCTAACCCTAACCCTTCCCCGAAGCCTGACCCTCACCCGTCCCCTAATCCTAACCCGTACGCTGACACTGACCCGCGCCCTCACACGTACGCTCCCCCTAAAGCGTTGTCGTACCCTCACCTGGACCCTAAACCGTCCCCGTCCCCTAACCCTAACCCTAGCCTGAACCCTAACCCTAACCCTTGCCCGAAGCCTGACCCACACCCGTCCCCTAATCCTAACCCGTACGCTGACACTGACCCGCGCCCTCACACGTACGCTCCCCCTAAAGCGTTGTCGTACCCTCACCTGGACCCTAAACCGTCCCCGTCCCCTAACCCTAACCCTAGCCCGAAACCTAACCCTAACCCTTCCCCGAAGCCTGACCCTCACCCATCCCCTAATCCTAACCCGTACGCTGACACTGACCCGCGCCCTCACACGTACGCTCCCCCTAAAGCGTTGTCGTACCCTCACCTGGACCCTAAACCGTCCCCGTCCCCTAACCCTAACCCTAGCCCGAACCCTAAACCTAACCCTTGCCCGAAGCCTGACCCTCACCCGTCCCCTAATCCTAACCCGTACGCTGACACTGACCCGCGCCCTCACACGTACGCTCCCCCTAAAGCGTTGTCGTACCCTCACCTGGACCCTAAACCGTCCCCGTCCCCTAACCCTAACCCTAGCCCGAACCCTAACCCTAACCCTTCCCCGAAGCCTGACCCTCACCCGTCCCCTAATCCTAACCCATACGCTGACACTGACCCGCGCCCTCACACGTACGCTCCCCCTAAAGCGTTGTCGTACCCTCACCTGGACCGTAAACCGTCCCCGTCCCCTAACCCTAACCCTAGCCCGAACCCTAACCCTAACCCTTCCCCGAAGCCTGACCCTCACCCGTCCCCTAATCCTAACCCGTACGCTGACACTGACCCGCGCCCTCACACGTACGCTCCCCCTAAAGCGTTGTCGTACCCTCACCTGGACCCTAAACCGTCCCCGTCCCCTAACCCTAACCCTAGCCCGAACCCTAACCCTAACCCTTCCCCGAAGCCTGACCCTCACCCGTCCCCTAATCCTAACCCGTACGCTGACACTACCCGCGCCCTCACACGTACGCTCCCCCTAAAGCGTTGTCGTACCCTCACCTGGACCCTAAACCGTCCCCGTCCCGTAACCCTAACCCTAGCCCGAACCCTAACCCTAACACTTCCCCGAAGCCTGACCCTCACCCGTCCCCTAATCCTAACCCGTACGCTGACACTAACCCGCGCCCTCACACGTACGCTCCCCCTAAAGCATTGTCGTACCCTCACCTGGACCCTAAACCGTCCCCGTCCCCTAACCCTAACCCTAGCCCGAACCCTAACCCTAACCCTTCCCCGAAGCCTGACCCTCACCCGTCCCCTAATCCTAACCCGTACGCTGACACTAACCCGCGCCCTCACACGTACGCTCCCCCTAAAGCGTTGTCGTACCCTCACGTGGACCCTAAACCGTCCCCGTCCCCTAACCCTAACCCTAGCCCGAACCCTAACCCTAACCCTTCCCCGAAGCCTGACCCTCACCCGTCCCCTAATCCTAACCCGTACGCTGACACTGACCCGCGCCCTCACACGTACGCTCCCCCTAAAGCGTTGTCGTACCCTCACCTGGACCCTAAACCGTCCCCGTCCCCTAACCCTAACCCTAGCCCGAACCCTAACCCTAACCCTTCCCCGAAGCCTGACCCTCACCCATCCCCTAATCCTAACCCGTACGCTGACACTGACCCGCGCCCTCACACGTACGCTCCCCCTAAAGCGTTGTCGTACCCTCACCTGGACCCTAAACCGTCCCCGTCCCCTAACCCTAACCCTAGCCCGAACCCTAACCCTAACCCTTCCCCGAAGCCTGACCCTCACCCGTCCCCTAATCCTAACCCGTACGCTGACACTGACCCGCGCCCTCACACGTACGCTCCCCCTAAAGCGTTGTCGTACCCTCACCTGGACCCTAAACCGTCCCCGTCCCCTAACCCTAACCCTAGCCCGAACCCTAAACCTAACCCTTCCCCGAAGCCTGACCCTCACCCATCCACTAATCCTAACCCGTACGCTGACAATGACCTGCGCCCTCACACGTACGCTCCCCCTAAAGCGTTGTCGTACCCTCACCTGGACCCTAAACCGTCCCCGTCCCCTAACCCTAACCCTAGCCCGAACCCTAACCCTAACCCTTCCCCGAAGCCTGACCCTCACCCGTCCCCTAATCCTAACCCGTACGCTGACACTAACCCGCGCCCTCACACGTACCCTCCCCCTAAAGCGTTGTCGTACCCTCACCTGGACCCTAAACCGTCCCCGTCCCCTAACCCTAACCCTAGCCCGAACCCTAACCCTAACACTTCCCCGAAGCCTGACCCTCACCCGTCCCCTAATCCTAACCCGTACGCTGACACTAACCCGCGCCCTCACACGTACGCTCCCCCTAAAGCGTTGTCGTACCCTCACCTGGACCCTAAACCGTCCCTGTCCCCTAACCCTAACCCTAGCCCGAACCCTAACCCTAACCCTTCCCCGAAGCCTGACCCTCACCCGTCCCCTAATCCTAACCCGTACGCTGACACTAACCCGCGCCCTCACACGTACGCTCCCCCTAAAGCGTTGTCGTACCCTCACCTGGACCGTAAACCGTCCCCGTCCCCTAACCCTAACCCTAGCCCGTACCCTAACCCTAACCCTTCCCCGAAGCCTGACCCTCACCCGTCCCCTAATCCTAACCCGTACGCTGACACTAACCCGCGCCCTCACACGTACGCTCCCCCTAAAGCGTTGTCGTACCCTCACCTGGACCCTAAACCGTCCCCGTCCCCTAACCCTAACCCTAGCCCGAACCCTAACCCTAACCCTTCCCCGAAGCCTGACCCTCACCCGTCCCCTAATCCTAACCCGTACGCTGACACTGACCCGCGCCCTCACACGTACGCTCCCCCTAAAGCATTGTCGTACCCTCTCCTGGACCCTAAACCGTCCCCGTCCCCTAACCCTAACCCTAGCCCGAACCCTAACCCTAACCCTTCCCCGAAGCCTGACCCTCACCCGTCCCCTAATCCTAACCCGTACGCTGACACTAACCCGCGCCCTCAAACATACGCTCCCCCTAAAGCGTTGTCGTACCCTCACCTGGACCCTAAACCGACCCCATCCCCTAACCCTAACCCTAGCCCGAACCCTAACCCTATACCTTCCCCGAAGCCTGACCCTCACCCGTCCCCTAATCCTAACCCGTACGCTGACACTGACCCGCGCCCTCACACGTACGCTCCCCCTAAAGCGTTGTCGTACCCTCACCTGGACCCTAAACCGTCCCCTTCCCCTAACCCTAACCCTAGCCCGAACCCTTACCCTAAACCTTCCCCGAAGCCTGACCCTCACCCGTCCCCTAATCCTAACCCGTACGCTGAAACTGACCCGCGCCCTCACACGTACGCTCCCCCTAAAGCGTTGTCGTACCCTCACCTGGACCCTAAACCGTCCCCATCCCCTAACCCTAACCCTAGCCCGAACCCTAACCCTAACCCTTCCCCGAAGCCTGACCCTCACCCGTCCCCTAATCCTAACCCGTACGCTGACACTGACCCGCGCCCTCACACGTACGCTCCCCCTAAAGCGTTGTCGTACCCTCACCTGGACCCTAAACCGTCCCCGTCCCCTAACCCTAACCCTAGCCCGAACCCTAACCCTAACCCTTCCCCGAAGCCTGACCCTCACCCGTCCCCTAATCCTAACCCGTACGCTGACACTGACCCGCGCCCTCACACGTACGCTCCCCCTAAAGCGTTGTCGTACCCTCACCTGGACCCTAAACCGTCCCCGTCCCCTAACCCTAACCCTAGCCCGAACCCTAACCCTAACCCTTCCCCGAAGCCTGACCCTCACCCGTCCCCTAATCCTAACCCGTACGCTGACACTGACCCGCGCCCTCACACGTACGCTCCCCCTAAAGCGTTGTCGTACCCTCACCTGGACCCTAAACCGTCCCCGTCCCCTAACCCTAACCCTAGCCCGAACCCTAACCCTAACCCTTCCCCGAAGCCTGACACTCACCCGTCCCCTAATCCTAACCCGTACGCTGACACTGACCCGCGCCCTCACACGTACGCTCCCCCTAAAGCGTTGTCATACCCTCACCTGGACCCTAAACCGTCCCCGTCCCCTAACCCTAACCCTAGCCCGAACCCTAACCCTAACCCTTCCCCGAAGCCTGACCCTCACCCGTCCCCTAATCCTAACCCGTACGCTGACACTGACCCGCGCCCTCACACGTACGCTCCCCCTAAAGCGTTGTCGTACCCTCACCTGGACCCTAAACCGTCCCCATCCCCTAACCCTAACCCTAGCCCAAACCCTAACCCTATCCCTTCCCCGAAGCCTGACCCTCACCCGTCCCCTAATCCTAACCCGTACGCTGACACTGACCCGCGCCCTCACACGTACGCTCCCCCTAAAGCGTTGTCGTACCCTCACCTGGACCCTAAACCGTCCCCGTCCCCTAACCCTAACCCTAGCCCGAACCCTAACCCTAACACTTCCCCGAAGCCTGACCCTCACCCGTCCCCTAATCCTAACCCGTACGCTGACACTGAGCAGCGCCCTCACACGTACGCTCCCCCTAAAGCGTTGTCGTACCCTCACCTGGACCCTAAACCGTCCCCATCCACTAACCCTAACCCTAGCCCGAACCCTAACCCTAACCCTTCCCCGAAGCCTGACCCGCACCCGTCCCCTAATCCTAACCCGTACGCTGACACTGACCCGCGCCCTCACACGTACGCTCCCCCTAAAGCGTTGTCGTACCCTCACCTGGACCCTAAACCGTCCCCGTCCCCTAACCCTAACCCTAGCCCGAACCCTAACCCTAACCCTTCCCCGAAGCCTGACCCTCACCCGTCCCTAATCCTAACCCGTACGCTGACACTAACCCGCGCCCTCACACGTACGCTCCCCCTAAAGCGTTGTCGTACCCTCACCTGGACCCTAAACCGTCCCCGTCCCCTAACCCTAACCCTAGCCCGAACCCTAACCCTAACCCTTCCCCGAAGCCTGACCCTCACCCGTCCCCTAATCCTAACCCGTACGCTGACACTAACCCGCGCCCTCACACGTACGCTCCCCCTAAAGCGTTGTCGTACCCTCACCTGGACCCTAAACCGTCCCCGTCCCCTAACCCTAACCCTAGCCCGAACCCTAACCCTAACCCTTCCCCGAAGCCTGACCCTCACCCGTCCCTTATCCTAAACCGTACGCTGACACTAACCCGCGCCCTCACACGTACGCTCCCCCTAAAGCGTTGTCGTACCCTCACCTGGACCCTAAACCGTCCCCGTCCCCTAACCCTAACCCTAGCCCGAACCCTAACCCTAACCCTTCCCCGAAGCCTGACCCTCACCCGTCCCCTAATCCTAACCCGTACGCTGACACTAACCCGCGCCCTCACACGTACGCTCCCCCTAAAGCGTTGTCGTACCCTCACCTGGACCCTAAACCGTCCCCGTCCCCTAACCCTAACCCTAGCCCGAACCCTAACCCTAACCCTTCCCCGAAGCCTGACCCTCACCCGTCCCTAATCCTAACCCGTACGCTGACACTAACCTGTGCCCTCACACGTACGCTCCCCCTAAAGCGTTGTCGTACCCTCACCTGGACCCTAAACAGTCCCCGACCCCTAACCCTAACCCTAGCCCGAACCCTAACCCTAACCCTTCCCCGAAGCCTGACCCTCACCCGTCCCCTAATCCTAACCCGTACGCTGACACTAACCCGCGCCCTCACACGTACGCTCCCCCTAAAGCGTTGTCGTACCCTCACCTGGACCCTAAAACGTCCCCATCCCCTAACCCTAACCCTAGCCCGAACCCTAACCCTAACCCTTCCCCGAAGCCTGACCCTCACCCGTCCCCTAATCCTAACCCGTACGCTGACACTAACCCGCGCCCTCACACGTACGCTCCCCCTAAAGCGTTGTCGTACCCTCACCTGGACCCTAAACCGTCCCCGTCCCCTAACCCTAACCCTAGCTCGAACCCTAACCCTAACCCTTCCCCGAAGCCTGACCCTCACCCGTCCCCTAATTCTAACCGGTACGCTGACACTGACCCGCGCCCTCACACGTACGCTCCCCCTAAAGCGGTGTCGTACCCTCACCTGGACCCTAAACCGTCCCCGTCCCCTAACCCTAACCCTAGCCCGAACCCTATCCCTAACCCTTCCCCGAAGCCTGACACTCACCCGTCCCCTAATCCTAACCCGTACGCTGACACTGACCCACGCCCTCACATGTACGCTCCCCCTAAAGCGTTGTCGTACCCTCACCTGGACCCTAAACCGTCCCCATCCCCTAACCCTAACCCTAGCCCGAATCCTAACCCTAACCCTTCCCCGAAGCCTGACCCGCACCCGTCCCCTAATCCTAACCCGTACGCTGACACTGACCCGCGCCCTCACACGTACGCTCCCCCTAAAGCGTTGTCGTACCCTCACCTGGACCCTAAACCATCCCCGTCCCCTAACCCTAACCCTAGCCCGAACCCTAACCCTAACCCTTCCCCGAAGCCTGACCCTCACCCGTCCCCTAATCCTAACACCTACGCTGACACTGACCCGCGCCCTCACACGTACGCTCCCCCTAAAGCGTTGTCGTACCCTCACCTGGACCCTAAACCGTCCCCGTCCCCTAACCCTAACCCTAGCCCGAACCCTAACCCTAACCCTTCCCCGAAGCCTGACCCTCACCCGTCCCCTAATCCTAACCCGTACGCTGACACTGAGCAGCGCCCTCACACGTACGCTCCCCCTAAAGCGTTGTCGTACCCTCACCTGGACCCTAAACCGTCCCCATCCACTAACCCTAACCCTAGCCCGAACCCTAACCCTAACCCTTCCCCGAAGCCTGACCCGCACCCGTCCCCTAATCCTAACCCGTATGCTGACACTGACCCGCGCCCTCACACGTACGCTCCCCCTAAAGCGTTGTCGTACCCTCACCTGGACCCTAAACCGTCCCCGTCCCCTAACCCTAACCCTAGCCCGAACCCTAACCCTAACCCTTCCCCGAAGCCTGACCCTCACCCGTCCCTAATCCTAACCCGTACGCTGACACTAACCCGCGCCCTCACACGTACGCTCCCCCTAAAGCGTTGTCGTACCCTCACCTGGACCCTAAACCGTCCCCGTCCCCTAACCCTAACCCTAGCCCGAACCCTAACCCTAACCCTTCCCCGAAGCCTGACCCTCACCCGTCCCCTAATCCTAACCCGTACGCTGACACTAACCCGCGCCCTCACACGTACGCTCCCCCTAAAGCGTTGTCGTACCCTCACCTGGACCCTAAACCGTCCCCGTCCCCTAACCCTAACCCTAGCCCGAACCCTAACCCTAACCCTTCCCCGAAGCCTGACCCTCACCCGTCCCTTATCCTAAACCGTACGCTGACACTAACCCGCGCCCTCACACGTACGCTCCCCCTAAAGCGTTGTCGTACCCTCACCTGGACCCTAAACCGTCCCCGTCCCCTAACCCTAACCCTAGCCCGAACCCTAACCCTAACCCTTCCCCGAAGCCTGACCCTCACCCGTCCCCTAATCCTAACCCGTACGCTGACACTAACCCGCGCCCTCACACGTACGCTCCCCCTAAAGCGTTGTCGTACCCTCACCTGGACCCTAAACCGTCCCCGTCCCCTAACCCTAACCCTAGCCCGAACCCTAACCCTAACCCTTCCCCGAAGCCTGACCCTCACCCGTCCCTAATCCTAACCCGTACGCTGACACTAACCTGCGCCCTCACACGTACGCTCCCCCTAAAGCGTTGTCGTACCCTCACCTGGACCCTAAACAGTCCCCGACCCCTAACCCTAACCCTAGCCCGAACCCTAACCCTAACCCTTCCCCGAAGCCTGACCCTCACCCGTCCCCTAATCCTAACCCGTACGCTGACACTAACCCGCGCCCTCACACGTACGCTCCCCCTAAAGCGTTGTCGTACCCTCACCTGGACCCTAAAACGTCCCCATCCCCTAACCCTAACCCTAGCCCGAACCCTAAACCTAACCCTTCCCCGAAGCCTGACCCTCACCCGTCCCCTAATCCTAACCCGTACGCTGACACTAACCCGCGCCCTCACACGTACGCTCCCCCTAAAGCGTTGTCGTACCCTCACCTGGACCCTAAACCGTCCCCGTCCCCTAACCCTAACCCTAGCTCGAACCCTAACCCTAACCCTTCCCCGAAGCCTGACCCTCACCCGTCCCCTAATTCTAACCGGTACGCTGACACTGACCCGCGCCCTCACACGTACGCTCCCCCTAAAGCGGTGTCGTACCCTCACCTGGACCCTAAACCGTCCCCGTCCCCTAACCCTAACCCTAGCCCGAACCCTATCCCTAACCCTTCCCCGAAGCCTGACACTCACCCGTCCCCTAATCCTAACCCGTACGCTGACACTGACCCACGCCCTCACACGTACGCTCCCCCTAAAGCGTTTTTGTACCCTCACCTGGACCCTAAACCGTCCCCATCCCCTAACCCTAACCCTAGCCCGAATCCTAACCCTAACCCTTCCCCGAAGCCTGACCCGCACCCGTCCCCTAATCCTAACCCGTACGCTGACACTGACCCGCGCCCTCACACGTACGCTCCCCCTAAAGCGTTATCGTACCCTCACCTGGACCCTAAACCATCCCCGTCCCCTAACCCTAACCCTAGCCCGAACCCTAACCCTAACCCTTCCCCGAAGCCTGACCCTCACCCGTCCCCTAATCCTAACACCTACGCTGACACTGACCCGCGCCCTCACACGTACGCTCCCCCTAAAGCGTTGTCGTACCCTCACCTGTACCCTAAACCGTCCCCGTCCCCTAACCCTAACCCTAGCCCGAACCCTAACCCTAACCCTTCCCCGAAGCCTGACCCTCACCCGTCCCCTAATCCTAACCCGTACGCTGACACTGACCTGCGCCCTCACACGTACAATCCCCCTAAAGCGTTGTCGTACCCTCACCTGGACCCTAAACCGTCCCCGTCCCCTAACCCTAACCCTAGCCCGAACCCTAACCCTAACCCTTCCCCGAAGCCTGACCCTCACCCGTCCCCTAATCCTAACCGTACGCTGACACTGACCCGCGCCCTCACACGTACGCTCCCCCTAAAGCGTTGTCGTACCCTCACCTGGACCCTAAACCGTCCCCGTCCCCTAACCCTAACCCTAGCCCGAACCCTAACCCTAACCCTTCCCCGAAGCCTGACCCTCACCCGTCCCCTAATCCTAACCCGTACGCTGACACTAACCCGCGCCCTCACACGTACTCTCCCCCTAAAGCGTTGTCGTACCCTCACCTGGACCCTAAACCGTCCCCGTCCCCTAACCCGAACCCTAGCCCGAACCCTATCCCTAACCCTTCCCCGAAGCCTGACCCTCACCCGTCCCCTAATCATAACCCGTACGCTGACACTAACCCGCGCCCTCACACGTACGCTCCCCCTAAAGCGTTGTCGTACCCTCACCTGGACCCTAAACCGTCCCCGTCCACTAACCCTAACCCAAGCCCGAACCCTAACCCTAACCCTTCCCCGAAGCCTGACCCTCACCCGTCCCCTAATCCTAACCCGTACGCTGACACTGACCCACGCCCTCACACGTACGCTCCCCCTAAAGCGTTGTCGTACCCTCACCTGGACCCTAAACCGTCCCCGTCCCCTAACCCTAACCCTAGCCCGAACCCTAACCCTAACACTTCCCCGAAGCCTGACCCTCACCCGTCCCCTAATCCTAACCCGTACGCTGACACTGACCCGCGCCCTCAAACGTACGCTCCCCCTAAAGCGTTGTCGTACCCTCACCTGGACCCTAAACCGTCCCCGTCCCCTAACCCTAACCCTAGCCCGAACCCTAACCCTAAACCTTCCCCGAAGCCTGACCCTCACCCGTCCCCTAATCCTAACCCGTACGCTGACACTGACCCGCGCCCTCACACGTACACTCCCCCTAAAGCGTTGTCGTACCCTCACCTGGATCCTAAACCGTCCCCGTCCCCTAACCCTAACCCTAGCCCGAACCCTAACCCTAACCCTTCCCCGAAGCCTGACCCTCACCCGTCCCCTAATCCTAACCCGTACGCTGACACTGACCCGCGCCCTCACACGTACGCTCCCCCTAAAGCGTTGTCGTACCCTCACCTGGACCCTAAACCGTCCCCGTCCCCTAACCCTAACCCTAGCCCAAACCCTAACCCTAAACCTTCCCCGAAGCCTGACCCTCACCCGTCCCCTAATCCTAACCCGTACGCTGACACTGACCCGCGCCCTCACACGTACGCTCCCTTTAAAGCGTTGTCGTACCCTCACCTGGACCCTAAACCGTCCCCGTCCCCTAACCCTAACCCTAGCCCGAACCCTAACCCTAACCCTTCCCCGAAGCCTGACCCTCACCCGTCCCCTAATCCTAACCCGTACGCTGACACTGACCCGCGCCCTCACACGTACGCTCCCCCTAAAGCGTTGTCGTACCCTCACCTGGACCCTAAACCGTCCCCGTCCCCTAACCCTAACCCTAGCCCGAACCCTAACCCTAAACCTTCCCCGAAGCCTGACCCTCACCCGTACCCTAATCCTAACCCGTACGCTGACACTGACCCGCGCCCTCACACGTACGCTCCCCCTAAAGCGTTGTCGTACCCTCACCTGGACCCTAAACCGTCCCCGTCCCCGTCCCCTAACCCTAGCCCGAACCCTAACCCTAACCCTTCCCCAAAGCCTGACCCTCACCAGTCCCCTAATCCTAACCCGTACGCTGACACTGACCTGCGCCCTCACACGTACGCTCCCCCTAAAGCGTTGTCGTACCCTCACCTGGACCCTAAACCGTCCCCGTCCCCTAACCCTAACCCTAGCCCGAACCCAAACCCTAACCCTTCCCCGAAGCCTGACCCTCACCCGTCCCCTAATCCTAACCCGTACGCTGACACTGACCCGCGCCCTCACACGTACGCTCCCCCTAAAGCGTTGTCGTACCCTCACCTGGACCTTAAACCGTCCCCGTCCCCTAACCCTAACCCTAGCCTGAACCCTAACCCTAAACCTTCCCCGAAGCCTGACCCTCACCCGTCCCCTAATCCTAACCCGTACGCTGACACTGACCCGCGCCCTCACACGTACGCTCCCCCTAAAGCGTTGTCGTACCCTCACCTGGACCCTAAACCGTCCCCATCCCCTAACCCTAACCCTAGCCCGAACCCTAACCCTAAACCTTCCCCGAAGCCTGACCCTCACCCGTCCCCTAATCCTAACCCGTACGCTGACACTAACCCGCGCCCTCACACGTACGCTCCCCCTAAAGAGTTGTCGTACCCTCACCTGGACCCTAAACCGTCCCCGTCCCCTAACCCTAACCCTAGCCCGAACCCTAACCCTAACCCTTCCCCGAAGCCTGACACTCACCCGTCCCCTAATCCTAACCCGTACGCTGACACTAACCCGCGCCCTCACACGTACGCTCCCCCTAAAGCGTTGTCGTACCCTCACCTGGACCCTAAACCGTCCCCGTCCCCTAACCCTAACCCTAGCCCGAACCCTAACCCTAACCCTTCCCCGAAGCCTGACCCTCACCTGTCCCCTAATCCTAACCCGTACGCTAACACTAACCCGCGCCCTCACACGTACGCTCCCCCTAAAGCGTTGTCGTACCCTCACCTGGACCCTAAACCGTCCCCGTCCCCTAACCCTAACCCTAGTCCGAACCCTAACCCTAACCCTTCCCCGAAGCCTGACCCTCACCCGTCCCCTAACCCTAACCCGTACGCTGACACTAACCCGCGCCCTCACACGTACGCTCCCCCTAAAGCGTTGTCGTACCCTCACCTGGACCCTAAACCGTCCCCGTCCCCTAACCCTAACCCTAGCCCGAACCCTAACCCTAACACTTCCCCGAAGCCTGACCCTCACCCGTCCCGTAATTCTAACCCGTACGCTGACACTAACCCGCCCCCTCACACGTACGCTCCCCCTAAAGCGTTGTCGTACCCTCACCTGGACCCTAAACCGTCCCCGTCCCCTAACCCTAACCCTAGCCCGAACCCTAACCCTAACCCTTCCCCGAAGCCTGACCCTCACCTGTCCCCTAATCCTAACACCTACCCTGACACTGACCCGCGCCCTCACACGTACGCTCCCCCTAAAGCGTTGTTGTACCCTCACCTGGACCCTAAACCGTCCCCGTCCCCTAACCCTAACCCTAGCCCGAACCCTAACCCTAACCCTTCCCCGAAGCCTGACCCTCACCCGTCCCCTAATCCTAACCCGTACGCTGACACTAACCCGCGCCCTCACACGTACGCTCCCCCTAAAGCGTTGTCGTACCCTCACCTGGACCCTAAACCGTCCCCGTCCCCTAACCCTAACCCTAGCCCGAACCCTAACCCTAACACTTCCCCGAAGCCTGACCCTCACCTGTCCCGTAATCCTAACCCGTACGCTGACACTATCCCGCCCCCTGACACGTACGCTCCCCCTAAAGCGTTGTCCTACCCTCACCTGGACCCTAAACCGTCCCCGTCCCCTAACCCTAACCCTAGCCCGAACCCTAACCCTAACCCTTCCCCGAAGCCTGACCCTCACCCGTGCCCTAATCCTAACCCGTACGCTGACACTGACACGCGCCCTCACACGTACGCTCCCCCTAAAGCGTTGTCGTACCCTCACCTGGACCCTAAACCGTCCCCGTCCCCTAACCCTAACCCTAGCCCGAACCCTAACCCTAACCCTTCCCCGAAGCCTGACCCTCACCCGTCCCCTAATCCTAACCCGTACACTGACACTGACCCGCGCCCTCACACGTACGCTCCCCCTAAAGCGTTGTCGTACCCTCACCTGGACCCTAAACCGTCCCCGTCCCCTAACCCTAACCCTAGCCCGAACCCTAACCCTAACCCTTCCCCGAAGCCTGACCCTCACCCGTCCCCTAATCCTAACCCGTACGCTGACACTAACCCGCGCCCTCACACGTACGCTCCCCCTAAAGCGTTGTCGTACCCTCACCTGGACCCTAAACCGTCCCCGTCCCCTAACCCTAACCCTAGCCCGAACCCTAACCCTAACCCTTCTCCGAAGCCTGACCCTCACCCGTCCCCTAATCCTAACACGTACGCTGACACTAACCCGCGCCCTCACACGTACGCTCCCCCTAAAGCGTTGTCGTACCCTCACCTGGACCCTAAACCGTCCCCGTCCCCTAACCCTAACCCTAGCCCGAACCCTAACCCTAACACTTCCCCGAAGCCTGACCCTCACCCGTCCCGTAATCCTAACCCGTACGCTGACACTATCCCGCCCCCTCACACGTACGCTCCCCCTAAAGCGTTGTCGTACCCTCACCTGGACCCTAAACCGTCCCCGTCCCCTAACCCTAACCCTAGCCTGAACCCTAACCCTAACCCTTCCCCGAAGCCTGACCCTCACCCGTCCCCTAATCCTAACCCGTACGCTGACACTGACCCGCGCCCTCACACGTACGCTCCCCCTAAAGCGTTGTCGTACCCTCACCTGGACCCTAAACCGTCCCCATCCCCTAACCCTAACCCTAGCCCGAACCCTAACCCTAAACCTTCCCCGAAGCCTGACCCTCACCCGTCCCCTAATCCTAACCCGTACGCTGACACTAACCCGCGCCCTCACACGTACGCTCCCCCTAAAGCGTTGTCGTACCCTCACCTGGACCCTAAACCGTCCCCGTCCCCTAACCCTAACCCTAGCCCGAACCCTAACCCTAACCCTTCCCCGAAGCCTGACCCTCACCCGTCCCCTAATCCTAACCCGTACGCTGACACTGACACGCGCCCTCACACGTACGCTCCCCCTAAACCGTTGTCGTACCCTCACCTGGACCCTAAACCGTCCCCGTCCCCTAACCCTAACCCTAGCCCGAACCCTAACCCTAACCCTTCCCCGAAGCCTGACCCTCACCGGCCCCTAATCCTAACCCGTACACTGACACTGACCCGCGCCCTCACACGTACGCTCCCCCTAAAGCGTTGTCGTACCCTCACCTGGACCCTAAACCGTCCCCGTCCCCTAACCCTAACCCTAGCCCGAACCCTAACCCTAACCCTTCCCCGAAGCCTGACCCTCACCCGTCCCCTAATCCTAACCCGTACGCTGACACTAACCCGCGCCCTCACACGTACGCTCCCCCTAAAGCGTTGTCGTACCCTCACCTGGACCCTAAACCGTCCCCGTCCCCTAACCCTAACCCTAGCCCGAACCCTAACCCTAACACTTCCCCGAAGCCTGACCCTCACCCGTCCCCTAATCCTAACCCGTACGCTGACACTAACCCGCGCCCTCACACGTACGCTCCCCCTAAAGCGTTGTCGTACCCTCACCTGGACCCTAAACCGTCCCCGTCCCCTAACCCTAACCCTAGCCCGAACCCTAACCCTAACACTTCCCCGAAACCTGACCCTCACCCGTCCCGTAATCCTAACCCGTACGCTGACACTATCCCGCCCCCTCACACGTACGCTCCCCCTAAAGCGTTGTCGTACCCTCACCTGGACCCTAAACCGTCCCCGTCCCCTAACCCTAACCCTAGCCCGAACCCTAACCCTAACCCTTCCCCGAAGCCTGACCCTCACCCGTCCCGTAATCCTAACCCGTACGCTGACACTAACCCGCCCCCTCACACGTACGCTCCCCCTAAAGCGTTGTCGTACCCTCACCTGGACCCTAAACCGTCCCCGTCCCCTAACCCTAACCCTAGCCCGAACCCTAACCCTAACCCTTCCCCGAAGCCTGACCCTCACCTGTCCCCTAATCCTAACACCTACCCTGACACCGAACCGCGCCCTCACACGTACGCTCCCCCTAAAGCGTTGTCGTACCCTCACCTGGACCCTAAACCGTCCCCGTCCCCTAACCCTAACCCTAGCCCGAACCCTAACCCTAACCCTTCCCCGAAGCCTGACCCTCACCCGTCCCCTAATCCTAACCCGTACGCTGACACTAACCCGCGCCCTCACACGTACGCTCCCCCTAAAGCGTTGTCGTACCCTCACCTGGACCCTAAACCGTCCCCGTCCCCTAACCCTAACCCTAGCCCGAACCCTAACCCTAACACTTCCCCGAAGCCTGACCCTCACCCGTCCCGTAATCCTAACCCGTACGCTGACACTATCCCGCCCCCTGACACGTACGCTCCCCCTAAAGCGTTGTCCTACCCTCACCTGGACCCTAAACCGTCCCCGTCCCCTAACCCTAACCCTAGCCCGAACCCTAACCCTAACCCTTCCCCGAAGCCTGACCCTCACCCGTGCCCTAATCCTAACCCGTACGCTGACACTGACACGCGCCCTCACACGTACGCTCCCCCTAAAGCGTTGTCGTACCCTCACCTGGACCCTAAACCGTCCCCGTCCCCTAACCCTAACCCTAGCCCGAACCCTAACCCTAACCCTTCCCCGAAGCCTGACCCTCACCCGTCCCCTAATCCTAACCCGTACACTGACACTGACCCGCGCCCTCACACGTACGCTCCCCCTAAAGCGTTGTCGTACCCTCACCTGGACCCTAAACCGTCCCCGTCCCCTAACCCTAACCCTAGCCCGAACCCTAACCCTAACCCTTCCCCGAAGCCTGACCCTCACCCGTACCCTAATCCTAACCCGTACGCTGACACTAACCCGCGCCCTCACACGTACGCTCCCCCTAAAGCGTTGTCGTACCCTCACCTGGACCCTAAACCGTCCCCGTCCCCTAACCCTAACCCTAGCCCGAACCCTAACCCTAACCCTTCCCCGAAGCCTGACCCTCACCCGTACCCTAATCCTAACACGTACGCTGACACTAACCCGCGCCCTCACACGTACGCTCCCCCTAAAGCGTTGTCGTACCCTCACCTGGACCCTAAACCGTCCCCGTCCCCTAACCCTAACCCTAGCCCGAACCCTAACCCTAACACTTCCCCGAAGCCTGACCCTCACCCGTCCCGTAATCCTAACCCGTACGCTGACACTATCCCGCCCCCTCACACGTACGCTCCCCCTAAAACGTTGTCGTACCCTCACCTGGACCCTAAACCGTCCCCGTCCCCTAACCCTAACCCTAGCCTGAACCCTAACCCTAACCCTTCCCCGAAGCCTGACCCTCACCCGTCCCCTAATCCTAACACGTACGCTGACACTGACCCGCGCCCTCACACGTACGCTCCCCCTAAAGCGTTGTCGTACCCTCACCTGGACCCTAAACCGTCCCCATCCCCTAACCCTAACCCTAGCCCGAACCCTAACCCTAAACCTTCCCCGAAGCCTGACCCTCACCCGTCCCCTAATCCTAACCCGTACGCTGACACTAACCCGCGCCCTCACACGTACGCTCCCCCTAAAGCGTTGTCGTACCCTCACCTGGACCCTAAACCGTCCCCGTCCCCTAACCCTAACCCTAGCCCGAACCCTAACCCTAACCCTTCCCCGAAGCCTGACCCTCACCCGTCCCCTAATCCTAACCCGTACGCTGACACTGACACGCGCCCTCACACGTACGCTCCCCCTAAAGCGTTGTCGTACCCTCACCTGGACCCTAAACCGTCCCCGTCCCCTAACCCTAACCCTAGCCCGAACCCTAACCCTAACCCTTCCCCGAAGCCTGACCCTCACCCGTCCCCTAATCCTAACCCGTACACTGACACTGACCCGCGCCCTCACACGTACGCTCCCCCTAAAGCGTTGTCGTACCCTCACCTGGACCCTAAACCGTCCCCGTCCCCTAACCCTAACCCTAGCCCGAACCCTAACCCTAACCCTTCCCCGAAGCCTGACCCTCACCCGTCCCCTAATCCTAACCCGTACGCTGACACTAACCCGCGCCCTCACACGTACGCTCCCCTTAAAGCGTTGTCGTACCCTCACCTGGACCCTAAACCGTCCCCGTCCCCTAACCCTAACCCTAGCCCGAACCCTAACCCTAACCCTTCCCCGAAGCCTGACCCACACCCGTCCCCTAATCCTAACCCGTACGCTGACACTGACACGCGCCCTCACACGTACGCTCCCCCTAAAGCGTTGTCGTACCCTCACCTGGACCCTAAACCGTCCCCGTCCCCTAACCCTAACCCTAGCCCGAACCCTAACCCTAACCCTTCCCCGAAGCCTGACCCTCACCCGTCCCCTAATCCTAACCCGTACACTGACACTGACCCGCGCCCTCACACGTACGCTCCCCCTAAAGCGTTGTCGTACCCTCACCTGGACCCTAAACCGTCCCCGTCCCCTAACCCTAACCCTAGCCCGAACCCTAACCCTAACCCTACCCCGAAGCCTGACCCTCACCCGTCCCCTAATCCTAACCCGTACGCTGACACTAACCCGCGCCCTCACACGTACGCTCCCCTTAAAGCGTTGTCGTACCCTCACCTGGACCCTAAACCGTCCCCATCCCCTAACCCTAACCCTAGCCCGAACCCTAACCCTAACCCTTCCCCGAAGCCTGACCCACACCCGTCCCCTAATCCTAACCCGTACGCTGACACTAACCCGCGCCCTCACACGTACGCTCCCCCTAAAGCGTTGTCGTACCCTCACCTGGACCCTAAACCGTCTCCGTCCCCTAACCCTAACCCTAGCCCGAACCCTAACCCTAACACTTCCCCGAAGCCTGACCCTCACCCGTCCCGTAATCCTAACCCGTACGCTGACACTATCCCGCCCCCTCACACGTACGCTCCCCCTAAAGCGTTGTCGTACCCTCACCTGGACCCTAAACCGTCCCCGTCCCCTAACCCTAACCCTAGCCTGAACCCTAACCCTAACCCTTACCCGAAGCCTGACCCTCACCCGTCCCCTAATCCTAACCCGTACGCTGACACTGACCCGCGCCCTCACACGTACGCTCCCCCTAAAGCGTTGTCGTACCCTCACCTGGACCCTAAACCGTCCCCATCCCCTAACCCTAACCCTAGCCCGAACCCTAACCCTAAACCTTCCCCGAAGCCTGACCCTCACCCGTCCCCTAATCCTAACCCGTACGCTGACACTAACCCGCGCCCTCACACGTACGCTCCCCCTAAAGCGTTGTCGTACCCTCACCTGGACCCTAAACCGTCCCCGTCCCCTAACCCTAACCCTAGCCCGAACCCTAACCCTAACCCTTCCCCGAAGCCTGACCCTCACCCGTCCCATAATCCTAACCCGTACGCTGACACTAACCCGCGCCCTCACACGTACGCTCCCCCTAAAGCGTTGTCGTACCCTCACCTGGACCCTAAACCGTCCCCGTCCCCTAACCCTAACCCTAGCCCGAACCCTAACCCTAACCCTTCCCCGAAGCCTGACCCTCACCAGTCCCCTAATCCTAACCCGTACGCTGACACTAACCCGCGCCCTCACACGTACGCTCCCCCTAAAGCGTTGTCGTACCCTCACCTGGACCCTAAACCGTCCCCGTCCCCTAACCCTAACCCTAGCCCGAACCCTAACCCTAACCCTTCCCCGAAGCCTGACCCTCACCCGTCCCGTAATCCTAACCCGTACGCTGACACTAACCCACCCCCTCACACGTACGCTCCCCCTAAAGCGTTGTCGTACCCTCACCTGGACCCTAAACCGTCCCCGTCCCCTAACCCTAACCCTAGCCCGAACCCTAACCCTAACCCTTCCCCGAAGCCTGACCCTCACCCGTCCCGTAATCCTAACCCGTACGCTGACACTGACACGCGCCCTCACACGTACGCTCCCCCTAAAGCGTTGTCGTACCCTGACCTGGACCCTAAACCATCCCCGTCCCCTAACCCTAACCCTAGCCCGAACCCTAACCCTAACCCTTCCCCGAAGCCTGACCCTCACCCGTCCCCTAATCCTAACCCGTACGCTGACACTGACCCGCGCCCTCACACGTACGCTCCCCCTAAAGCGTTGTCGTACCCTCACCTGGACCCTAAACCGTCCCCGTCCCCTAACCCTAACCCTAGCCCGAACCCTAACACTAACCCTTCCCCGAAGCCTGACCCTCACCCGTCCCCTAATCCTAACCCGTACGCTGACACTAACCCGCGCCCTCACACGTACTCTCCCCCTAAAGCGTTGTCGTACCCTCACCTGGACCCTAAACCGTCCCCGTCCCCTAACCCGAACCCTAGCCCGAACCCTATCCCTAACCCATCCCCGAAGCCTGACCCTCACCCGTCCCCTAATCCTAACCCGTACGCTGACACTAACCCGCGCCCTCACACGTACGCTCCCCCTAAAGCGTTGTCGTACCCTCACCTGGACCCTAAACCGTCCCCGTCCCCTAACCCTAACCCTAGCCCGAACCCTAACCCTAACCCTTCCCCGAAGCCTGACCCTCACCCGTCCCCTAATCCTAATCCGTACGCTGACACTGACCCGCGCCCTCACACGTACGCTCCCCCTAAAGCGTTGTCGTACCCTCACCTGGACCCTAAACCGTCCCCGTCCCCTAACCCTAACCCTAGCCCGAACCCTAACCCTAACCCTTCCCCGAAGCCTGACCCTCACCCGTCCCCTAATCCTAACCCGTACGCTGACACTGACCCGCGCCCTCAAACGTACGCTCCGCCTAAAGCGTTGTCGTACCCTCACCTGGACCCTAAACCGTCCCCGTCCCCTAACCCTAACCCTAGCCCGAACCCTAACCCTAACCCTTCCCCGAAGCCTGACCCTCACCCGTCCCCTAATCCTAACCCGTACGCTGACACTGACCCGCGCCCTCACACGTACGCTCCCCCTAAAGCGTTGTCGTACCCTCACCTGGACCCTAAACCATCCCCGTCCCCTAACCCTAACCCTAGCCCAAACCCTAACCCTAACCCTTCCCCGAAGCCTGACCCTCACCCGTCCCCTAATCCTAACCCGTACGCTGACACTGACCCGCGCCCTCACACGTACGCTCCCTTTAAAGCGTTGTCGTACCCTCACCTGGACCCTAAACCGTCCCCGTCCCCTAACCCTAACCCTAGCCCGAACCCTAACCCTAACCCTTCCCCGAAGCCTGACCCTCACCCGTCCCCTAATCCTAACCCGTACGCTGACACTGACCCGCGCCCTCACACGTACGCTCCCCCTAAAGCGTTGTCGTACCCTCACCTGGACCCTAAACCGTCCCCGTCCCCTAACCCTAACCCTAGCCCGAACCCTAACCCCAACCCTTCACCGAAGCCTGACCCTCACCCGTCCCCTAATCCTAACCCGTACGCTGACACTGACCCGCGCCCTCACACGTACACTCCCCCTAAAGGGTTGTCGTACCCTCACCTGGACCCTAAACCGTCCCCGTCCCCGTCCCCTAACCCTAGCCCGAACCCTAACCCTAACACCTTCCCCAAAGCCTGACCCTCACCAGTCCCCTAATCCTAACCCGTACGCTGACACTGACCCGCGCCCTCACACGTACGCTCCCCCTAAAGCGTTGTCGTACCCTCACCTGGACCCTAAACCGTCCCCGTCCCCTAAACCTAACCCTAGCCCGAACCCTAACCCTAAACCTTCCCCGAAGCCTGACCCTCACCCGTCCCCTAATCCTAACCCGTACGCTGACACTGACCCGCGCCCTCACACGTACGCTCCCCCTAAAGCGTTGTCGTACCCTCACCTGGACCCTAAACCGTCCCCGTCCCCTAACCCTAACCCTAGCCCGAACCCTAACCCTAACCCTTCCCCGAAGCCTGACCCTCACCCGTCCCCTAATCCTAACCCGTACGCTGACACTGACCCGCGCCCTCACACGTACGCTCCCCCTAAAGCGTTGTCGTACCCTCACCTGGACCCTAAACCGTCCCCATCCCCTAACCCTAACCCTAGCCCGAACCCTAACCCTAAACCTTCCCCGAAGCCTGACCCTCACCCGTCCCCTAATCCTAACCCGTACGCTGACACTAACCCGCGCCCTCACACGTACGCTCCCCCTAAAGCGTTGTCGTACCCTCACCTGGACCCTAAACCGTCCCCGTCCCCTAACCCTAACCCTAGCCCGAACCCTAACCCTAACCCTTCCCCGAAGCCTGACCCTCACCCGTCCCCTAATCCTAACCCGTACGCTGACACTAACCCGCGCCCTCACACGAACGCTCCCCCTAAAGCGTTGTCGTACCCTCACCTGGACCCTAAACCGTCCCCGTCCCCTAACCCTAACCCTAGCCCGAACCCTAACCCTAACCCTTCCCCGAAGCCTGACCCTCACCCGTCCCCTAATCCTAACCCGTACGCTGACACTAACACGCGCCCTGACACGTACTCTCCCCCTAAAGCGTTGTCGTACCCTCACCTGGACCCTAAACCGTCCCCGTCCCCTAACCCTAACCCTAGCCCGAACCCTAACCCTAACCCTTCCCCGAAGCCTGACCCTCACCGTCCCCTAATCCTAACCCGTACGCTGACACTAACCCGCGCACTCACACGTACGCTCCCCCTAAAGCGTTGTCGTACCCTCACCTGGACCCTAAACCGTCCCCGTCCCCTAACCCTAACCCTAGCCCGAACCCTAACCCTAACCCTTCCCCGAAGCCTGACCCTCACCCGTCCCGTAATCCTAACCCGTACGCTGACACTAACCCGCCCCCTCACACGTACGATCCCCCTAAAGCGTTGTCGTACCCTCACCTGGACCCTAAACCGTCCCCGTCCCCTAACCCTAACCCTAGCCCGAACCCTAACCCTAACCCTTCCCCGAAGCCTGACCCTCACCCGTCCCCTAATCCTAACCCGTACGCTGACACTGACCCGCGCCCTCACACGTACGCTCCCCCTAAAGCGTTGTCGTACCCTCACCTGGACCCTAAACCGTCCCCATCCCCTAACCCTAACCCTAGCCCGAACCCTAACCCTAAATCTTCCCCGAAGCCTGACCCTCACCCGTCCCCTAATCCTAACCCGTACGCTGACACTAACCCGCGCCCTCACACGTACGCTCCCCCTAAGGCGTTGTCGTACCCTCACCTGGACCCTAAACCGTCCCCGTCCCCTAACCCTAACCCTAGCCCGAACCCTAACCCTAACCCTTCCCCGAAGCCTGACCCTCACCCGTCCCCTAATCCTAACGCGTACGCTGACACTAACCCGCGCCCTCACACGTACGCTCCCTCTAAAGCGTTGTCGTACCCGCACCTGGATCCTAAACCGTCCCCGAACCCTAACCCTAACCCTACCCCGAACCCTAACCCTAACCCTACCCCGAAGCCTGACCCTCACCCGTCCCCTAATCCTAACCCGTACGCTGACACTAACCCGCGCCCTCACACGTACGCTCCCCCTAAAGCGTTGTCGTACCCTCACCTGGACCCTAAACCATCCCCGTCCCCGTCCCCTAACCCTAGCCCGAACCCTAACCCTAACCCTTCCCCGAAGCCTGACCCTCACCCGTCCCCTAATCCTAACCCGTACGCTGACACTGACCCGCGCCCTCACACGTACGCTCCCCCTAAAGCGTTGTCGTACCCTCACCTGGACCCTAAACCGTCCCCGTCCCCTAACCCTAACCCTAGCCCGAACCCTAACCCTAACCCTTCCCCGAAGCCTGACCCTCACCCGTCCCCTAATCCTAACCCGTACGCTGACACTGACCCGCGCCCTCACACGTACGCTCCCCCTAAAGCGTTGTCGTACCCTCACCTGGACCCTAAACCGTCCCCGTCCCCTAACCCTAACCCTAGCCCGAACCCTAACCCTAACCCTTCCCCGAAGCCTGACCCTCACCCGTCCCCTAATCCTAACCCGTACGCTGACACTGACCCGCGCCCTCACACGTACGCTCCCCCTAAAGCGTTGTCGTACCCTCACCTGGACCCTAAACCGTCCCCGTCCCCTAACCCTAACCCTAGCCCAAACCCTAACCCTAACCCTTCCCCGAAGCCTGACCCTCAACCGTCCCCTAATCCTAACCCGTACGCTGACACTGACCCCCGCCCTCACACGTACGCTCCCCCTAAAGCGTTGTCGTACCCTCACCTGGACCCTAAACCGTCCCCGTCCCCTAACCCTAACCCTAGCCCGAACCCTAACCCTAACCCTTCCCCGAAGCCTGACCCTCACCCGTCCCCTAATCCTAACCCGTACACTGACACTGACCCGCGCCCTCACACGTACGCTCCCCCTAAAGCGTTGTCGTACCCTCACCTGGACCCTAAACCGTCCCCGTCCCCTAACCCTAACCCTAGCCCGAACCGTAACCCTAACCCTGCCCCGAAGCCTGACCCTCACCCGTCCCCTAATCCTAACCCGTACGCTGACACTGACCCGCGCCCTCACACGTACGCTCCCCCTAAAGCGTTGTCGTACCCTCACCTGGATCCTAAACCGTCCCCGTCCCCTAACCCTAACCCTAGCCCGAACCCTAACCCTAAACCTTCCCCGAAGCCTGACCCTCACCCGTCCCCTAATCCTAACCCGTACGCTGACACTGACCCGCGCCCTCACACGTACGCTCCCCCTAAAGCGTTGTCGTACCCTCACCTGGACCCTAAACCGTCCCCGTCCCCTAACCCTAACCCTAGCCCGAACCCTAACCCTAACCCTTCCCCGAAGCCTGACCCTCACCCGTCCCCTAATCCTAACCCGTACGCTGACACTGACCTGCGCCCTCACACGTACGCTCCCCCTAAAGCGTTGTCGTACCCTCACCTGGACCCTAAACCGTCCCCGTCCCCTAACCCTAACCCTAGCCCGAACCCTAACCCTAACCCTTCCCCGAAACCTGACCCTCACCCGTCCCCTAATCCTAACCCGTACGCTGACACTGACCCGCGCCCTCACACGTACGCTCCCCCTAAAGCGTTGTCGTACCCTCACCTGGACCCTAAACCGTCCCCGTCCCTTAATTATAACCCTAGCCCGAACCCTAACCCTAACCCTTCCCCGAAGCCTGACCCTCATCCGTCCCCTAATCCTAACCCGTACGCTGACACTGACCCGCGCCCTCACACGTACGCTCCCCCTAAAGCGTTGTCGTACCCTCACCTGGACCCTAAACCGTCCCCGTCCCCTAACCCTAACCCTAGCCCGAACCCTAACCCTAACCCTTCCCCGAAGCCTGACCCTCACCCGTCCCCGAATCCTAACCCGTACGCTGACACTGACCCGCGCCCTCACACGTACGCTCCCCTAAAGCGTTGTCGTACCCTCACCTGGACCCTAAACCGTCCCCGTCCCCTAACCCTAACCCTAGCCCGAACCCTAACCCTAACAATTCCCCGAAGCCTGACCCTCACCCGTCCCCTAATCCTAACCCGTACGCTGACACTGACCCGCGCCCTCACACGTACGCTCCCCCTAAAGCGTTGTCGTACCCTCACCTGGACCCTAAACCGTCCCCGTCCCCTAACCCTAACCCTAGCCCGAACCCTAACCCTAACCCTTCCCCGAAGCCTGACCCTCACCCGTCCCCTAATCCTAACCCGTACGCTGACACTGACCCGCGCCCTCAAACGTACGCTCCCCCTAAAGCGTTGTCGTACCCTCACCTGGACCCTAAACCGTCCCCGTCCCCTAACCCTAACCCTAGCCAGAACCCTTACCCTAACCCTTCCCCGAAGCCTGACCCTCACCCGTCCCCTAATCCTAACCCGTACGCTGACACTGACCCGCGCCCTCACACGTACGCTCCCCCTAAAGCGTTGTCGTACCCTCACCTGGACCCTAAACCGTCCCCGTCCCCTAATTATAACCCTAGCCCGAACCCTAACCCTAACCCTTCCCCGAAGCCTGACCCTCATCCGTCCCCTAATCCTAACCCGTACGCTGACACTGACCCGCGCCCTCACACGTACGCTCCCCCTAAAGCGTTGTCGTACCCTCACCTGGACCCTAAACCGTCCCCGTCCCCTAACCCTAACCCTAGCCCGAACCCTAACCCTAACCCTTCCCCGAAGCCTGACCCTCATCCGTCCCCTAATCCTAACCCGTACGCTGACACTGACCCGCGCCCTCACACGTACGCTCCCCCTAAAGCGTTGTCGTACCCTCACCTGGACCCTAAACCGTCCCCGTCCCCTAACCCTAACCCTAGCCCGAACCCTAACCCTAACCCTTCCCCGAAGCCTGACCCTCACCCGTCCCCTAATCCTAACCCGTACGCTGACACTGACCCGCGCCCTCACACGTACGCTCCCCCTAAAGCGTTGTCGTACCCTCACCTGGACCCTAAACCGTCCCCGTCCCCTAACCCTAACCCTAGCCCGAACCCTAACCCTAACACTTCCCCGAAGCCTGACCCTCACCCGTCCCCTAATCCTAACCCGTACGCTGACACTGACCCGCGCCCTCACACGTACGCTCCCCCTAAAGCGTTGTCGTACCCTCACCTGGACCCTAAACCGTCCCCGTCCCCTAACCCTAACCCTAGCCCGAACCCTAATCCTAACACTTCCCCGAAGCCTGACCCTCACCCGTCCCCTAATCCTAACCCGTACGCTGACACTGACCCGCGCCCTCACACGTACGCTCCCCCTAAAGCGTTGTCGTACCCTCACCTGGACCCCAAACCGTCCCCGTCTCCTAACCCTAAACCTAGCCTGAACCCTAACCCTAACACTTCCCCGAAGCCTGACCCTCACCCGTCCCCTAATCCTAACCCGTACGCTGACACTAACCCGCGCCCTCAGACGTACGCTCCCCCTAAAGCGTTGTCGTACCCTCACCTGGACCCTAAACCGTCCCCGTCCCCTAACCCTAACCCTAGCCCGAACCCTAACCCTAACCCTTCCCCGAAGCCTGACCCTCACCCGTCCCCTAATCCTAACCCGTACACTGACACTAACACGCACCCTCAGACCTACGCTCCCCCTAAAGCGTTGTCGTACCCTCACCTGGACCCTAAACCGTCCCCGTCCCCTAACCCTAAACCTAGCCCGAACCCTAACCCTAACCCTTCCCCAAAGCCTGACCCTCACCCGTCCCCTAATCCTAACCCGTACGCTGACACTGACCCGCGCCCTCACACGTACGCTCCCCCTAAAGCGTTGTCGTACCCTCACCTGGACCCTAAACCGTCCCCGTCCCCTAACCCTAAGCCTAGCCCGAACCCTAACCCTAACCCTTCCCCGAAGCCTGACCCTCACCCGTCCCCTAATCCTAAACCGTACGCTGACACTGACCCGCGCCCTCACACGTACGCTCCGCCTAAAGCGTTGTCGTACCCTCACCTGGACCCTAAACCGTCCCCGTCCCCTAACCCTAGCCCGAACCCTAACCCTAAACCTTCCCCGAAGCCTGACCCTCACCCGTCCCCTAATCCTAACACGTACGCTGACACTGACCCCCGCCCTCACACGTACGCTCCCCCTAAAGCGTTGTCGTACCCTCACCTGGACCCTAAACCGTCCCCGTCCCCTAACTCTAACCCTAGCCCGAACCCTAAACCTAACCCTTCCCCGAAGCCTGACCCTCACCCGTCCCCTAATCCTAACCCGTACGCTGACACTAACCCGCGCCCTCACACGTACGCTCCCCCTAAAGCGTTGTCGTACCCTCACCTGGACCCTAAACCGTCCCCGTCCCCTAACCCTAACCCTAGCCCGAACCCTAACCCTAACCCTTCCCCGAAGCCTGACCCTCACCCGTCCCCTAATCCTAAACCGTACGCTGACACTGACCCGCGCCCTCACACGTACGCTCCCCCTAAAGCGTTGTCGTACCCTCACCTGGACCCTAAACCGTCCCCGTCCCCTAACCCTAACCCTAGCCCGAACCCTAACCCTAACCCTTCCCCGAAGCCTGACCCTCATCCGTCCCCTAATCCTAACCCGTACGCTGACACTGACCCGCGCCCTCACACGTACGCTCCCCCTAAAGCGTTGTCGTACCCTCACCTGGACCCTAAACCGTCCCCGTCCCCTAACCCTAACCCTAGCCAGAACCCTAACCCTAACCCTTCCCCGAAGCCTGACCCTCACCCGTCCCCTAATCCTAACCCGTACGCTGACACTGACCCGCGCCCTCACACGTACGCTCCCCCTAAAGCGTTGTCGTACCCTCACCTGGACCCTAAACCGTCCCCGTCCCCTAACCCTAACCCTAGCCCGAACCCTAACCCTAACCCTTCCCCGAAGCCTGACCCTCACCCGTCCCCTAATCCTAACCCGTACGCTGACACTGACCCGCGCCCTCACACGTACGCTCCCCCTAAAGCGTTGTCGTACCCTCACCTGGACCCTAAACCGTCCCCGTCCCCTAACCCTAACCCTAGCCCGAACCCTAACCCTAAACCTTCCCCGAAGCCTGACCCTCCCCCGTCCCCTAATCCTAACCCGTACGCTGACACTGACCCGCGCCCTCACACGTACGCTCCCCCTAAAGCGTTGTCGTACCCTCACCTGGACCCTAAACCGTCCCCGTCCCCTAACCCTAACCCTAGCCCGAACCCTAACCCTAACCCTTCCCCGAAGCCTGACCCTCACCCGTCCCCTAATCCTAACCCGTACGCTGACACTGACCCGCGCCCTCACACGTACGCTCCCCCTAAAGCGTTGTCGTACCCTCACCTGGACCCTAAACCGTCCCCGTCCCCTAACCCTAACCCTAGCCCGAACCCTAACCCTAACCCTTCCCCGAAGCCTGACCCTCACCCGTCCCCTAATCCTAACCCGTACGCTGACACTGACCCGCGCCCTCACACGTACGCTCCCCCTAAAGCGTTGTCGTACCCTCACCTGGACCCTAAACCGTCCCCTTCCCCTATCCCTAACCCTAGCCCGAACCCTAACCCTAACCCTTCCCCGAAGCCTGACCCTCACCCGTCCCCTAATCCTAACCCGTACGCTGACACTGACCCGCGCCCTCACACGTACGCTCCCCCTAAAGCGTTGTCGTACCCTCACCTGGACCCTAAACCGTCCCCGTCCCCTAACCCTAACCCTAGCCCGAACCCTAACCCTACCCCTTCCCTGAAGCCTGACCCTCACACGTCCCCTAATCCTAACCCGTATGATGACACTGACCCGCGCCCTCACACATACGCTCCCCCTAAAGCGTTGTCGTACCCTCACCTGGACCCTAAACCGTCCCCGTCCCCTAACCCTAACCCTACCCCGAACCCTAACCCTAACCCTTCCCCGAAGCCTGACCCTCACCCGTCCCGTAATCCTAACCCGTACGCTGACACTGACCCGCGCCCTCACACGTACGCTCCCCCTAAAGCGTTGTCGTACCCTCACCTGGACCCTAAACCGTCCCCGTCCCCTAACCCTAACCCTAGCCCGAACCCTAACCCTAACCCTTCCCCGAAGCCTGACCCTCACCCGTCCCCTAATCCTAACCCGAATGCTGACACTAACCCGCGCCCTCACACGTACGCTCCCCCTAAAGCGTTGTCGTACCCTCACCTGGACCCTAAACCGTCCCCGTCCCCTAACCCTAACCCTAGCCCGAACCCTAACCCTAACCCTTCCCCGAAGCCTGACCCTCACCCGTCCCCTAATCCTAACCCGTACGCTGACACTAACCCGCGCCCTCACACGTACGCTCCCCCTAAAGCGTTGTCGTACCCTCACCTGGACCCTAAACCGTCCCCGTCCCCTAACCCTAACCCTAGCCCGAACCCTAACCCTAACACTTCCCCGAAGCCTGACCCTCACCCGTCCCGTAATCCTAACCCGTACGCTGACCCTAACCTGCCCCCTCACACGTACGCTCCCCCTAAAGCGTTGTCGTACCCTCACCTGGACCCTAAACCGTCCCCGTCCCCTAACCCTAACCCTAGCCCGAACCCTAACCCTAAACCTTCCCCGAAGCCTGACCCTCACCCGTCCCCTAATCCTAACCCGTACGCTGACACTGACCCGCGCCCTCACACGTACGCTCCCCCTAAAGCGTTGTCGTACCCTCACCTGGACCCTAAACCGTCCCCGTCCCCTAACCCTAAACCTAGCCCGAACCCTAACCCTAACCCTTCCCCGAAGCCTGACCCTCACCCGTCCCCTAATCTTAACCCGTACGCTGACACTGACCCGCGCCCTCACACGTACGCTCCCCCTAAAGCGTTGTTGTACCCTCACCTGGACCCTAAACCGTCCCCGTCCCCTAACCCTAACCCTAGCCCGAACCCTAACCCTAACCCTTCCCCGAAGCCTGACCCTCACCCGTCCCCTAATCCTAACCCGTACGCTGACACTGACCCGCGCCCTCACACGTACGCTCCCCCTAAAGCGTTGTCGTACCCTCACCTGGACCCTAAACCGTCCCCGTCCCCTAACCCTAACCCTAGCCCGAACCCTAACCCTAACCCTTCCCCGAATCCTGACCCTCACCCGTCCCCTAATCCTAACCCGTACGCTGACACTGACCCGCGCCCTCACACGTACGCTCCCCCTAAAGCGTTGTCGTACCCTCACCTGGACCCTAAACCGTCCCCGTCCCCTAACCCTAACCCTAGCCCGAACCCTAACCCTAACCCTTCCCCGAAGCCTGACCCTCACACGTCCCCTAATCCTAACCCGTATGATGACACTGACCCGCGCCCTCACACATACGCTCCCCCTAAAGCGTTGTCGTACCCTCACCTGGACCCTAAACCGTCCCCGTCCCCTAACCCTAACCCTACCCCGAACCCTAACCCTAACCCTTCCCCGAAGCCTGACCCTCACCCGTCCCGTAATCCTAACCCGTACGCTGACACTGACCCGCGCCCTCACACGTACGCTCCCCCTAAAGCGTTGTCGTACCCTCACCTGGACCCTAAACTGTCCCCGTCCCCTAACCCTAACCCTAGCCCGAACCCTAACCCTAACCCTTCCCCGAAGCCTGACCCTCACCCGTCCCCTAATCCTAACCCGTACGCTGACACTGACCCGCGCCCTCACACGTACGCTCCCCCTAAAGCGTTGTCGTACCCTCACCTGGACCCTAAACCGTCCCCGTCCCCTAACCCTAACCCTAGCCCGAACCCTAAACCTAACACTTCCCCGAAGCCTGACCCTCACCCGTCCCCTAATCCTAACCCGTACGCTGACACTAACCCGCGCCCTCACACGTACGCTCCCCCTAAAGCGTTGTCGTACCCTCACCTGGACCCTAAACCGTCCCCGTCCCCTAACCCTAACCCTAGCCCGAACCCTAACCCTAACCCTTCCCCGAAGCCTGACCCTCACCCGTCCCCTAATCCTAACCCGTACGCTGACACTGACCCGCGCCCTCACACGTACACTCCCCCTAAAGCGTTGTCGTACCCTCACCTGGACCCTAAACCGTCCCCGTCCCCTAACCCTAACCCTAGCCCGAACCCTAACCCTAACGCTTCCCCGAAGCCTGACCCTCACCCGTCCCCTAATCCTAACCCGTACGCTGACACTGACCCGCGCCCTCACACGTACGCTCCCCCTAAAGCGTTGTCGTACCCTCACCTGGACCCTAAACCGTCCCCGTCCGCTAACCCTAACCCTAGCCCGAACCCTAACCCTAACCCTTCCCCGAAGCCTGACCCTCACCCGTCCCCTAATCCTAACCCGTACGCTGACACTGACCCGCGCCCTCACACGTACGCTCCCCCTTAAGCGTTGTCGTACCCTCACCTGGACCCTAAACCGTCCCAGTCCCCTAACCCTAACCCTAGCCCAAACCCTAACCCTAACCCTTCCGCGAAGCCTGACCCTCACCCGTCCCCTAATCCTAACCCGTACGCTAACACTAACCCGCGCCCTCACAGGTACGCTCCCCCTAAAGCGTTGTCGTACCCTCACCTGGACCCTAAACCGTCCCCGCCCCCTAACCCTAACCCTAGCCCAAACCCTAACCCTAACCCTTCCCCGAAGCCTGACCCTCACCCGTCCCCTAATCCTAACCCGTACGCTGACACTGACCCGCGCCCTCACACGTACGCTCCCCCTAAAGCGTTGTCATACCCTCACCTGGACCCTAAACCGTCCCCGTCCCCTAACCCTAACCCTAGCCCGAACCCTAACCCTAACCCTTCCCCGAAGCCTGACCCTCACCCGTCCCCTAATCCTAACCCGTACGCTGACACTGACCCGCGCCCTCACACGTACGCTCCCCCTAAAGCTTTGTCGTACCCTCACCTGGACCCTAAACCGTCCCCGTCCCCTAACCCTAACCCTAGCCCGAACCCTAACCCTAACCCTTCCCCGAAGCCTGACCCTCACCCGTCCCCTAATCCTAACCCGTACGCTGACACTGACCCGCGCCCTCACACGTACGCTCCCTTTAAAGCGTTGTCGTACCCTCACCTGGACCCTAAACCGTCCCCGTCCCCTAAACCTAACCCTAGCCCGAACCCTAACCCTAACCCTTCCCCGAAGCCTGACCCTCACCCGTCCCCTAATCCTAACCCGTACGTTGACACTGACCCGCGCCCTCACACGTACGCTCCCCCTAAAGCGTTGTCGTACCCTCACCTGGACCCTAAACCTTCCCCATCCCCTAACCCTAACCCTAACCCGAACCCTAACCTTAACCCTTCCCCGAAGCCTGACCCTCACCCGTCCCCTAATCCTAACCCGTACGCTGACACTGACCCGCGCCCTCACACGTACGCTCCCCCTAAAGCGTTGTCGTACCCTCACCTGGACCCTAAACCGTCCCCGTCCCCTAACCCTAACCCTAGCCCGAACCCTAACCCTAACCCTTCCCCGAAGCCTGACCCTCACCCGTCCCCTAATCCTAACCCGTACGCTGACACTGACCCGCGCCCTCACACGTACGCTCCCCCTAAAGCGTTGTCGTACCCTCACCTGGACCCTAAACCGTCCCTGTCCCCTAACCCTAACCCTAGCCCGAACCCTAACCCTAACCCTTCCCCGAAGCCTGACCCTCACCCGTTCCCTAATCCTAACCCGTACGCTGACACTGACCCGCGCCCTCACACGTACACTCCCCCTAAAGCGGTGTCGTACCCTCACCTGGACCCTAAACCGTCCCCGTCCCCTAACCCTAACCCTAGCCCGAACCCTAACCCTACCCCTTCCCTGAAGCCTGACCCTCACCCGTCCCGTAATCCTAACCCGTATGATGACACTGACCCGCGCCCTCACACATACGCTCCCCCTAAAGCGTTGTCGTACCCTCACCTGGACCCTAAACCGTCCCCGTCCCCTAACCCTAACCCTAGCCCGAACCCTAACCCTAACCCTTCCCCGAAGCATGACCCTCACCCGTCCCGTAATCCTAACCCGTACGCTGACACTGACCCGCGCCCTCACACGTACGCTCCCCCTAAAGCGTTGTCGTACCCTCACCTGGACCCTAAACCGTCCCCGTCCCCTAACCCTAACCCTAGCCCGAACCCTAACCCTAACCCTTCCCCGAAGCCTGACCCTCACCCGTCCCCTAATCCTAACCCGAATGCTGACACTAACCCGCGCCCTCACACGTACGCTCCCCCTAAAGCGTTGTCGTACCCTCACCTGGACCCTAAACCGTCCCCGTCCCCTAACCCTAACCCTAGCCCGAACCCTAACCCTAACCCTTCCCCGAAGCCTGACCCTCACCCGTCCCCTAATCCTAACCCGTACGCTGACACTATCCCGCGCCCTCACACGTACGCTCCCCCTAAAGCGTTGTCGTACCCTCACCTGGACCCTAAACCGTCCCCGTCCCCTAACCCTAACCCTAGCCCGAACCCTAACCCTAACACTTCCCCGAAGCCTGACCCTCACCCGTCCCGTAATCCTAACCCGTACGCTGACCCTAACCTGCCCCCTCACACGTAAGCTCCCCCTAAAGCGTTGTCGTACCCTCACCTGGACCCTAAACCGTCGCCGTCCCCTAAACCTAACCCTAGCCCGAACCCTAACCCTAAACCTTCCCCGAAGCCTGACCCTCACCCGTCCCCTAATCCTAAACCGTACGCTGACACTGACCCACGCCCTCACACGTACGCTCCCCCTAAAGCGTTGTCGTACCCTCACCTGGACCCTAAACCGTCCCCGTCCCCTAACCCTAACCCTAGCCCGAACCCTAACCCTAACCCTTCCCCGAAGCCTGACCCTCACCCGTCCCCTAATCCTAACCCGTACGCTGACACTGACCCGCGCCCTCACACGTACGCTCCCCCTAAAGCGTTGTCGTACCCTCACCTGGACCCTAAACCGTCCCCGTCCCCTAACCCTAACCCTAGCCCGAACCCTAACCCTAACCCTTCCCCGAAGCCTGACCCTCACCCGTCCCCTAATCCTAACCCGTACGCTGACACTGACCCGCGCCCTCACACGTACAATCCCCCTAAAGCGTTGTCGTACCCTCACCTGGACCCTAAACCGTCCCCGTCCCCTAACCCTAACCCTAGCCCGAACCCTAATCCTAACCCTTCCCCGAAGCCTGACCCTCACACGTCCCCTAATCCTAACCCGTATGATGACACTGACCCGCGCCCTCACACATACGCTCCCCCTAAAGCGTTGTCGTACCCTCACCTGGACCCTAAACCGTCCCCGTCCCCTAACCCTAACCCTACCCCGAACCCTAACCCTAACCCTTCCCCGAAGCCTGACCCTCACCCGTCCCGTAATCCTAACCCGTACGCTGACACTGACCCGCGCCCTCACACGTACGCTCCCCCTAAAGCGTTGTCGTACCCTCACCTGGACCCTAAACTGGCCCCGTCCCCTAACCCTAACCCTAGCCCGAACCCTAACCCTAACCCTTCCCCGAAGCCTGACCCTCACCCGTCCCCTAATCCTAACCCGTACGCTGACACTGACCCGCGCCCTCACACGTACGCTCCCCCTAAAGCGTTGTCGTACCCTCACCTGGACCCTAAACCGTCCCCGTCCCCTAACCCTAACCCTAGCCCGAACCCTAAACCTAACACTTCCCCGAAGCCTGACCCTCACCCGTCCCCTAATCCTAACCCGTACGCTGACACTAACCCGCGCCCTCACACGTACGCTCCCCCTAAAGCGTTGTCGTACCCTCACCTGGACCCTAAACCGTCCCCGTCCCCTAACCCTAACCCTAGCCCGAACCCTAACCCTAACCCTTCCCCGAAGCCTGACCCTCACCCGTCCCCTAATCCTAACCCGTACGCTGACACTGACCCGCGCCCTCACACGTACGCTCCCCCTAAAGCGTTGTCGTACCCTCACCTGGACCCTAAACCGTCCCCGTCCCCTAACCCTAACCCTAGCCCGAACCCTAACCCTAACCCTTCCCCGAAGCCTGACCCTCACCCGTCCCCTAATCCTAACCCGTACGCTGACACTGACCCGCGCCCTCACACGTACGCTCCCCCTAAAGCGTTGTCGTACCCTCACCTGGACCCTAAACCGTCCCCGTCCCCTAACCCTAACCCTAGCCCGAACCCTAACCCTAACCCTTCCCCGAAGCCTGACCCTCACCCGTCCCCTAATCCTAACCCGTACGCTGACACTGACCCGCGCCCTCACACGTACGCTCCCCCTAAAGCGTTGTCGTACCCTCACCTGGACCCTAAACCGTCCCAGTCCCCTAACCCTAACCCTAGCCCAAACCCTAACCCTAACCCTTCCGCGAAGCCTGACCCTCACCCGTCCCCTAATCCTAACCCGTACGCTAACACTAACCCGCGCCCTCACAGGTACGCTCCCCCTAAAGCGTTGTCGTACCCTCACCTGGACCCTAAACCGTCCCCGTCCCCTAACCCTAACCCTAGCCCAAACCCTAACCCTAACCCTTCCCCGAAGCCTGACCCTCACCCGTCCCCTAATCCTAACCCGTACGCTGACACTGACCCGCGCCCTCACACGTACGCTCCCCCTAAAGCGTTTTCATACCCTCACCTGGACCCTAAACCGTCCCCCTCCCCTAACCCTAACCCTAGCCCGAACCCTAACCCTAACCCTTCCCCGAAGCCTGACCCTCACCCGTCCCCTAATCCTAACCCGTACGCTGACACTGACCCGCGCCCTCACACGTACGCTCCCCCTAAAGCTTTGTCGTACCCTCACCTGGACCCTAAACCGTCCCCGTCCCCTAACCCTAACCCTAGCCCGAACCCTAACCCTAACCCTTCCCCGAAGCCTGACCCTCACCCGTCCCATAATCCTAACCCGTACGCTGACACTGACCCACGCCCTCACACGTACGCTCCCCCTAAAGCGTTGTCGTACCCTCACCTGGACCCTAAACCGTCCCCATCCCCTAACCCTAACCCTAGCCCGAACCCTAACCCTAACCCTTTCCCGAAGCCTGACCCTCACCCGTCCCCTAATCCTAACCCATACGCTAACACTGACCCGCGCCCTCACACGTACGCTCCCCCTAAAGCGTTGTCGTACCCTCACCTGGACCCTAAACCGTCCCCGTCCCCTAACCCTAACCCTAGCCCGACCCCTAACCCTAACCCTTCCCCGAAGCCTGACACTCACCCGTCCCCTAATCCTAACCCGTACGCTGACACTGACCCGCGCCCTCACACGTACGCTCCCCCTAAAGCGTTGTCGTACCCTCAGCTGGACCCTAAACCGTCCCCGTCCCCTAACCCTATCCCTAGCCCGAACCCTAACCCTAACCCTTCCCCGAAGCCTGACCCTCACACGTCCCCTAATCCTAACCCGTACGATGACACTGACCCGCGCCCTCACATGTACGCTCCCCCTAAAGCGTTGTCGTACCCTCACCTGGACCCTAAACCGTCCCCGTCCCCTAACCCTAACCCTAGCCCGAACCCTAAACCTAACCCTTCCCCGAAGCCTGACCCTCACCCGTCCCGTAATCCTAACCCGTACGCTGACACTGACCCGCGCCCTCACACGTACGCTCCCCCTAAAGCGTTGTCGTACCCTCACCTGGACCCTAAACCGTCCCCGTGTCCTAACCCTAACCCTAGCCCTAGACCGAACCCTAACCCTAACCCTTCCCCGAAGCCTGACCCTCACACGTCCCCTAATCCTAACCCGTACGATGACACTGACCCGCGCCCTCACATGTACGCTCCCCCTAAAGCGTTGTCGTACCCTCACCTGGACCCTAAACCGTCCCCGTCCCCTAACCCTAACCCTAGCCCGAACCCTAAACCTAACCCTTCCCCGAAGCCTGACCCTCACCCGTCCCCTAATCCTAACCCGTACGCTGACACTGACCCGCGCCCTCACACGTACGCTCCCCCTAAAGCGTTGTCGTACCCTCACCTGGACCCTAAACCGTCCCCGTCCCCTAACCCTAACCCTAGCCCGAACCCTAACCCTAACCCTTCCCCGAAGCCTGACCCTCACCCGTCCCCTAATCCTAACCCGTACGCTGACACTAACCCGCGCCCTCACACGTACGCTCCCGCTAGAGCGTTGTCGTACCCTCACCTGGACCCTAAACCGTCCCCGTCGCCTAACCCTAACCCTAGCCTGAACCCTAACCCTAACCCTTCCCCGAAGCCTGACCCTCACCCGTCCCCTAATCCTAACCCGTACGCTGACACTGACCCGCGCCCTCACACGTACGCTCCCCCTAAAGCGTTGTCGTACCCTCACCTGGACCCTAAACCGTCCCCGTCCCCTAACCCTAACCCTAGCCCGAACCCTAAACCTAACACTTCCCCGAAGCCTGACCCTCACCCGTCCCCTAATCCTAACCCGTACGCTGACACTAACCCGCGCCCTCACACGTACGCTCCCCCTAAAGCGTTGTCGTACCCTCACCTGGACCCTAAACCGTCCCCGTCCCCTAACCCTAACCCTAGCCCGAACCCTAACCCTAACCCTTCCCCGAAGCCTGACCCTCACCCGTCCCCTAATCCTAACCCGTACGCTGACACTGACCCGCGCCCTCACACGTACGCTCCCCCTAAAGCGTTGTCGTACCCTCACCTGGACCCTAAACCGTCCCCGTCCCCTAACCCTAACCCTAGCCCGAACCCTAACCCTAACCCTTCCCCGAAGCCTGACCCTCACCCGTCCCCTAATCCTAACCCGTACGCTGACACTGACCCGCGCCCTCACACGTACGCTCCCCCTAAAGCGTTGTCGTACCCTCACCTGGACCCTAAACCGTCCCCGTCCCCTAACCCTAACCCTAGCCCGAACCCTAACCCTAACCCTTCCCCGAAGCCTGACCCTCACCCGTCCCCTAATCCTAACCCGTACGCTGACACTGACCCGCGCCCTCACACGTACGCTCCCCCTAAAGCGTTGTCGTACCCTCACCTGGACCCTAAACCGTCCCAGTCCCCTAACCCTAACCCTAGCCCAAACCCTAACCCTAACACTTCCGCGAAGCCTGACCCTCACCCGTCCCCTAATCCTAACCCGTACGCTAACACTAACCCGCGCCCTCACAGGTACGCTCCCCCTAAAGCGTTGTCGTACCCTCACCTGGACCCTAAACCGTCCCCGTCCCCTAACCCTAACCCTAGCCCAAACCCTAACCCTAACCCTTCCCCGAAGCCTGACCCTCACCCGTCCCCTAATCCTAACCCGTACGCTGACACTGACCCGCGCCCTCACACGTACGCTCCCCCTAAAGCGTTGTCATACCCTCACCTGGACCCTAAACCGTCCCCCTCCCCTAACCCTAACCCTAGCCCGAACCCTAACCCTAACCCTTCCCCGAAGCCTGACCCTCACCCGTCCCCTAATCCTAACCCGTACGCAGACACTGACCCGCGCCCTCACACGTACGCTCCCCCTAAAGCTTTGTCGTACCCTCACCTGGACCCTAAACCGTCCCCGTCCCCTAACCCTAACCCTAGCCCGAACCCTAACCCTAACCCTTCCCCGAAGCCTGACCCTCACCCGTCCCATAATCCTAACCCGTACGCTGACACTGACCCACGCCCTCACACGTACGCTCCCCCTAAAGCGTTGTCGTACCCTCACCTGTACCCTAAACCGTCCCCATCCCCTAACCCTAACCCTAGCCCGAACCCTAACCCTAACCCTTTCCCGAAGCCTGACCCTCACCCGTCCCCTAATCCTATCCCATACGCTAACACTAACCCGCGCCCTCACACGTACGCTCCCCCTAAAGCGTTGTCGTACCCTCACCTGGACCCTAAACCGTCCCCGTCCCCTAACCCTAACCCTAGCCCGACCCCTAACCCTAACCCTTCCCCGAAGCCTGACACTCACCCGTCCCCTAATCCTAACCCGTACGCTGACACTGACCCGCGCCCTCACACGTACGCTCCCCCTAAAGCGTTTTCGTACCCTCACCTGGACCCTAAACCGTCCCCGTCCCCTAACCCTATCCCTAGCCCGAACCCTAACCCTAACCCTTCCCCGAAGCCTGACCCTCACACGTCCCCTAATCCTAACCCGTACGATGACACTGACCCGCGCCCTCACATGTACGCTCCCCCTAAAGCGTTGTCGTACCCTCACCTGGACCCTAAACCGTCCCCGTCCCCTAACCCTAACCCTAGCCCGAACCCTAAACCTAACCCTTCCCCGAAGCCTGACCCTCACCCGTCCCGTAATCCTAACCCGTACGCTGACACTGACCCGCGCCCTCACACGTACGCTCCCCCTAAAGCGTTGTCGTACCCTCACCTGGACCCTAAACCGTCCCCGTGTCCTAACCCTAACCCTAGCCCTAGCCCGAACCCTAAACCTAACCCTTCCCCGAAGCCTGACCCTCACACGTCCCCTAATCCTAACCCGTACGATGACACTGACCCGCGCCCTCACATGTACGCTCCCCCTAAAGCGTTGTCGTACCCTCACCTGGACCCTAAACCGTCCCCGTCCCCTAACCCTAACCCTAGCCCGAACCCTAAACCTAACACTTCCCCGAAGCCTGACCCTCACCCGTCCCCTAATCCTAACCCGTACGCTGACACTAACCCGCGCCCTCACACGTACGCTCCCCTAAAGCGTTGTCGTACCCTCACCTGGACCCTAAACCGTCCCCGTCCCCTAACCCTAACCCTAGCCCGAACCCTAACCCTAACCCTTCCCCGAAGCCTGACCCTCACCCGTCCCCTAATCCTAACCCGTACGCTGACACTGACCCGCGCCCTCACACGTACGCTCCCCCTAAAGCGTTGTCGTACCCTCACCTGGACCCTAAACCGTCCCCGTCCCCTAACCCTAACCCTAGCCCGAACCCTAACCCTAACCCTTCCCCGAAGCCTGACCCTCACCCGTCCCCTAATCCTAACCCGTACGCTGACACTGACCCGCGCCCTCACACGTACGCTCCCCCTAAAGCGTTGTCGTACCCTCACCTGGACCCTAAACCGTCCCCGTCCCCTAACCCTAACCCTAGCCCGAACCCTAACCCTAACCCTTCCCCTCCCCTTCCCTTCCCTTTCTCTTCTCTTCTTTCTCTCTGTCTCTCTCTTTGGCACAGCTTAGATCTTAGTAAACTTTAACTTTCTTAGATGTGAGTCAGTCCCCAGCGCTCTGTGTCTTTCCACTGCTGAGAAGTAGCACTCCTCAGCCCTTCCTCTATATGGGTGGGGAAAAGAGGACTTACAGCACAGCAGCAGCTTTCTCTGGAAAAACCTGATAACCAGTTTTCTCCGCAATCCTACTTCTGACCCTCGGACCTCTGTTTCAATCTTGTTATACCTAAGGGGGTCCAAGAGTAATAGAATATGTTTCCCAAACCCTAACCCTAACCCTTCCCCGAAGCCTGACCCTCACCCGTCCCCTAATCCTAACCCGTACGCTGACACTGACCCGCGCCCTCACACGTACGCTCCCCCTAAAGCGTTGTCATACCCTCACCTGGACCCTAAACCGTCCCCCTCCCCTAACCCTAACCCTAGCCCGAACCCTAACCCTAACCCTTCCCCGAAGCCTGACCCTCACCCGTCCCCTAATCCTAACCCGTACGCAGACACTGACCCGCGCCCTCACACGTACGCTCCCCCTAAAGCTTTGTCGTACCCTCACCTGGACCCTAAACCGTCCCCGTCCCCTAACCCTAACCCTAGCCCGAACCCTAACCCTAACCCTTCCCCGAAGCCTGACCCTCACCCGTCCCATAATCCTAACCCGTACGCTGACACTGACCCACGCCCTCACACGTACGCTCCCCCTAAAGCGTTGTCGTACCCTCACCTGGACCCTAAACCGTCCCCATCCCCTAACCCTAACCCTAGCCCGAACCCTAACCCTAACCCTTTCCCGAAGCCTGACCCTCACCCGTCCCCTAATCCTATCCCATACGCTAACACTAACCCGCGCCCTCACACGTACGCTCCCCCTAAAGCGTTGTCGTACCCTCACCTGGACCCTAAACCGTCCCCGTCCCCTAACCCTAACCCTAGCCCGACCCCTAACCCTAACCCTTCCCCGAAGCCTGACACTCACCCGTCCCCTAATCCTAACCCGTACGCTGACACTGACCCGCGCCCTCACACGTACGCTCCCCCTAAAGCGTTTTCGTACCCTCACCTGGACCCTAAACCGTCCCCGTCCCCTAACCCTATCCCTAGCCCGAACCCTAACCCTAACCCTTCCCCGAAGCCTGACCCTCACACGTCCCCTAATCCTAACCCGTACGATGACACTGACCCGCGCCCTCACATGTACGCTCCCCCTAAAGCGTTGTCGTACCCTCACCTGGACCCTAAACCGTCCCCGTCCCCTAACCCTAACCCTAGCCCGAACCCTAAACCTAACCCTTCCCCGAAGCCTGACCCTCACCCGTCCCGTAATCCTAACCCGTACGCTGACACTGACCCGCGCCCTCACACGTACGCTCCCCCTAAAGCGTTGTCGTACCCTCACCTGGACCCTAAACCGTCCCCGTGTCCTAACCCTAACCCTAGCCCTAGCCCGAACCCTAAACCTAACCCTTCCCCGAAGCCTGACCCTCACACGTCCCCTAATCCTAACCCGTACGATGACACTGACCCGCGCCCTCACATGTACGCTCCCCCTAAAGCGTTGTCGTACCCTCACCTGGACCCTAAACCGTCCCCGTCCCCTAACCCTAACCCTAGCCCGAACCCTAAACCTAACCCTTCCCCGAAGCCTGACCCTCACCCGTCCCCTAATCCTAACCCGTACGCTGACACTGACCCGCGCCCTCACACGTACGCTCCCCCTAAAGCGTTGTCGTACCCTCACCTGGACCCTAAACCGTCCCCGTCCCCTAACCCTAACCCTAGCCCGAACCCTAACCCTAACCCTTCCCCGAAGCCTGACCCTCACCCGTCCCCTAATCCTAACCCGTACGCTGACACTAACCCGCGCCCTCACACGTACGCTCCCGCTAGAGCGTTGTCGTACCCTCACCTGGACCCTAAACCGTCCCCGTCGCCTAACCCTAACCCTAGCCTGAACCCTAACCCTAACCCTTCCCCGAAGCCTGACCCTCACCCGTCCCCTAATCCTAACCCGTACGCTGACACTGACCCGCGCCCTCACACGTACGCTCCCCCTAAAGCGTGTCGTACCCTCACCTGGACCCTAAACCGTCCCCGTCCCCTAACCCTAACCCTAGCCCGAACCCTAACCCTAACCCTTCCCCGAAGCCTGACCCTCACCCGTCCCCTAATCCTAACCCGTACGCTGACACTGACCCGCGCCCTCACACGTACGCTCCCCCTAAAGCGTTGTCGTACCCTCACCTGGACCCTAAACCGTCCCCGTCCCCTAACCCTAACCCTAGCCCGAACACTAACCCTAACCCTTCCCCGAAGCCTGACCCTCACCCGTCCCCTAATCCTAACCCGTACGCTGACACTGACCCGCGCCCTCACACGTACGCTCCCCCTAAAGCGTTGTCGTACCCTCACCTGCACCCTAAACCGTCCCCGTCCCCTAACCCTAACCCTAGCCCGAACCCTAACCCTAACCCTTCCCCGAAGCCTGACCCTCACCCGTCCCCTAATCCTAACCCGTACGCTGACACTGACCCGCGCCCTCACACGTACGCTCCCCCTAAAGCGTTGTCGTACCCTCACCTGGACCCTAAACCCTCCCCGTCCCCTAACCCTAACCCTAGCCCGAACCCTAACCCTAACCCTTCCCCGAAGCCTGACCCTCACCCGTCCCCTAATCCTAACCCGTACGCTGACACTGACCCGCGCCCTCACACGTACGCTCCCCCTAAAGCGTTGTCGTACCCTCACCTGGACCCTAAACCGTCCCCGTCCCCTAACCCTAACCCTAGCCCGAACCCTAACCCTAACCCTTCCCCGAAGCCTGACCCTCACCCGTCCCCTAATCCTAACCCGTACGCTGACACTGAACCGCGCCCTCACACGTACGCTCCCCCTAAAGCGTTGTCGTACCCTCACCTGGACCCTAAACCGTCCCCGTCCCCTAACCCTAACCCTAGCCCGAACCCTAACCCTAACCCTTCCGCGAAGCCTGACCCTCACCCGTCCCCTAATCCTAACCCGTACGCTGACACTGACCCGCGCCCTCACACGTACGCTCCCCCTAAAGCGTTGTTGTACCCTCACCTGGACCCTAAACCGTCCCCGTCCCCTAACCCTAACCCTAGCCCGAACCCTAACCCTAACCCTTCCCCGAAGCCTGACCCTCACCCGTCCCCTAATCCTAACCCGTACGCTGACACTAACCCGCGCCCTCACACGTACGCTCCCGCTAGAGCGTTGTCGTACCCTCACCTGGACCCTAAACCGTCCCCGTCGCCTAAACCTAACCCTAGCCTGAACCCTAACCCTAACCCTTCCCTGAAGCCTGACCCTCACCCGTCCCCTAATCCTAACCCGTACGCTGACACTGACCCGCGCCCTCACACGTACGCTCCCCCTAAAGCGTGTCGTACCCTCACCTGGACCCTAAACCGTCCCCGTCCCCTAAACCTAACCCTAGCCCGAACCCTAACCCTAACCCTTCCCCGAAGCCTGACCCTCACCCGTCCCCTAATCCTAACCCGTACGCTGACACTGACCCGCGCCCTCACACGTACGCTCCCCCTAAAGCGTTGTCGTACCCTCACCTGGACCCTAAACCGTCCCCGTCCCCTAACCCTAACCCTAGCCCGAACACTAACCCTAACCCTTCCCCGAAGCCTGACCCTCACCCGTCCCCTAATCCTAACCCGTACGCTGACACTGACCCGCGCCCTCACACGTACGCTCCCCCTAAAGCGTTGTCGTACCCTCACCTGCACCCTAAACCCTCCCCGTCCCCTAACCCTAACCCTAGCCCGAACCCTAACCCTAACCCTTCCCCGAAGCCTGACCCTCACCCGTCCCCTAATCCTAACCCGTACGCTGACACTGAACTGCGCCCTCACACGTACGCTCCCCCTAAAGCGTTGTCGTACCCTCACCTGGACCCTAAACCGTCCCCGTCCCCTAACCCTAACCCTAGCCCGAACCCTAACCCTAACCCTTCCCCGAAGCCTGACCCTCACCCGTCCCCTAATCCTAACCCGTACGCTGACACTGACCCGCGCCCTCACACGTACGCTCCCCCTAAAGCGTTGTCGTACCCTCACCTGGACCCTAAACCGTCCCCGTCCACTAACCCTAACCCTAGCCCGAACCCTAACCCTAACCCTTCCCCGAAGCCTGACCCTCACCCGTCCCCTAATCCTAACCCGTACGCTGACACTGACCCGCGCCCTCACACGTACGCTCCCCCTAAAGCGTTGTCGTACCCTCACCTGGACCCTAAACCGTCCCCGTCCCCTAACCCTAACCCTAGCCCGAACCCTAACCCTAACCCTTCCCCGAAGCCTGACCCTCACCCGTCCCCTAATCCTAACCCGTACGCTGACACTGACCCGCGCCCTCACACGTACGCTCCCCCTAAAGCGTTGTCGTACCCTCACCTGGACCCTAAACCGTCCCCGTCCCCTAACCCTAACCCTAGCCCGAACCCTAACCCTAACCCTTCCGCGAATCCTGACCCTCACCCGTCCCCTAATCCTAACCCGTACGCTGACACTGACCCGCGCCCTCACACGTACGCTCCCCCTAAAGCGTTGTTGTACCCTCACCTGGACCCTAAACCGTCCCCGTCCCCTAACCCTAACCCTAGCCCGAACCCTAACCCTAACCCTTCCCCGAAGCCTGACCCTCACCCGTCCCCTAATCCTAACCCGTACGCTGACAGTGACCCGCGCTCTCACACGTACGCTCCCCCTAAAGCGTTGTCGTACCCTCACCTGGACCCTAAACCGTCCCCGTCCCCTAACCCTAACCCTAGCCCGAACCCTAACCCTAACCCTTCCCCGAAGCCTGACCCTCACCCGTCCCCTAATCCTAACCCGTACGCTGACACTGACCCGCGCCCTCACACGTACGCTCCCCCTAAAGCGTTGTCGTACCCTCACCTGGACCCTAAACCGTCCCCGTCCCCTAACCCTAACCCTAGCCCGAACCCTAACCCTAACCCTTCCCCGAAGCCTGACCCTCACCCGTCCCCTAATCCTAACCCGTACGCTGACACTGACCCGCGCCCTCACACGTACGCTCCCCCTAAAGCGTTGTCGTACCCTCACCTGGACCCTAAAACGTCCCCATCCCCTAACCCTAACCCTAGCCCGAACCCTAACCCTAAACCTTCCCCGAAGCCTGACCCTCACCCGTCCCCTAATCCTAACCCGTACGCTGACACTGACCCGCGCCCTCACACATACGCTCCCCCTAAAGCGTTGTCGTACCCTCACCTGGACCCTAAACCGTCCCCGTCCCCTAACCCTAACCCTAGCCCGAACCCTAACCCTAACCCTTCCCCGAAGCCTGACCCTCACCCGTCCCCTAATCCTAACCCGTACGCTGACACTGACCCGCGCTCTCACACGTACGCTCCCCCTAAAGCGTTGTCGTACCCTCACCTGGACCCTAAACCGTCCCCGTCCCCTAACCCTAACCTTAGCCCGAACCCTAACCCTAACCCTTCCTCGAAGCCTGACCCTCACCCGTCCCCTAATCCTAACCCGTACGCTGACACTGACCCGCGCCCTCACACGTACGCTCCCCCTAAAGCGTTGTCGTACCCTCACCTGGACCCTAAACCGTCCCCGTCCCCTAACCCTAACCCTAGCCCGAACCCTAACCCTAACCCTTCCCCGAAGCCTGACCCTCACCCGTCCCCTAATCCTAACCCGTACGCTGACACTGACCCGCCCCCTCACACGTACGCTCCCCCTAAAGCGTTGTCGTACCCTCACCTGGACCCTAAACCGTCCCCGTCCCCTAACCCTAACCCTAGCCCGAACCCTAACCCTAAACCTTCCCCGAAGCCTGACCCTCACCCGTCCCCTAATCCTAACCCGTACGCTGACACTGACCCGCGCCCTCACACGTACGCTCCCCCTAAAGCGTTGTCGTACCCTCACCTGGACCCTAAACCGTCCCCGTCCCCTAACCCTAACCCTAGCCCGAACCCTAACCCTAACCCTTCCCCGAAGCCTGACCCTCACCCGTCCCCTAATCCTAACCCGTACGCTGACACTGACCCGCGCCCTCACACGTACGCTCCCCCTAAAGCGTTGTCGTACCCTCACCTGGACCCTAAACCGTCCCCGTCCCCTAACCCTAACCCTAGCCCGAACCCTAACCCTAACCCTTCCCCGAAGCCTGACCCTCACCCGTCCCCTAATCCTAACCCGTACGCTGACACTGACCCGCGCCCTCACACGTACGCTCCCCCTAAAGCGTTGTCGTACCCTCACCTGGACCCTAAACCGTCCCCATCCCCTAACCCTAACCCTAGCCCGAACCCTAACCCTAACCCTTCCCCGAAGCCTGACCCTCACCCGTCCCCTAATCCTAACCCGTACGCTGACACTGACCCGCGCCCTCACACGTACGCTCCCCCTAAAGCATTGTCGTACCCTCACCTGGACCCTAAACCGTCCCCGTCCCCTAACCCTAACCCTAGCCCGAACCCTAACCCTACCCCTTCCCTGAAGCCTGACCCTCACACGTCCCCTAATCCTAACCCGTATGATGACACTGACCCGCGCCCTCACACATACGCTCCCCCTAAAGCGTTGTCGTACCCTCACCTGGACCCTAAACCGTCCCCGTCCCCTAACCCTAACCCTACCCCGAACCCTAACCCTAACCCTTCCCCGAAGCCTGACCCTCACCCGTCCCGTAATCCTAACCCGTACGCTGACACTGACCCGCGCCCTCACACGTACGCTCCCCCTAAAGCGTTGTCGTACCCTCACCTGGACCCTAAACCGTCCCCGTCCCCTAACCCTAACCCTAGCCCGAACCCTAACCCTAACCCTTCCCCGAAGCCTGACCCTCACCCGTCCCCTAATCCTAACCCGTACGCTGACACTAACCCGAGCCCTCACACGTACGCTCCCCCTAAAGCGTTGTCGTACCCTCACCTGGACCCTAAACCGTCCCCGTCCCCTAACCCTAACCCTAGCCCGAACCCTAACCCTAACCCTTCCCCGAAGCCTGACCCTCACCCGTCCCCTACTCCTAACCCGTACGCTGACACTAACCCGCGCCCTCACACGTACGCTCCCCCTAAAGCGTTGTCGTACCCTCACCTGGACCCTAAACCGTCCCCGTCCCCTAACCCTAACCCTAGCCCGAACCCTAACCCTAACACTTCCCCGAAGCCTGACCCTCACCCGTCCCGTAATCCTAACCCGTACGCTGACCCTAACCTGCCCCCTCACACGTACGCTCCCCCTAAAGCGTTGTCGTACCCTCACCTGGACCCTAAAACGTCGCCGTCCCCTAACCCTAACCCTAGCCCGAACCCTAACCCTAAACCTTCCCCGAAGCCTGACCCTCACCCGTCCCCTAATCCTAACCCGTACGCTGACACTGACCCGCGCCCTCACACGTACGCTCCCCCTAAAGCGTTGTCGTACCCTCACCTGGACCCTAAACCGTCCCCGTCCCCTAACCCTAAACCTAGCCCGAACCCTAACCCTAACCCTTCCCCGAAGCCTGACCCTCACCCGTCCCCTAATCCTAACCCGTACGCTGACACTGACCCGCGCCCTCACACGTACGCTCCCCCTAAAGCGTTGTCGTACCCTCACCTGGACCCTAAACCGTCCCCGTCCCCTAACCCTAACCCTAGCCCGAACCCTAACCCTAACCCTTCCCCGAAGCCTGACCCTCACCCGTCCCCTAATCCTAACCCGTACGCTGACACTGACCCGCGCCCTCACACGTACGCTCCCCCTAAAGCGTTGTCGTACCCTCACCTGGACCCTAAACCGTCCCCGTCCCCTAACCCTAACCCTAGCCCGAACGCTAAACCTAACCCTTCCCCGAAGCCTGACCCTCACCCGTGCCCTAATCCTAACCCGTACGCTGACACTGACCCGCGCCCTCACACGTACGCTCCCCCTAAAGCGTTGTCGTACCCTCACCTGGACCCTAAACCGTCCCCGTCCCCTAACCCTAACCCTAGCCCGAACCCTAACCCTAACCCTTCCCCGAAGCCTGACCCTCACACGTCCCCTAATCCTAACCCGTATGATGACACTGACCCGCGCCCTCACACATACGCTCCCCCTAAAGCGTTGTCGTACCCTCACCTGGACCCTAAACCGTCCCCGTCCCCTAACCCTAACCCTACCCCGAACCCTAACCCTAACCCTTCCCCGAAGCCTGACCCTCACCCGTCCCGTAATCCTAACCCGTACGCTGACACTGACCCGCGCCCTCACACGTACGCTCCCCCTAAAGCGTTGTCGTACCCTCACCTGGACCCTAAACTGTCCCCGTCCCCTAACCCTAACCCTAGCCCGAACCCTAACCCTAACCCTTCCCCGAAGCCTGACCCTCACCCGTCCCCTAATCCTAACCCGTACGCTGACACTGACCCGCGCCCTCACACGTACGCTCCCCCTAAAGCGTTGTCGTACCCTCACCTGGACCCTAAACCGTCCCCGTCCCCTAACCCTAACCCTAGCCCGAACCCTAACCCTAACCCTTCCCCGAAGCCTGACCCTCACCCGTCCCCTAATCCTAACCCGTACGCTGACACTGACCCGCGCCCTCACACGTACGCTCCCCCTAAAGCGTTGTCGTACCCTCACCTGGACCCTAAACCGTCCCCGTCCCCTAACCCTAACCCTAGCCCGAACCCTAACCCTAACCCTTCCCCGAAGCCTGACCCTCACCCGTCCCCTAATCCTAACCCGTACGCTGACACTGACCCGCGCCCTCACACGTACGCTCCCCCTAAAGCGTTGTCGTACCCTCACCTGGACCCTAAACCGTCCCCGTCCCCTAACCCTAACCCTAGCCCGAACCCTAACCCTAACGCTTCCCCGAAGCCTGACCCTCACCCGTCCCCTAATCCTAACCCGTACGCTGACACTGACCCGCGCCCTCACACGTACGCTCCCCCTAAAGCGTTGTCGTACCCTCACCTGGACCCTAAACCGTCCCCGTCCCCTAACCCTAACCCTAGCCCGAATCCTAAACCTAACCCTTCCCCGAAGCCTGACCCTCACCCGTCCCGTAATCCTAACCCGTACGCTGACACTGACCCGCGCCCTCACACGTACGCTCCCCCTAAAGCGTTGTCGTACCCTCACCTGGACCCTAAACCGTCCCCGTGTCCTAACCCTAACCCTAGCCCTAGCCCGAACCCTAAACCTAACCCTTCCCCGAAGCCTGACCCTCACACGTCCCCTAATCCTAACCCGTACGATGACACTGACCCGCGCCCTCACATGTACGCTCCCCCTAAAGCGTTGTCGTACCCTCACCTGGACCCTAAACCGTCCCCGTCCCCTAACCCTAACCCTAGCCCGAACCCTAAACCTAACCCTTCCCCGAAGCCTGACCCTCACCCGTCCCCTAATCCTAACCCGTACGCTGACACTGACCCGCGCCCTCACACGTACGCTCCCCCTAAAGCGTTGTCGTACCCTCACCTGGACCCTAAACCGTCCCCGTCCCCTAACCCTAACCCTAGCCCGAACCCTAACCCTAACCGTTCCCCGAAGCCTGACCCTCACCCGTCCCCTAATCCTAACCCGTACGCTGACACTAACCCGCGCCCTCACACGTACGCTCCCGCTAGAGCGTTGTCGTACCCTCACCTGGACCCTAAACCGTCCCCGTCGCCTAACCCTAACCCTAGCCTGAACCCTAACCCTAACCCTTCCCCGAAGCCTGACCCTCACCCGTCCCCTAATCCTAACCCGTACGCTGACACTGACCCGCGCCCTCACACGTACGCTCCCCCTAAAGCGTGTCGTACCCTCACCTGGACCCTAAACCGTCCCCGTCCCCTAACCCTAACCCTAGCCCGAACCCTAACCCTAACCCTTCCCCGAAGCCTGACCCTCACCCGTCCCCTAATCCTAACCCGTACGCTGACACTGACCCGCGCCCTCACACGTACGCTCCCCCTAAAGCGTTGTCGTACCCTCACCTGGACCCTAAACCGTCCCCGTCCCCTAACCCTAACCCTAGCCCGAACCCTAACCCTAACCCTTCCCCGAAGCCTGACCCTCACCCGTCCCCTAATCCTAACCCGTACGCTGACACTGACCCGCGCCCTCACACGTACGCTCCCCCTAAAGCGTTGTCGTACCCTCACCTGCACCCTAAACCGTCCCCGTCCCCTAACCCTAACCCTAGCCCGAACCCTAACCCTAACCCTTCCCCGAAGCCTGACCCTCACCCGTCCCCTAATCCTAACCCGTACGCTGACACTGACCCGCGCCCTCACACGTACGCTCCCCCTAAAGCGTTGTCGTACCCTCACCTGGACCCTAAACCCTCCCCGTCCCCTAACCCTAACCCTAGCCCGAACCCTAACCCTAACCGTTCCCCGAAGCCTGACCCTCACCCGTCCCCTAATCCTAACCCGTACGCTGACACTAACCCGCGCCCTCACACGTACGCTCCCGCTAGAGCGTTGTCGTACCCTCACCTGGACCCTAAACCGTCCCCGTCGCCTAACCCTAACCCTAGCCTGAACCCTAACCCTAACCCTTCCCCGAAGCCTGACCCTCACCCGTCCCCTAATCCTAACCCGTACGCTGACACTGACCCGCGCCCTCTCACGTACGCTCCCCCTAAAGCGTGTCGTACCCTCACCTGGACCCTAAACCGTCCCCGTCCCCTAACCCTAACCCTAGCCCGAACCCTAACCCTAACCCTTCCCCGAAGCCTGACCCTCACCCGTCCCCTAATCCTAACCCGTACGCTGACACTGACCCGCGCCCTCACACGTACGCTCCCCCTAAAGCGTTGTCGTACCCTCACCTGGACCCTAAACCGTCCCCGTCCCCTAACCCTAACCCTAGCCCGAACACTAACCCTAACCCTTCCCCGAAACCTGACCCTCACCCGTCCCCTATTCCTAACCCGTACGCTGACACTGACCCGCGCCCTCACACGTACGCTCCCCCTAAAGCGTTGTCGTACCCTCACCTGCACCCTAAACCGTCCCCGTCCCCTAACCCTAACCCTAGCCCGAACCCTAACCCTAACCCTTCCCCGAAGCCTGACCCTCACCCGTCCCCTAATCCTAACCCGTACGCTGACACTGACCCGCGCCCTCACACGTACGCTCCCCCTAAAGCGTTGTCGTACCCTCACCTGGACCCTAAACCCTCCCCGTCCCCTAACCCTAACCCTAGCCCGAACCCTAACCCTAACCCTTCCCCGAAGCCTGACCCTCACCCGTCCCCTAATCCTAACCCGTACGCTGACACTGACCCGCGCCCTCACACGTACGCTCCCCCTAAAGCGTTGTCGTACCCTCACCTGGACCCTAAACCGTCCCCGTCCCCTAACCCTAACCCTAGCCCGAACCCTAACCCTAACCCTTCCCCGAAGCCTGACCCTCACCCGTCCCCTAATCCTAACCCGTACGCTGACACTGAACCGCGCCCTCACACGTACGCTCCCCCTAAAGCGTTGTCGTACCCTCACCTGGACCCTAAACCGTCCCCGTCCCCTAACCCTAACCCTAGCCCGAACCCTAACCCTAACCCTTCCGCGAAGCCTGACCCTCACCCGTCCCCTAATCCTAACCCGTACGCTGACACTGACCCGCGCCCTCACACGTACGCTCCCCCTAAAGCGTTGTTGTACCCTCACCTGGACCCTAAACCGTCCCCGTCCCCTAACCCTAACCCTAGCCCGAACCCTAACCCTAACCCTTCCCCGAAGCCTGACCCTCACCCGTCCCCTAATCCTAACCCGTACGCTGACACTAACCCGCGCCCTCACACGTACGCTCCCGCTAGAGCGTTGTCGTACCCTCACCTGGACCCTAAACCGTCCCCGTCGCCTAAACCTAACCCTAGCCTGAACCCTAACCCTAACCCTTCCCCGAAGCCTGACCCTCACCCGTCCCCTAATCCTAACCCGTACGCTGACACTGACCCGCGCCCTCACACGTACGCTCCCCCTAAAGCGTGTCGTACCCTCACCTGGACCCTAAACCGTCCCCGTCCCCTAACCCTAACCCTAGCCCGAACCCTAACCCTAACCCTTCCCCGAAGCCTGACCCTCACCCGTCCCCTAATCCTAACCCGTACGCTGACACTGACCCGCGCCCTCACACGTACGCTCCCCCTAAAGCGTTGTCGTACCCTCACCTGGACCGTAAACCGTCCCCGTCCCCTAACCCTAACCCTAGCCCGAACACTAACCCTAACCCTTCCCCGAAGCCTGACCCTCACCCGTCCCCTAATCCTAACCCGTACGCTGACACTGACCCGCGCCCTCACACGTACGCTCCCCCTAAAGCGTTGTCGTACCCTCACCTGCACCCTAAACCCTCCCCGTCCCCTAACCCTAACCCTAGCCCGAACCCTAACCCTAACCCTTCCCCGAAGCCTGACCCTCACCCGTCCCCTAATCCTAACCCGTACGCTGACACTGACCCGCGCCCTCACACGTACGCTCCCCCTAAAGCGTTGTCGTACCCTCACCTGGACCCTAAACCGTCCCCGTCCCCTAACCCTAACCCTAGCCCGAACCCTAACCCTAACCGTTCCCCGAAGCCTGACCCTCACCCGTCCCCTAATCCTAACCCGTACGCTGACACTAACCCGCGCCCTCACACGTACGCTCCCGCTAGAGCGTTGTCGTACCCTCACCTGGACCCTAAACCGTCCCCGTCGCCTAACCCTAACCCTAGCCTGAACCCTAACCCTAACCCTTCCCCGAAGCCTGACCCTCACCCGTCCCCTAATCCTAACCCGTACGCTGACACTGACCCGCGCCCTCACACGTACGCTCCCCCTAAAGCGTGTCGTACCCTCACCTGGACCCTAAACCGTCCCCGTCCCCTAACCCTAACCCTAGCCCGAACCCTAACCCTAACCCTTCCCCGAAGCCTGACCCTCACCCGTCCCCTAATCCTAACCCGTACGCTGACACTGACCCGCGCCCTCACACGTACGCTCCCCCTAAAGCGTTGTCGTACCCTCACCTGGACCCTAAACCGTCCCCGTCCCCTAACCCTAACCCTAGCCCGAACCCTAACCCTAACCCTTCCCCGAAGCCTGACCCTCACCCGTCCCCTAATCCTAACCCGTACGCTGACACTGACCCGCGCCCTCACACGTACGCTCCCCCTAAAGCGTTGTCGTACCCTCACCTGCACCCTAAACCGTCCCCGTCCCCTAACCCTAACCCTAGCCCGAACCCTAACCCTAACCCTTCCCCGAAGCCTGACCCTCACCCGTCCCCTAATCCTAACCCGTACGCTGACACTGACCCGCGCCCTCACACGTACGCTCCCCCTAAAGCGTTGTCGTACCCTCACCTGGACCCTAAACCCTCCCCGTCCCCTAACCCTAACCCTAGCCCGAACCCTAACCCTAACCGTTCCCCGAAGCCTGACCCTCACCCGTCCCCTAATCCTAACCCGTACGCTGACACTAACCCGCGCCCTCACACGTACGCTCCCGCTAGAGCGTTGTCGTACCCTCACCTGGACCCTAAACCGTCCCCGTCGCCTAACCCTAACCCTAGCCTGAACCCTAACCCTAACCCTTCCCCGAAGCCTGACCCTCACCCGTCCCCTAATCCTAACCCGTACGCTGACACTGACCCGCGCCCTCTCACGTACGCTCCCCCTAAAGCGTGTCGTACCCTCACCTGGACCCTAAACCGTCCCCGTCCCCTAACCCTAACCCTAGCCCGAACCCTAACCCTAACCCTTCCCCGAAGCCTGACCCTCACCCGTCCCCTAATCCTAACCCGTACGCTGACACTGACCCGCGCCCTCACACGTACGCTCCCCCTAAAGCGTTGTCGTACCCTCACCTGGACCCTAAACCGTCCCCGTCCCCTAACCCTAACCCTAGCCCGAACACTAACCCTAACCCTTCCCCGAAACCTGACCCTCACCCGTCCCCTAATCCTAACCCGTACGCTGACACTGACCCGCGCCCTCACACGTACGCTCCCCCTAAAGCGTTGTCGTACCCTCACCTGCACCCTAAACCGTCCCCGTCCCCTAACCCTAACCCTAGCCCGAACCCTAACCCTAACCCTTCCCCGAAGCCTGACCCTCACCCGTCCCCTAATCCTAACCCGTACGCTGACACTGACCCGCGCCCTCACACGTACGCTCCCCCTAAAGCGTTGTCGTACCCTCACCTGGACCCTAAACCCTCCCCGTCCCCTAACCCTAACCCTAGCCCGAACCCTAACCCTAACCCTTCCCCGAAGCCTGACCCTCACCCGTCCCCTAATCCTAACCCGTACGCTGACACTGACCCGCGCCCTCACACGTACGCTCCCCCTAAAGCGTTGTCGTACCCTCACCTGGACCCTAAACCGTCCCCGTCCCCTAACCCTAACCCTAGCCCGAACCCTAACCCTAACCCTTCCCCGAAGCCTGACCCTCACCCGTCCCCTAATCCTAACCCGTACGCTGACACTGAACCGCGCCCTCACACGTACGCTCCCCCTAAAGCGTTGTCGTACCCTCACCTGGACCCTAAACCGTCCCCGTCCCCTAACCCTAACCCTAGCCCGAACCCTAACCCTAACCCTTCCGCGAAGCCTGACCCTCACCCGTCCCCTAATCCTAACCCGTACGCTGACACTGACCCGCGCCCTCACACGTACGCTCCCCCTAAAGCGTTGTTGTACCCTCACCTGGACCCTAAACCGTCCCCGTCCCCTAACCCTAACCCTAGCCCGAACCCTAACCCTAACCCTTCCCCGAAGCCTGACCCTCACCCGTCCCCTAATCCTAACCCGTACGCTGACACTAACCCGCGCCCTCACACGTACGCTCCCGCTAGAGCGTTGTCGTACCCTCACCTGGACCCTAAACCGTCCCCGTCGCCTAAACCTAACCCTAGCCTGAACCCTAACCCTAACCCTTCCCCGAAGCCTGACCCTCACCCGTCCCCTAATCCTAACCCGTACGCTGACACTGACCCGCGCCCTCACACGTACGCTCCCCCTAAAGCGTGTCGTACCCTCACCTGGACCCTAAACCGTCCCCGTCCCCTAACCCTAACCCTAGCCCGAACCCTAACCCTAACCCTTCCCCGAAGCCTGACCCTCACCCGTCCCCTAATCCTAACCCGTACGCTGACACTGACCCGCGCCCTCACACGTACGCTCCCCCTAAAGCGTTGTCGTACCCTCACCTGGACCGTAAACCGTCCCCGTCCCCTAACCCTAACCCTAGCCCGAACACTAACCCTAACCCTTCCCCGAAGCCTGACCCTCACCCGTCCCCTAATCCTAACCCGTACGCTGACACTGACCCGCGCCCTCACACGTACGCTCCCCCTAAAGCGTTGTCGTACCCTCACCTGCACCCTAAACCCTCCCCGTCCCCTAACCCTAACCCTAGCCCGAACCCTAACCCTAACCCTTCCCCGAAGCCTGACCCTCACCCGTCCCCTAATCCTAACCCGTACGCTGACACTGAACTGCGCCCTCACACGTACGCTCCCCCTAAAGCGTTGTCGTACCCTCACCTGGACCCTAAACCGTCCCCGTCCCCTAACCCTAACCCTAGCCCGAACCCTAACCCTAACCCTTCCCCGAAGCCTGACCCTCACCCGTCCCCTAATCCTAACCCGTACGCTGACACTGACCCGCGCCCTCACACGTACGCTCCCCCTAAAGCGTTGTCGTACCCTCACCTGGACCCTAAACCGTCCCCGTCCACTAACCCTAACCCTAGCCCGAACCCTAACCCTAACCCTTCCCCGAAGCCTGACCCTCACCCGTCCCCTAATCCTAACCCGTACGCTGACACTGACCCGCGCCCTCACACGTACGCTCCCCCTAAAGCGTTGTCGTACCCTCACCTGGACCCTAAACCGTCCCCGTCCCCTAACCCTAACCCTAGCCCGAACCCTAACCCTAACCCTTCCCCGAAGCCTGACCCTCACCCGTCCCCTAATCCTAACCCGTACGCTGACACTGACCCGCGCCCTCACACGTACGCTCCCCCTAAAGCGTTGTCGTACCCTCACCTGGACCCTAAACCGTCCCCGTCCCCTAACCCTAACCCTAGCCCGAACCCTAACCCTAACCCTTCCGCGAATCCTGACCCTCACCCGTCCCCTAATCCTAACCCGTAGGCTGACACTGACCCGCGCCCTCACACGTACGCTCCCCCTAAAGCGTTGTTGTACCCTCACCTGGACCCTAAACCGTCCCCGTCCCCTAACCCTAACCCTAGCCCGAACCCTAACCCTAACCCTTCCCCGAAGCCTGACCCTCACCCGTCCCCTAATCCTAACCCGTACGCTGACAGTGACCCGCGCTCTCACACGTACGCTCCCCCTAAAGCGTTGTCGTACCCTCACCTGGACCCTAAACCGTCCCCGTCCCCTAACCCTAACCCTAGCCCGAACCCTAACCCTAACCCTTCCCCGAAGCCTGACCCTCACCCGTCCCCTAATCCTAACCCGTACGCTGACACTGACCCGCGCCCTCACACGTACGCTCCCCCTAAAGCGTTGTCGTACCCTCACCTGGACCCTAAACCGTCCCCGTCCCCTAACCCTAACCCTAGCCCGAACCCTAACCCTAACTCTTCCCCGAAGCCTGACCCTCACCCGTCCCCTAATCCTAACCCGTACGCTGACACTGACCCGCGCCCTCACACGTACGCTCCCCCTAAAGCGTTGTCGTACCCTCACCTGGACCCTAAAACGCCCCCATCCCCTAACCCTAACCCTAGCCCGAACCCTAACCCTAAACCTTCCCCGAAGCCTGACCCTCACCCGTCCCCTAATCCTAACCCGTACGCTGACACTGACCCGCGCCCTCACACATACGCTCCCCCTAAAGCGTTGTCGTACCCTCACCTGGACCCTAAACCGTCCCCGTCCCCTAACCCTAACCCTAGCCCGAACCCTAACCCTAACCCTTCCCCGAAGCCTGACCCTCACCCGTCCCCTAATCCTAACCCGTACGCTGACACTGACCCGCGCTCTCACACGTACGCTCCCCCTAAAGCGTTGTCGTACCCTCACCTGGACCCTAAACCGTCCCCGTCCCCTAACCCTAACCTTAGCCCGAACCCTAACCCTAACCCTTCCTCGAAGCCTGACCCTCACCCGTCCCCTAATCCTAACCCGTACACTGACACTGACCCGCGCCCTCATACGTACGCTCCCCCTAAAGCGTTGTCGTACCCTCACCTGGACCCTAAACCGTCCCCGTTCCCTAACCCTAACCCTAGCCCGATCCCTAACCCTAACCCTTCCCCGAAGCCTGACCCTCACCCGTCCCCTAATCCTAACCCGTACGCTGACACTGACCCGCGCCCTCACACGTACGCTCCCCCTAAAGCGTTGTCGTACCCTCACCTGGACCCTAAAACGTCCCCATCCCCTAACCCTAACCCTAGCCCGAAACCTAACCCTAACCCTTCCCCGAAGCCTGACCCTCACCCGTCCCCTAATCCTAACCCGTACGCTGACACTGACCCGCGCCCTCACACGTACGCTCCCCCTAAAGCGTTGTCGTACCCTCACCTGGACCCTAAACCGTCCCCGTCCCCTAACCCTAACCCTAGCCCGAACCCTAACCCTAACCCTTCCCCGAAGCCTGACCCTCACCCGTCCCCTAATCCTAACCCGTACGCTGACACTGACCCGCGCCCTCACACGTACGCTCCCCCTAAAGCGTTGTCGTACCCTCACCTGGACCCTAAACCGTCCCCGTCCCCTAACCCTAACCCTAGCCCGAACCCTAACCCTAACCCTTCCCCGAAGCCTGACCCTCACCCGTCCCCTAATCCTAACCCGTACGCTGACATTAACCCGCGCCCTCACACGTACGCTCCCCCTAAAGCGTTGTCGTACCCTCACCTGGACCCTAAACCGTCCCCGTCCCCTAACCCTAACCCTAGCCCGAACCCTAACCCTAACCCTTCCCCGAAGCCTGACCCTCACCCGTCCCCTAATCCTAACCCGTACGCTGACACTGACCCGCCCCCTCACACGTACGCTCCCCCTAAAGCGTTGTCGTACCCTCACCTGGACCCTAAACCGTCCCCGTCCCCTAACCCTAACCCTAGCCCGAACCCTAACCCTAAACCTTCCCCGAAGCCTGACCCTCACCCGTCCCCTAATCCTAACCCGTACGCTGACACTGACCCGCGCCCTCACACGTACGCTCCCCCTAAAGCGTTGTCGTACCCTCACCTGGACCCTAAACCGTCCCCGTCCCCTAACCCTAACCCTAGCCCGAACCCTAACCCTAACCCTTCCCCGAAGCCTGACCCTCACCCGTCCCCTAATCCTAACCCGTACGCTGACACTGACCCGCGCCCTCACACGTACGCTCCCCCTAAAGCGTTGTCGTACCCTCACCTGGACCCTAAACCGTCCCCGTCCCCTAACCCTAACCCTAGCCCGAACCCTAACCCTAACCCTTCCCCGAAGCCTGACCCTCACCCGTCCCCTAATCCTAACCCGTACGCTGACACTGACCCGCGCCCTCACACGTACGCTCCCCCTAAAGCGTTGTCGTACCCTCACCTGGACCCTAAACCGTCCCCATCCCCTAACCCTAACCCTAGCCCGAACCCTAACCCTAACCCTTCCCCGAAGCCTGACCTTCACCCGTCCCCTAATCCTAACCCATACGCTGACACTGACCCGCGCCCTCACACGTACGCTCCCCCTAAAGCGTTGTCGTACCCTCACCTGGACCCTAAACCGTCCCCGTCCCCTAACCCTAACCCTAGCCCGAACCCTAACCCTACCCCTTCCCTGAAGCCTGACCCTCACACGTCCCCTAATCCTAACCCGTATGATGACACTGACCCGCGCCCTCACACATACGCTCCCCCTAAAGCGTTGTCGTACCCTCACCTGGACCCTAAACCGTCCCCGTCCCCTAACCCTAACCCTACCCCGAACCCTAACCCTAACCCTTCCCCGAAGCCTGACCCTCACCCGTCCCGTAATCCTAACCCGTACGCTGACACTGACCCGCGCCCTCACACGTACGCTCCCCCTAAAGCGTTGTCGTACCCTCACCTGGACCCTAAACCGTCCCCGTCCCCTAACCCTAACCCTAGCCCGAACCCTAACCCTAACCCTTCCCCGAAGCCTGACCCTCACCCGTCCCCTAATCCTAACCCGTACGCTGACACTAACCCGAGCCCTCACACGTACGCTCCCCCTAAAGCGTTGTCGTACCCTCACCTGGACCCTAAACCGTCCCCGTCCCCTAACCCTAACCCTAGCCCGAACCCTAACCCTAACCCTTCCCCGAAGCCTGACCCTCACCCGTCCCCTACTCCTAACCCGTACGCTGACACTAACCCGCGCCCTCACACGTACGCTCCCCCTAAAGCGTTGTCGTACACTCACCTGGACCCTAAACCGTCCCCGTCCCCTAACCCTAACCCTAGCCCGAACCCTAACCCTAACACTTCCCCGAAGCCTGACCCTCATCCGTCCCGTAATCCTAACCCGTACGCTGACCCTAACCTGCCCCCTCACACGTACGCTCCCCCTAAAGCGTTGTCGTACCCTCACCTGGACCCTAAAACGTCGCCGTCCCCTAACCCTAACCCTAGCCCGAACCCTAACCCTAAACCTTCCCCGAAGCCTGACCCTCACCCGTCCCCTAATCCTAACCCGTACGCTGACACTGACCCGCGCCCTCACACGTACGCTCCCCCTAAAGCGTTGTCGTACCCTCACCTGGACCCTAAACCGTCCCCGTCCCCTAACCCTAAACCTAGCCCGAACCCTAACCCTAACCCTTCCCCGAAGCCTGACCCTCACCCGTCCCCTAATCCTAACCCGTACGCTGACACTGACCCGCGCCCTCACACGTACGCTCCCCCTAAAGCGTTGTCGTACCCTCACCTGGACCCTAAACCGTCCCCGTCCCCTAACCCTAACCCTAGCCCGAACCCTAACCCTAACCCTTCCCCGAAGCCTGACCCTCACCCGTGCCCTAATCCTAACCCGTACGCTGACACTGACCCGCGCCCTCACACGTACGCTCCCCCTAAAGCGTTGTCGTACCCTCACCTGGACCCTAAACCGTCCCCGTCCCCTAACCCTAACCCTAGCCCGAACCCTAACCCTAACCCTTCCCCGAAGCCTGACCCTCACACGTCCCCTAATCCTAACCCGTATGATGACACTGACCCGCGCCCTCACACATACGCTCCCCCTAAAGCGTTGTCGTACCCTCACCTGGACCCTAAACCGTCCCCGTCCCCTAACCCTAACCCTACCCCGAACCCTAACCCTAACCCTTCCCCGAAGCCTGACCCTCACCCGTCCCGTAATCCTAACCCGTACGCTGACACTGACCCGCGCCCTCACACGTACGCTCCCCCTAAAGCGTTGTCGTACCCTCACCTGGACCCTAAACCGTCCCCGTCCCCTAACCCTAACCCTAGCCCGAACCCTAACCCTAACCCTTCCCCGAAGCCTGACCCTCACCCGTCCCCTAATCCTAACCCGTACGCTGACACTGACCCGCGCCCTCACACGTACGCTCCCCCTAAAGCGTTGTCGTACCCTCACCTGGACCCTAAACCGTCCCCGTCCCCTAACCCTAACCCTAGCCCGAACCCTAACCCTAACCCTTCCCCGAAGCCTGACCCTCACCCGTCCCCTAATCCTAACCCGTACGCTGACACTGACCCGCGCCCTCACACGTACGCTCCCCCTAAAGCGTTGTCGTACCCTCACCTGGACCCTAAACCGTCCCCGTCCCCTAACCCTAACCCTAGCCCGAACCCTAACCCTAACCCTTCCCCGAAGCCTGACCCTCACCCGTCCCCTAATCCTAACCCGTACGCTGACACTGACCCGCGCCCTCACACGTACGCTCCCCCTAAAGCGTTGTCGTACCCTCACCTGGACCCTAAACCGTCCCCGTCCCCTAACCCTAACCCTAGCCCGAACCCTAAACCTAACCCTTCCCCGAAGCCTGACCCTCACCCGTCCCGTAATCCTAACCCGTACGCTGACACTGACCCGCGCCCTCACACGTACGCTCCCCCTAAAGCGTTGTCGTACCCTCACCTGGACCCTAAACCGTCCCCGAGTCCTAACCCTAACCCTAGCCCTAGCCCGAACCCTAACCCTAACCCTTCCCCGAAGCCTGACCCTCACCCGTCCCCTAATCCTAACCCGTACGCTGACACTGACCCGCGCCCTCACACGTACGCTCCCCCTAAAGCGTTGTCGTACCCTCACCTGGACCCTAAACCGTCCCCGTCCCCTAACCCTAACCCTAGCCCGAACCCTAACCCTACCCCTTCCCTGAAGCCTGACCCTCACACGTCCCCTAATCCTAACCCGTATGATGACACTGACCCGCGCCCTCACACATACGCTCCCCCTAAAGCGTTGTCGTACCCTCACCTGGACCCTAAACCGTCCCCGTCCCCTAACCCTAACCCTACCCCGAACCCTAACCCTAACCCTTCCCCGAAGCCTGACCCTCACCCGTCCCGTAATCCTAACCCGTACGCTGACACTGACCCGCGCCCTCACACGTACGCTCCCCCTAAAGCGTTGTCGTACCCTCACCTGGACCCTAAACCGTCCCCGTCCCCTAACCCTAACCCTAGCCCGAACCCTAACCCTAACCCTTCCCCGAAGCCTGACCCTCACCCGTCCCCTACTCCTAACCCGTACGCTGACACTAACCCGCGCCCTCACACGTACGCTCCCCCTAAAGCGTTGTCGTACCCTCACCTGGACCCTAAACCGTCCCCGTCCCCTAACCCTAACCCTAGCCCGAACCCTAACCCTAACACTTCCCCGAAGCCTGACCCTCACCCGTCCCGTAATCCTAACCCGTACGCTGACCCTAACCTGCCCCCTCACACGTACGCTCCCCCTAAAGCGTTGTCGTACCCTCACCTGGACCCTAAAACGTCGCCGTCCCCTAACCCTAACCCTAGCCCGAACCCTAACCCTAAACCTTCCCCGAAGCCTGACCCTCACCCGTCCCCTAATCCTAACCCGTACGCTGACACTGACCCGCGCCCTCACACGTACGCTCCCCCTAAAGCGTTGTCGTACCCTCACCTGGACCCTAAACCGTCCCCGTCCCCTAACCCTAAACCTAGCCCGAACCCTAACCCTAAGCCTTCCCCGAAGCCTGACCCTCACCCGTCCCCTAATCCTAACCCGTACGCTGACACTGACCCGCGCCCTCACACGTACGCTCCCCCTAAAGCGTTGTCGTACCCTCACCTGGACCCTAAACCGTCCCCGTCCCCTAACCCTAACCCTAGCCCGAACCCTAACCCTAACCCTTCCCCGATGCCTGACCCTCACCCGTCCCCTAATCCTAACCCGTACGCTGACACTGACCCGCGCCCTCACACGTACGCTCCCCCTAAAGCGTTGTCGTACCCTCACCTGGACCCTAAACCGTCCCCGTCCCCTAACCCTAACCCTAGCCCGAACCCTAACCCTAACCCTTCCCCGAAGCCTGACCCTCACCCGTGCCCTAATCCTAACCCGTACGCTGACACTGACCCGCGCCCTCACACGTACGCTCCCCCTAAAGCGTTGTCGTACCCTCACCTGGACCCTAAACCGTCCCCGTCCCCTAACCCTAACCCTAGCCCGAACCCTAACCCTAACCCTTCCCCGAAGCCTGACCCTCACACGTCCCCTAATCCTAACCCGTATGATGACACTGACCCGCGCCCTCACACATACGCTCCCCCTAAAGCGTTGTCGTACCCCCACCTGGACCCTAAACCGTCCCCGTCCCCTAACCCTAACCCTACCCCGAACCCTAACCCTAACCCTTCCCCGAAGCCTGACCCTCACCCGTCCCGTAATCCTAACCCGTACGCTGACACTGACCCGCGCCCTCACACGTACGCTCCCCCTAAAGCGTTGTCGTACCCTCACCTGGACCCTAAACTGTCCCCGTCCCCTAACCCTAACCCTAGCCCGAACCCTAACCCTAACCCTTCCCCGAAGCCTGACCCTCACCCGTCCCCTAATCCTAACCCGTACGCTGACACTGACCCGCGCCCTCACACGTACGCTCCCCCTAAAGCGTTGTCGTACCCTCACCTGGACCCTAAACCGTCCCCGTCCCCTAACCCTAACCCTAGCCCGAACCCTAACCCTAACCCTTCCCCGAAGCCTGACCCTCACCCGTCCCCTAATCCTAACCCGTACGCTGACACTGACCCGCGCCCTCACACGTACGCTCCCCCTAAAGCGTTGTCGTACCCTCACCTGGACCCTAAACCGTCCCCGTCCCCTAACCCTAACCCTAGCCCGAACCCTAACCCTAACCCTTCCCCGAAGCCTGACCCTCACCCGTCCCCTAATCCTAACCCGTACGCTGACACTGACCCGCGCCCTCACACGTACGCTCCCCCTAAAGCGTTGTCGTACCCTCACCTGGACCCTAAACCGTCCCCGTCCCCTAACCCTAACCCTAGCCCGAACCCTAACCCTAACGCTTCCCCGAAGCCTGACCCTCACCCGTCCCCTAATCCTAACCCGTACGCTGACACTGACCCGCGCCCTCACACGTACGCTCCCCCTAAAGCGTTGTCGTACCCTCACCTGGACCCTAAACCGTCCCCGTCCCCTAACCCTAACCCTAGCCCGAACCCTAAACCTAACCCTTCCCCGAAGCCTGACCCTCACCCGTCCCGTAATCCTAACCCGTACGCTGACACTGACCCGCGCCCTCACACGTACGCTCCCCCTAAAGCGTTGTCGTACCCTCACCTGGACCCTAAACCGTCCCCGTGTCCTAACCCTAACCCTAGCCCTAGCCCGAACCCTAACCCTAACCCTTCCCCGAAGCCTGACCCTCACCCGTCCCCTAATCCTAATCCGTACGCTGACACTGACCCGCGCCCTCACACGTACGCTCCCCCTAAAGCGTTGTCGTACCCTCACCTGGACCCTAAACCGTCCCCGTCCCCTAACCCTAACCCTAGCCCGAACCCTAACTCTAACCCTTCTCCGAAGCCTGACCCTCACACGTCCCCTAATCCTAACCCGTACGCTGACACTAACCCGCGCCCTCACACGTACGCTCCCCCTAAAGCATTGTCGTACCCTCACCTGGACCCTAAACCGTCCCCGTCCCCTAACCCTAACCCTAGCCCGAACCCTAACCCTAACCCTTCCCCGAAGCCTGACCCTCACCCGTCCCCTAATCCTAACCCGTACGCTGACACTAACCCGCGCCCTCACACGTACGCTCCCGCTAGAGCGTTGTCGTACCCTCACCTGGACCCTAAACCGTCCCCGTCCCCTAACCCTAACCCTAGCCTGAACCCTAACCCTAACCCTTCCCCGAAGCCTGACCCTCACCCGTCCCCTAATCCTAACCCGTACGCTGACACTGACCCGCGCCCTCACACGTACGCTCCCCCTAAAGCGTGTCGTACCCTCACCTGGACCCTAAACCATCCCCGTCCCCTAACCCTAACCCTAGCCCGAACCCTAACCCTAACCCTTCCCCGAAGCCTGACCCTCACCCGTCCCCTAATCCTAACCCGTACGCTGACACTGACCCGCGCCCTCACACGTACGCTCCCCCTAAAGCGTTGTCGTACCCTCACCTGGACCCTAAACCGTCCCCGTCCCCTAACCCTAACCCTAGCCCGAACACTAACCCTAACCCTTCCCCGAAGCCTGACCCTCACCCGTCCCCTAATCCTAACCCGTACGCTGACACTGACCCGCGCCCTCACACGTACGCTCCCCCTAAAGCGTTGTCGTACCCTGACCTGCACCCTAAACCCTCCCCGTCCCCTAACCCTAACCCTAGCCCGAACCCTAACCCTAACCCTTCCCCGAAGCCTGACCCTCACCCGTCCCCTAATCCTAACCCGTACGCTGACACTGACCCGCGCCCTCACACGTACGCTCCCCCTAAAGCGTTGTCGTACCCTCACCTGGACCCTAAACCGTCCCCGTCCCCTAACCCTAACCCTAGCCCGAACCCTAACCCTAACCCTTCCCCGAAGCCTGACCCTCACCCGTCCCCTAATCCTAACCCGTACGCTGACACTGACCCGCGCCCTCACACGTACGCTCCCCCTAAAGCGTTGTCGTACCCTCACCTGGACCCTAAACCGTCCCCGTCCCCTAACCCTAACCCTAGCCCGAACCCTAACCCTAACCCTTCCCCGAAGCCTGACCCTCACCTCTCCGCTAATCCTAACCCGTACGCTGACACTGACCAGTGCCCTCAAATGTACGCTCCCCCTAATGCGTTGTCGTACCCTCACCTGGACCCTAAACCGTCCCCGTCCCCTAACCCTAACCCTAGCCCGAACCCTAACCCTAACCCTTCCCCGAAGCCTGACCCTCACCCGTCCCGTAATCCTAATCCGTACGCTGACACTAACCCGCGCCCTCACACGTACGCTCCCCCTAAAGCGTTGTCGTACCCTCACCTGGACCCTAAACCGTCCCCGTCCCCTAACCCTAACCCTAGCCCGAACCCTAACCCTAACCCTTCTCCGAAGCCTGACCCTCACACGTCCCCTAATCCTAACCCGTACGCTGACACTAACCCGCGCCCTCACACGTACGCTCCCCCTAAAGCATTGTCGTACCCTCACCTGGACCCTAAACCGTCCCCGTCCCCTAACCCTAACCCTAGCCCGAACCCTAACCCTAACCCTTCCCCGAAGCCTGACCCTCACCCGTCCCCTAATCCTAACCCGTACGCTGACACTAACCCGCGCCCTCACACGTACGCTCCCGCTAGAGCGTTGTCGTACCCTCACCTGGACCCTAAACCGTCCCCGTCCCCTAACCCTAACCCTAGCCTGAACCCTAACCCTAAACCTTCCCCGAAGCCTGACCCTCACCCGTCCCCTAATCCTAACCCGTACGCTGACACTGACCCGCGCCCTCACACGTACGCTCCCCCTAAAGCGTGTCGTACCCTCACCTGGACCCTAAACCGTCCCCGTCCCCTAACCCTAACCCTAGCCCGAACCCTAACCCTAACCCTTCCCCGAAGCCTGACCCTCACCCGTCCCCTAATCCTAACCCGTACGCTGACACTGACCCGCGCCCTCACACGTACGCTCCCCCTAAAGCGTGTCGTACCCTCACCTGGACCCTAAACCGTCCCCGTCCCCTAACCCTAACCCTAGCCCGAACCCTAACCCTAACCCTTCCCCGAAGCCTGACCCTCACCCGTCCCCTAATCCTAACCCGTACGCTGACACTGACCCGCGCCCTCACACGTACGCTCCCCCTAAAGCGTTGTCGTACCCTCACCTGGACACTAAACCGTCCCCGTCCCCTAACCCTAACCCTAGCCCGAACACTAACCCTAACCCTTCCCCGAAGCCTGACCCTCACCCGTCCCCTAATCCTAACCCGTACGCTGACACTGACCCGCGCCCTCACACGTACGCTCCCCCTAAAGCGTTGTCGTACCCTCACCTGCACCCTAAACCCTCCCCGTCCCCTAACCCTAACCCTAGCCCGAACCCTAACCCTAACCCTTCCCCGAAGCCTGACCCTCACCCGTCCCCTAATCCTAACCCGTACGCTGACACTGACCCGCGCCCTCACACGTACGCTCCCCCTAAAGCGTTGTCGTACCCTCACCTGGACCCTAAACCGTCCCCGTCCCCTAACCCTAACCCTAGCCCGAACCCTAACCCTAACCCTTCCCCGAAGCCTGACCCTCACCCGTCCCCTAATCCTAACCCGTACGCTGACACTGACCCGCGCCCTCACACGTACGCTCCCCCTAAAGCGTTGTCGTACCCTCACCTGGACCCTAAACCGTCCCCGTCCCCTAACCCTAACCCTAGCCCGAACCCTAACCCTAACCCTTCCCCGAAGCCTGACCCTCACCCCTCCGCTAATCCTAACCCGTACGCTGACACTGACCAGTGCCCTCAAACGTACACTCCCCCTAATGCGTTGTCGTACCCTCACCTGGACCCTAAACCGTCCCCGTCCCCTAACCCTAACCCTAGCCCGAACCCTAACCCTAACCCTTCCCCGAAGCCTGACCCTCACCCGTCCCGTAATCCTAACCCGTACGCTGACACTGACCCGCGCCCTCACACGTACGCTCCCCCTAAAGCGTTGTCGTACCCTCACCTGGACCCTAAACCGTCCCCGTCCCCTAACCCTAACCCTAGCCCGAACCCTAACCCTAACCCTTCCCCGAAGCCTGACCCTCACCCGTCCCCTAATCCTAACCCGTACGCTGACACTGACCCGCGCCCTCACACGTACGCTCCCCCTAAAGCGTTGTCGTACCCTCACCTGGACCCTAAACCGTCCCCGTCCCCTAACCCTAACCCTAGCCCGAACCCTAACCCTAACCCTTCCCCGAAGCCTGACCCTCACCCGTCCCCTAATCCTAACCCGTACGCTGACACTGACCCGCGCCCTCACACGTACGCTCCCCCTAAAGCGTTGTCGTACCCTCACCTGGACCCTAAACCGTCCCCGTCCCCTAACCCTGACCCTTGCCCGAACCCTAACCCTAACCCTTCCCCGAAGCCTGACCCTCACCCGTCCCCTAATCCTAACCCGTACGCAGACACTGACCCGCGCCCTCACACGTACGCTCCCCCTAAAGCGTTGTCGTACCCTCACCTGGACCCTAAACCGTCCCCGTCCCCTAACCCTAACCCGAACCCTAACCCTAACCCTTCCCCGAAGCCTGACCCTCACCCGTCCCCTAATCCTAACCCGTACGCTGACACTGACCCGCGCCCTCACACGTACGCTCCCCCTAAAGCGTTGTCGTACCCTCACCTGGACCCTAAACCGTCCCCGTCCCCTAAACCTAACCCTAGCCCGAACCCTAACCCTAACCCTTCCCCGAAGCCTGACCCTCAACCGTCCCCTAATCCTAACCCGTACGCTGACACTGACCCGCGCCCTCACACGTACGCTCCCCCTAAAGCGTTGTCGTACCCTCACCTGGACCCTAAACCGTCCCCGTCCCCTAACCCTAACCCTAGCCCGAACCCTAACCCTAACCCTTCCCCGAAGCCTGACCCTCACCCGTCCACAATCCTAACCCGTACGCTGACACTGACCTGCGCCCTCACACGTACGCTCCTCCTAAAGCGTTGTCGTACCCTCACCTGGACCCTAAACCGTCCCCGTCCCCTAACCCTAGCCTGAACCCTAACCCTAAACCTTCCCCGAAGCCTGACCCTCACCCGTCCCCTAATCCTAACCCGTACGCTGACACTAACCCGCGCCCTCACACGTACGCTCCCCCTAAAGCGTTGTCGTACCCTCACCTGGATCCTAAACCGTCCCCGTCCCCTAACCCTAAACCTAGCCCGAACCCTAACCCTAACCCTTCCCCGAAGCCTGACCCTCACCCGTCCCCTAATCCTAACCCGTACGCTGACACTAACCCGCGCCCTCACACGTACGCTCCCCCTAAAGCGTTGTCGTACCCTCACCTGGACCCTAAACCGTCCCCATCCCCTAACCCTAACCCTAGCCCGAACCCTAACCCTAACCCTTCCCCGAAGCCTGACCCTCACCCGTCCCCTAATTCTAACCCGTACGCTGACACTGACCCGTGCCCTCACACGTACGCTCCCCCTAAAGCGTTGTCGTACCCTCACCTGGACCCTAAACCGTCCCCGTCCCCTAACCCTAACCCTAGCCCGAACCCTAACCCTAACCCTTCCCCGAAGCCTGACCCTCACCCGTCCCCTAATCCTAACCCGTACGCTGACACTGACCCGCGCCCTCACACGTACGCTCCCCCTAAAGCGTTGTCGTACCCTCACCTGGACCCTAAACCGTCCCCGTCCCCTAACCCTAACCCTAGCCCGAACCCTAACCCTAACCCTTCCCCGAAGCCTGACCCTCACCCGTCCCCAATCCTAACCCGTACGCTGAAACTGACCCGCGCCCTCACACGTACGCTCCCCCTAAAGCGTTGTCGTACCCTCACCTGGACCCTAAACCGTCCCCGTCCCCTAACCCTAACCCTAGCCCGAACCCTAACCCTAACACTTCCCCGAAGCCTGACCCTCACCCGTCCCCTAATCCTAACCCGTACGCAGACACTGACCCGCGCCCTCACACGTACGCTCCCCCTAAAGCGTTGTCGTACCCTCACCTGGACCCTAAACCGTCCCCGTCCCCTAACCCTAGCCTGAACCCTAACCCTAACCCTTCCCCGAAGCCTGACACTCACCCGTCCCCTAATCCTAACCCGTACGCTGACACTAACCCGCGCCCTCACACGTACGCTCCCCCTAAAGCGTTGTCGTACCCTCACCTGGATCCTAAACCGTCCCCGTCCCCTAACCCTAACCCTAGCCCGAACCCTAACCCTAACCCTTCCCCGAAGCCTGACCCTCACCCGTCCCCTAATCCTAACCCGTACGCTGACACTAACTCGCGCCCTCACACGTACGCTCCCCCTAAAGCGTTGTCGTACCCTCACCTGGACCCTAAACCGTCCCCGTCCCCTAACCCTAACCCTAGCCCGAACCCTAACCCTAACCCTTCCCCGAAGCCTGACCCTCACCCGTCCCCTAATCCTAAACCGTGCGCTGACACTGACCCGCGCCCTCACACGTACGCTCCCCCTAAAGCGTTGTCGTACACTCACCTGCACCCTAAACCGTCCCCTTACCCTAACCCTAACCCTAGCCCGAACCCTAACCCTAACCCTTCCCCGAAGCCTGACCCTCACCCATCCCCTAATCCTAACCTGTACGCTGACACTGACCCGCGCCCTCACACGTACGCTCCCCCTAAAGCGTTGTCGTACCCTCACCTGGACCCTAAACCGTCCCCGTCCCCTAACCCTAACCCTAGCCCGAACCCTAACCCTAACCCTTGCCCGAAGCCTGACCCTCACCCGTCCCCTAATCCTAACACGTACGCTGACACTGACCCGCGCCCTCACACGTACGCTCCCCCTAAAGCGTTGTCGTACCCTCACCTGGACCCTAAACCGTCCCCGTCCCCTAACCCTAACCCTAGCCCGAACCCTAACCCTAACCCTTCCCCGAAGCCTGACCCTCACCCGTCCCCAATCCTAACCCGTACGCTGACACTGACCCGCGCCCTCACACGTACGCTCCCCCTAAAGCGTTGTCGTACCCTCACCTGGACCCTAAACCGTCCCCGTCCCCTAACCCTAACCCTAGCCCGAACCCTAACCCTAACCCTTCCCCGAAGCCTGACCCTCACCCGTCCCCTAATCCTAACCCGTACGCTGACACTGACCCGCGCCCTCACACGTACGCTCCCCCTAAAGCGTTGTCGTACCCTCACCTGGACCCTAAACCGTCCCCGTCCCCTAACCCTAGCCTGAACCCTAACCCTAACCCTTCCCCGAAGCCTGACACTCACCCGTCCCCTAATCCTAACCCGTACGCTGACACTAACCTGCGCCCTCACACGTACGCTCCCCCTAAAGCGTTGTCGTACCCTCACCTGGATCCTAAACCGTCCCCGTCCCCTAACCCTAACCCTAGCCCGAACCATAACCCTAACCCTTCCCCGAAGCCTGACCCTCACCCGTCCCCTAATCCTAACCCGTACGCTGACACTAACTCGCGCCCTCACACGTACGCTCCCCCTAAAGCGTTGTCGTACCCTCACCTGGACCCTAAACCGTCCCCGTCCCCTAACCCTAACCCTAGCCCGAACCCTAACCCTAACCCTTCCCCGAAGCCTGACCCTCACCCGTCCCCTAATCCTAACCCGTACGCTGACACTGACCCGCGCCCTCACACGTACGCTCCCCCTAAAGCGTTGTCGTACCCTCACCTGGACCCTAAACCGTCCCCGTCCCCTAACCCTAACCCTAGCCCGAACCCTAACACTAACCCTTCCCCGAAGCCTGACCCTCACCCGTCCCCTAATCCTAACCCGTACGCTGACACTACCCCGCGCCCTCACACGTACGCTCCCCCTAGAGCGTTGTCGTACCCTCACCTGGACCCTAAACCGTCCCCGTCCCCTAACCCTAGCCTGAACCCTAACCCTAACCCTTCCCCGAAGCCTGACACTCACCCGTCCCCTAATCCTAACCCGTACGCTGACACTAACCTGCGCCCTCACACGTACGCTCCCCCTAAAGCGTTGTCGTACCCTCACCTGGATCCTAAACCGTCCCCGTCCCCTAACCCTAACCCTAGCCCGAACCCTAACCCTAACCCTTCCCCGAAGCCTGACCCTCACCCGTCCCCTAATCCTAACACGTACGCTGACACTGACCCGCGCCCTCACACGTACGCTCCCCCTAAAGCGTTGTCGTACCCTCACCTGGACCCTAAACCGTCCCCGTCCCCTAACCCTATCCCTAGCCCGAACCCTAACCCTAACCCTTCCCCGAAGCCTGACCCTCACACGTCCCCTAATCCTAACCCGTACGATGACACTGACCCGCGCCCTCACATGTACGCTCCCCCTAAAGCGTTGTCGTACCCTCACCTGGACCCTAAACCGTCCCCGTCCCCTAACCCTAACCCTAGCCCGAACCCTAAACCTAACCCTTCCCCGAAGCCTGACCCTCACCCGTCCCGTAATCCTAACCCGTACGCTGACACTGACCCGCGCCCTCACACGTACGCTCCCCCTAAAGCGTTGTCGTACCCTCACCTGGACCCTAAACCGTCCCCGTCCCCTAACCCTAACCCTAGCCCGAACCCTAACCCTAACCCTTCTCCGAAGCCTGACCCTCACCCGTCCCCTAATCCTAACCCGTACGCTGACACTAACCCGCGCCCTCACACGTACGCTCCCCCTAAAGCGTTGTCGTACCCTCACCTGGACCCTAAACCATCCCCGTCCCCTAACCCTAACCCTAGCCCGAACCCTAACCCTAACCCTTCCCCGAAGCCTGACCCTCACCCGTCCCCTAATCCTAACCCGTACGCTGACACTACCCCGCGCCCTCACACGTACGCTCCCCCTAGAGCGTTGTCGTACCCTCACCTGGACCCTAAACCGTCCCCGTCCCCTAACCCTGACCCTAGCCCGAACCCTAACACTAACCCTTCCCCGAAGCCTGACCCTCACCCGTCCCCTAATCCTAACCCGTACGCTGACACTGACACGCGCCCTCACACGTACGCTCCCCATAGAGCGTTGTCGTACCCTCACCTGGACCCTAAACCGTCCCCGTCCCCTAACCCTAACCCTAGCCCGAACCCTAACCCTAACCCTTCCCCGAAGCCTGACCCTCACCCGTCCCCTAATCCTAACCAGTACGTTGACACTGACCCGCGCTCTCACACGTACGCTCCCCCTAAAGCGTTGTCGTACCCTCACCTGGACCCTAAACCGTCCCCGTCCCCTAACCCTAACCCTAGCCCGAACCCTAACCCTAACCCTTCTCCGAAGCCTGACCCTCACCCGTCCCCTAATCCTAACCCGTACGCTGACACTAACCCGCGCCCTCACACGTACGCTCCCCCTAAAGCGTTGTCGTACCCTCACCTGGACCCTAAACCATCCCCGTCCCCTAACCCTAACCCTAGCCCGAACCCTAACCCTAACCCTTCCCCGAAGCCTGACCCTCACCCGTCCCCTAATCCTAACCCGTACGCTGACACTACCCCGCGCCCTCACACGTACGCTCCCCCTAGAGCGTTGTCGTACCCTCACCTGGACCCTAAACCGTCCCCGTCCCCTAACCCTGACCCTAGCCCGAACCCTAACACTAACCCTTCCCCGAAGCCTGACCCTCACCCGTCCCCTAATCCTAACCCGTACGCTGACACTAACTCGCGCCCTCACACGTACGCTCCCCCTAAAGCGTTGTCGTACCCTCACCTGGACCCTAAACCGTCCCCGTCCCCTAACCCTAACCCTAGCCCGAACCCTAACCCTAACCCTTCCCCGAAGCCTGACCCTCACCCGTCCCCTAATCCTAACCCGTACGCTGACACTGACCCGCGCCCTCACACGTACGCTCCCCCTAAAGCGTTGTCGTACCCTCACCTGGACCCTAAACCGTCCCCGTCCCCTAACCCTAACCCTAGCCCGAACCCTAACCCTAACCCTTCCCCGAAGCCTGACCCTCACCCGTCCCCTAATCCTAACACGTACGCTGACACTGACCCGCGCCCTCACATGTACGCTCCCCCTAAAGCGTTGTCGTACCCTCACCTGGACCCTAAACCGTCCCCGTCCCCTAACCCTAACCCTAGCCCGAACCCTAAACCTAACCCTTCCCCGAAGCCTGACCCTCACCCGTCCCGTAATCCTAACCCGTACGCTGACACTGACCCGCGCCCTCACACGTACGCTCCCCCTAAAGCGTTGTCGTACCCTCACCTGGACCCTAAACCGTCCCCGTCCCCTAACCCTAACCCTAGCCCGAACCCTAACCCTAACCCTTCCCCGAAGCCTGACCCTCACCCGTCCCCTAATCCTAACCCGTACGCTGACACTGACCCGCGCCCTCACACGTACGCTCCCCCTAAAGCGTTGTCGTACCCTCACCTGGACCCTAAACCGTCCCCGTCCCCTAACCCTAACCCTAGCCCGAACCCTAACCCTAACCCTTCCCCGAAGCCTGACCCTCAACCGTCCCCTAATCCTAACCCGTACGCTGACACTGACCCGCGCCCTCACACGTACGCTCCCCCTAAAGCGTTGTCGTACCCTCACCTGGACCCTAAACCGTCCCCGTCCCCTAACCCTAACCCTAGCCCGAACCCTAACCCTAACCCTTCCCCGAAGCCTGACCCTCACCCGTCCACAATCCTAACCCGTACGCTGACACTGACCTGCGCCCTCACACGTACGCTCCTCCTAAAGCGTTGTCGTACCCTCACCTGGACCCTAAACCGTCCCCGTCCCCTAACCCTAACCCTAGCCCGAACCCTAACCCTAACCCTTCCCCGAAGCCTGACCCTCACCCGTCCCCTAATCCTAACCCGTACGCTGACACTGACCCGCGCCCTCACACGTACGCTCCCCCTAAAGCGTTGTCGTACCCTCACCTGGACCCTAAACCGTCCCCGTCCCCTAACCCTAGCCTGAACCCTAACCCTAAACCTTCCCCGAAGCCTGACCCTCACCCGTCCCCTAATCCTAACCCGTACGCTGACACTAACCCGCGCCCTCACACGTACGCTCCCCCTAAAGCGTTGTCGTACCCTCACCTGGATCCTAAACCGTCCCCGTCCCCTAACCCTAACCCTAGCCCGAACCCTAACCCTAACCCTTCCCCGAAGCCTGACCCTCACCCGTCCCCTAATCCTAACCCGTACGCTGACACTAACTCGCGCCCTCACACGTACGCTCCCCCTAAAGCGTTGTCGTACCCTCACCTGGACCCTAAACCGTCCCCGTCCCCTAACCCTAACCCTAGCCCGAACCCTAACCCTAACCCTTCCCCGAAGCCTGACCCTCACCCGTCCCCTAATCCTAACCCGTACGCTGACACTGACCCGCGCCCTCACACGTACGCTCCCCCTAAAGCGTTGTCGTACACTCACCTGCACCCTAAACCGTCCCCTTACCCTAACCCTAACCCTAGCCCGAACCCTAACCCTAACCCTTCCCCGAAGCCTGACCCTCACCCATCCCCTAATCCTAACCCGTACGCTGACACTGACCCGCGCCCTCACACGTACGCTCCCCCTAAAGCGTTGTCGTACCCTCACCTGGACCCTAAACCGTCCCCGTCCCCTAACCCTAACCCTAGCCCGAACCCTAACCCTAACCCTTGCCCGAAGCCTGACCCTCACCCGTCCCCTAATCCTAACCCGTACGCTGACACTGACCCGCGCCCTCACACGTACGCTCCCCCTAAAGCGTTGTCGTACCCTCACCTGGACCCTAAACCGTCCCCGTCCCCTAACCCTAACCCTAGCCCGAACCCTAACCCTAACCCTTCCCCGAAGCCTGACCCTCACCCGTCCCCTAATCCTAACCCGTACGCTAACACTGACCCGCGCGCTCACACGTACGCTCCCCCTAAAGCGTTGTCGTACCCTCACCTGGACCCTAAACCGTCCCCGTCCCCTAACCCTAACCCTAGCCCGAACCCTAACCCTAACCCTTCCCCGAAGCCTGACCCTCACCCGTCCCCAATCCTAACCCGTACGCTGACACTGACCCGCGCCCTCACACGTACGCTCCCCCTAAAGCGTTGTCGTACCCTCACCTGGACCCTAAACCGTCCCCGTCCCCTAACCCTAACCCTAGCCCGAACCCTAACCCTAACCCTTCCCCGAAGCCTGACCCTCACCCGTCCCCTAATCCTAACCCGTACGCTGACACTGACCCGCGCCCTCACACGTACGCTCCCCCTAAAGCGTTGTCGTACCCTCACCTGGACCCTAAACCGTCCCCGTCCCCTAACCCTAGCCTGAACCCTAACCCTAACCCTTCCCCGAAGCCTGACACTCACCCGTCCCCTAATCCTAACCCGTACGCTGACACTAACCTGCGCCCTCACACGTACGCTCCCCCTAAAGCGTTGTCGTACCCTCACCTGGATCCTAAACCGTCCCCGTCCCCTAACCCTAACCCTAGCCCGAACCATAACCCTAACCCTTCCCCGAAGCCTGACCCTCACCCGTCCCCTAATCCTAACCCGTACGCTGACACTAACTCGCGCCCTCACACGTACGCTCCCCCTAAAGCGTTGTCGTACCCTCACCTGGACCCTAAACCGTCCCCGTCCCCTAACCCTAACCCTAGCCCGAACCCTAACCCTAACCCTTCCCCGAAGCCTGACCCTCACCCGTCCCCTAATCCTAACCCGTACGCTGACACTGACCCGCGCCCTCACACGTACGCTCCCCCTAAAGCGTTGTCGTACCCTCACCTGGACCCTAAACCGTCCCCGTCCCCTAACCCTAACCCTAGCCCGAACCCTAACACTAACCCTTCCCCGAAGCCTGACCCTCACCCGTCCCCTAATCCTAACCCGTACGCTGACACTACCCCGCGCCCTCACACGTACGCTCCCCCTAGAGCGTTGTCGTACCCTCACCTGGACCCTAAACCGTCCCCGTCCCCTAACCCTAGCCTGAACCCTAACCCTAACCCTTCCCCGAAGCCTGACACTCACCCGTCCCCTAATCCTAACCCGTACGCTGACACTAACCTGCGCCCTCACACGTACGCTCCCCCTAAAGCGTTGTCGTACCCTCACCTGGATCCTAAACCGTCCCCGTCCCCTAACCCTAACCCTAGCCCGAACCCTAACCCTAACCCTTCCCCGAAGCCTGACCCTCACCCGTCCCCTAATCCTAACACGTACGCTGACACTGACCCGCGCCCTCACACGTACGCTCCCCCTAAAGCGTTGTCGTACCCTCACCTGGACCCTAAACCGTCCCCGTCCCCTAACCCTATCCCTAGCCCGAACCCTAACCCTAACCCTTCCCCGAAGCCTGACCCTCACACGTCCCCTAATCCTAACCCGTACGATGACACTGACCCGCGCCCTCACATGTACGCTCCCCCTAAAGCGTTGTCGTACCCTCACCTGGACCCTAAACCGTCCCCGTCCCCTAACCCTAACCCTAGCCCGAACCCTAAACCTAACCCTTCCCCGAAGCCTGACCCTCACCCGTCCCGTAATCCTAACCCGTACGCTGACACTGACCCGCGCCCTCACACGTACGCTCCCCCTAAAGCGTTGTCGTACCCTCACCTGGACCCTAAACCGTCCCCGTCCCCTAACCCTAACCCTAGCCCGAACCCTAACCCTAACCCTTCTCCGAAGCCTGACCCTCACCCGTCCCCTAATCCTAACCCGTACGCTGACACTAACCCGCGCCCTCACACGTACGCTCCCCCTAAAGCGTTGTCGTACCCTCACCTGGACCCTAAACCATCCCCGTCCCCTAACCCTAACCCTAGCCCGAACCCTAACCCTAACCCTTCCCCGAAGCCTGACCCTCACCCGTCCCCTAATCCTAACCCGTACGCTGACACTACCCCGCGCCCTCACACGTACGCTCCCCCTAGAGCGTTGTCGTACCCTCACCTGGACCCTAAACCGTCCCCGTCCCCTAACCCTGACCCTAGCCCGAACCCTAACACTAACCCTTCCCCGAAGCCTGACCCTCACCCGTCCCCTAATCCTAACCCGTACGCTGACACTGACACGCGCCCTCACACGTACGCTCCCCATAGAGCGTTGTCGTACCCTCACCTGGACCCTAAACCGTCCCCGTCCCCTAACCCTAACCCTAGCCCGAACCCTAACCCTAACCCTTCCCCGAAGCCTGACCCTCACCCGTCCCCTAATCCTAACCCGTACGCTGACACTGACCCGCGCCCTCACACGTACGCTCCCCCTAAAGCGTTGTCGTACCCTCACCTGGACCCTAAACCGTCCCCGTCCCCTAACCCTAACCCTAGCCCGAACCCTAACCCTAACCCTTCCCCGAAGCCTGACCCTCACCCGTCCCCTAATCCTAACACGTACGCTGACACTGACCCGCGCCCTCACACGTACGCTCCCCCTAAAGCGTTGTCGTACCCTCACCTGGACCCTAAACCGTCCCCGTCCCCTAACCCTATCCCTAGCCCGAACCCTAACCCTAACCCTTCCCCGAAGCCTGACCCTCACACGTCCCCTAATCCTAACCCGTACGATGACAGTGACCCACGCCCTCACATGTACGCTCCCCCTAAAGCGTTGTCGTACCCTCACCTGGACCCTAAACCGTCCCCGTCCCCTAACCCTAACCCTAGCCCGAACCCTAAACCTAACCCTTCCCCGAAGCCTGACCCTCACCCGTCCCGTAATCCTAACCCGTACGCTGACACTGACCCGCGCCCTCACACGTACGCTCCCCCTAAAGCGTTGTCGTACCCTCACCTGGACCCTAAACCGTCCCCGTCCCCTAACCCTAACCCTAGCCCGAACCCTAACCCTAACCCTTCCCCGAAGCCTGACCCTCACCCGTCCCCTAATCCTAACCCGTACGCTGACACTGACCCGCGCCCTCACACGTACGCTCCCCCTAAAGCGTTGTCGTACCCTCACCTGGACCCTAAACCGTCCCCGTCCCCTAACCCTAACCCTAGCCCGAACCCTAACCCTAACCCTTCCCCGAAGCCTGACCCTCAACCGTCCCCTAATCCTAACCCGTACGCTGACACTGACCCGCGCCCTCACACGTACGCTCCCCCTAAAGCGTTGTCGTACCCTCACCTGGACCCTAAACCGTCCCCGTCCCCTAACCCTAACCCTAGCCCGAACCCTAACCCTAACCCTTCCCCGAAGCCTGACCCTCACCCGTCCACAATCCTAACCCGTACGCTGACACTGACCTGCGCCCTCACACGTACGCTCCTCCTAAAGCGTTGTCGTACCCTCACCTGGACCCTAAACCGTCCCCGTCCCCTAACCCTAACCCTAGCCCGAACCCTAACCCTAACCCTTCCCCGAAGCCTGACCCTCACCCGTCCCCTAATCCTAACCCGTACGCTGACACTGACCCGCGCCCTCACACGTACGCTCCCCCTAAAGCGTTGTCGTACCCTCACCTGGACCCTAAACCGTCCCCGTCCCCTAACCCTAGCCTGAACCCTAACCCTAAACCTTCCCCGAAGCCTGACCCTCACCCGTCCCCTAATCCTAACCCGTACGCTGACACTAACCCGCGCCCTCACACGTACGCTCCCCCTAAAGCGTTGTCGTACCCTCACCTGGATCCTAAACCGTCCCCGTCCCCTAACCCTAACCCTAGCCCGAACCCTAACCCTAACCCTTCCCCGAAGCCTGACCCTCACCCGTCCCCTAATCCTAACCCGTACGCTGACACTGACCCGCGCCCTCACACGTACGCTCCCCCTAAAGCGTTGTCGTACCCTCACCTGGACCCTAAACCGTCCCCGTCCCCTAACCCTAACCCTAGCCCGAACCCTAACCCTAACCCTTCCCCGAAGCCTGACCCTCACCCGTCCCCTAATCCTAACCCGTACGCTGACACTGACCCGCGCCCTCACACGTACGCTCCCCCTAAAGCGTTGTCGTACACTCACCTGCACCCTAAACCGTCCCCTTACCCTAACCCTAACCCTAGCCCGAACCCTAACCCTAACCCTTCCCCGAAGCCTGACCCTCACCCATCCCCTAATCCTAACCCGTACGCTGACACTGACCCGCGCCCTCACACGTACGCTCCCCCTAAAGCGTTGTCGTACCCTCACCTGGACCCTAAACCGTCCCCGTCCCCTAACCCTAACCCTAGCCCGAACCCTAACCCTAACCCTTGCCCGAAGCCTGACCCTCACCCGTCCCCTAATCCTAACCCGTACGCTGACACTGACCCGCGCCCTCACACGTACGCTCCCCCTAAAGCGTTGTCGTACCCTCACCTGGACCCTAAACCGTCCCCGTCCCCTAACCCTAACCCTAGCCCGAACCCTAACCCTAACCCTTCCCCGAAGCCTGACCCTCACCCGTCCCCTAATCCTAACCCGTACGCTAACACTGACCCGCGCGCTCACACGTACGCTCCCCCTAAAGCGTTGTCGTACCCTCACCTGGACCCTAAACCGTCCCCGTCCCCTAACCCTAACCCTAGCCCGAACCCTAACCCTAACCCTTCCCCGAAGCCTGACCCTCACCCGTCCCCAATCCTAACCCGTACGCTGACACTGACCCGCGCCCTCACACGTACGCTCCCCCTAAAGCGTTGTCGTACCCTCACCTGGACCCTAAACCGTCCCCGTCCCCTAACCCTAACCCTAGCCCGAACCCTAACCCTAACCCTTCCCCGAAGCCTGACCCTCACCCGTCCCCTAATCCTAACCCGTACGCTGACACTGACCCGCGCCCTCACACGTACGCTCCCCCTAAAGCGTTGTCGTACCCTCACCTGGACCCTAAACCGTCCCCGTCCCCTAACCCTAGCCTGAACCCTAACCCTAACCCTTCCCCGAAGCCTGACACTCACCCGTCCCCTAATCCTAACCCGTACGCTGACACTAACCTGCGCCCTCACACGTACGCTCCCCCTAAAGCGTTGTCGTACCCTCACCTGGATCCTAAACCGTCCCCGTCCCCTAACCCTAACCCTAGCCCGAACCATAACCCTAACCCTTCCCCGAAGCCTGACCCTCACCCGTCCCCTAATCCTAACCCGTACGCTGACACTAACTCGCGCCCTCACACGTACGCTCCCCCTAAAGCGTTGTCGTACCCTCACCTGGACCCTAAACCGTCCCCGTCCCCTAACCCTAACCCTAGCCCGAACCCTAACCCTAACCCTTCCCCGAAGCCTGACCCTCACCCGTCCCCTAATCCTAACCCGTACGCTGACACTGACCCGCGCCCTCACACGTACGCTCCCCCTAAAGCGTTGTCGTACCCTCACCTGGACCCTAAACCGTCCCCGTCCCCTAACCCTAACCCTAGCCCGAACCCTAACCCTAACCCTTCCCCGAAGCCTGACCCTCACCCGTCCCCTAATCCTAACACGTACGCTGACACTGACCCGCGCCCTCACACGTACGCTCCCCCTAAAGCGTTGTCGTACCCTCACCTGGACCCTAAACCGTCCCCGTCCCCTAACCCTATCCCTAGCCCGAACCCTAACCCTAACCCTTCCCCGAAGCCTGACCCTCACACGTCCCCTAATCCTAACCCGTACGATGACACTGACCCGCGCCCTCACATGTACGCTCCCCCTAAAGCGTTGTCGTACCCTCACCTGGACCCTAAACCGTCCCCGTCCCCTAACCCTAACCCTAGCCCGAACCCTAAACCTAACCCTTCCCCGAAGCCTGACACTCACCCGTCCCGTAATCCTAACCCGTACGCTGACACTGACCCGCGCCCTCACACGTACGCTCCCCCTAAAGCGTTGTCGTACCCTCACCTGGACCCTAAACCGTCCCCGTCCCCTAACCCTAACCCTAGCCCGAACCCTAACCCTAACCCTTCTCCGAAGCCTGACCCTCACCCGTCCCCTAATCCTAACCCGTACGCTGACACTAACCCGCGCCCTCACACGTACGCTCCCCCTAAAGCGTTGTCGTACCCTCACCTGGACCCTAAACCATCCCCGTCCCCTAACCCTAACCCTAGCCCGAACCCTAACCCTAACCCTTCCCCGAAGCCTGACCCTCACCCGTCCCCTAATCCTAACCCGTACGCTGACACTACCCCGCGCCCTCACACGTACGCTCCCCCTAGAGCGTTGTCGTACCCTCACCTGGACCCTAAACCGTCCCCGTCCCCTAACCCTGACCCTAGCCCGAACCCTAACACTAACCCTTCCCCGAAGCCTGACCCTCACCCGTCCCCTAATCCTAACCCGTACGCTGACACTGACACGCGCCCTCACACGTACGCTCCCCATAGAGCGTTGTCGTACCCTCACCTGGACCCTAAACCGTCCCCGTCCCCTAATCCTAACCCTAGCCCGAACCCTAACCCTAACCCTTCCCCGAAGCCTGACCCTCACCCGTCCCCTAATCCTAACCAGTACGTTGACACTGACCCGCGCTCTCACACGTACGCTCCCCCTAAAGCGTTGTCGTACCCTCACCTGGACCCTAAACCGTCCCCGTCCCCTAACCCTAACCCTAGCCCGAACCCTAACCCTAACCCTTCTCCGAAGCCTGACCCTCACCCGTCCCCTAATCCTAACCCGTACGCTGACACTGACCCGCGCCCTCACACGTACGCTCCCCCTAAAGCGTTGTCGTACCCTCACCTGGACCCTAAACCGTCCCCGTCCCCTAACCCTAACCCTAGCCCGAACCCTAACCCTAACCCTTCCCCGAAGCCTGACCCTCACCCGTCCACAATCCTAACCCGTACGCTGACACTGACCTGCGCCCTCACACGTACGCTCCTCCTAAAGCGTTGTCGTACCCTCACCTGGACCCTAAACCGTCCCCGTCCCCTAACCCTAACCCTAGCCCGAACCCTAACCCTAACCCTTCCCCGAAGCCTGACCCTCACCCGTCCCCTAATCCTAACCCGTACGCTGACACTGACCCGCGCCCTCACACGTACGCTCCCCCTAAAGCGTTGTCGTACCCTCACCTGGACCCTAAACCGTCCCCGTCCCCTAACCCTAGCCTGAACCCTAACCCTAAAACTTCCCCGAAGCCTGACCCTCACCCGTCCCCTAATCCTAACCCGTACGCTGACACTAACCCGCGCCCTCACACGTACGCTCCCCCTAAAGCGTTGTCGTACCCTCACCTGGATCCTAAACCGTCCCCGTCCCCTAACCCTAAACCTAGCCCGAACCCTAACCCTAACCCTTCCCCGAAGCCTGACCCTCACCCGTCCCCTAATCCTAACCCGTACGCTGACACTGACCCGCGCCCTCACACGTACGCTCCCCCTAAAGCGTTGTCGTACCCTCACCTGGACCCTAAACCGTCCCCATCCCCTAACCCTAACCCTAGCCCGAACCCTAACCCTAACCCTTCCCCGAAGCCTGACCCTCACCCGTCCCCTAATTCTAACCCGTACGCTGACACTGACCCGTGCCCTCACACGTACGCTCCCCCTAAAGCGTTGTCGTACCCTCACCTGGACCCTAAACCGTCCCCATCCCCTAACCCTAACCCTAGCCCGAACCCTAACCCTAACCCTTCCCCGAAGCCTGACCCTCACCCGTCCCCTAATCCTAACCCGTACGCTGACACTGACCCGCGCCCTCACACGTACGCTCCCCCTAAAGCGTTGTCGTACCCTCACCTGGACCCTAAACCGTCCCCGTCCCCTAACCCTAACCCTAGCCCGAACCCTAACCCTAACCCTTCCCCGAAGCCTGACCCTCACCCGTCCCCAATCCTAACCCGTACGCTGAAACTGACCCGCGCCCTCACACGTACGCTCCCCCTAAAGCGTTGTCGTACCCTCACCTGGACCCTAAACCGTCCCCGTCCCCTAACCCTAACCCTAGCCCGAACCCTAACCCTAACCCTTCCCCGAAGCCTGACCCTCACCCGTCCCCTAATCCTAACCCGTACGCTGACACTGACCCGCGCCCTCACACGTACGCTCCCCCTAAAGCGTTGTCGTACCCTCACCTGGACCCTAAACCGTCCCCGTCCCCTAACCCTAGCCTGAACCCTAACCCTAACCCTTCCCCGAAGCCTGACACTCACCCGTCCCCTAATCCTAACCCGTACGCTGACACTAACCCGCGCCCTCACACGTACGCTCCCCCTAAAGCGTTGTCGTACCCTCACCTGGATCCTAAACCGTCCCCGTCCCCTAACCCTAACCCTAGCCCGAACCCTAACCCTAACCCTTCCCCGAAGCCTGACCCTCACCCGTCCCCTAATCCTAACCCGTACGCTGACACTAACTCACGCCCTCACACGTACGCTCCCCCTAAAGCGTTGTCGTACCCTCACCTGGACCCTAAACCGTCCCCGTCCCCTAACCCTAACCCTAGCCCGAACCCTAACCCTAACCCTTCCCCGAAGCCTGACCCTCACCCGTCCCCTAATCCTAAACCGTACGCTGACACTGACCCGCGCCCTCACACGTACGCTCCCCCTAAAGCGTTGTCGTACCCTCACCTGCACCCTAAACCGTCCCCTTACCCTAACCCTAACCCTAGCCCGAACCCTAACCCTAACCCTTCCCCGAAGCCTGACCCTCACCCATCCCCTAATCCTAACCCGTACGCTGACACTGACCCGCGCCCTCACACGTACGCTCCCCCTAAAGCGTTGTCGTACCCTCACCTGGACCCTAAACCGTCCCCGTCCCCTAACCCTAACCCTAGCCCGAACCCTAACCCTAACCCTTCCCCGAAGCCTGACCCTCACCCGTCCCCTAATCCTAACCCGTACGCTGACACTGACCCGCGCCCTCACACGTACGCTCCCCCTAAAGCGTTGTCGTACCCTCACCTGGACCCTAAACCGTCCCCGTCCCCTAACCCTAGCCTGAACCCTAACCCTAACCCTTCCCCGAAGCCTGACACTCACCCGTCCCCTAATCCTAACCCGTACGCTGACACTACCCCGCGCCCTCACACGTACGCTCCCCCTAGAGCATTGTCGTACCCTCACCTGGACCCTAAACCGTCCCCGTCCCCTAACCCTGACCCTAGCCCGAACCCTACCCCTAACCCTTCCCCGAAGCCTGACCCTCACCCGTCCCGTAATCCTAACCCGTACGCTGACACTGACCCGCGCCCTCACACGTACGCTCCCCCTAAAGCGTTGTCGTACCCTCACCTGGACCCTAAACCGTCCCCGTCCCCTAACCCTAACCCTAGCCCGAACCCTAACCCTAAACCTTCCCTGAAGCCTGACCCTCACCCGTCCCCTAATGCTAACCAGTACGCTGACACTGACCCGCGCCCTCACACGTACGCTCCCCCTAAAGCGTTGTCGTACCCTCACCTGGACCCTAAACCGTCCTCGTCCCCTAACCCTAACCCTAGCCCGAACCCTAACCCTAACCCTTCCCCGAAGCCTGACCCTCACCCGTCCCCTAATCCTAACCCGTACGCTGACACTGACCCGCGCCCTCACACGTACGCTCCCCCTAAAGCGTTGTCGTACCCTCACCTGGACCCTAAACCGTCCCCGTCCCCTAACCCTAACCCTAGCCCGAACCCTAACCCTAACCCTTCCCCGAAGCCTGACCCTCACCCGTCCCCTAATCCTAACCCGTACGCTGACACTGACCCGCGCCCTAACACGTACGCTCCCCCTAAAGCGTTGTCGTACCCTCACCTGGACCCTAAACCGTCCCCGTCCCCTAACCCTAACCCTAGCCCGAACCCTAACCCTAACCCTTCCCCGAAGCCTGACCCTCACCCGTCCCCTAATCCTAACCCGTACGCTGACACTGACCCGCGCCCTCACACGTACGCTCCCCCTAAAGCGTTGTCGTACCCTCACCTGGACCCTAAACCGTCCCCGTCCCCTAACCCTAACCCTAGCCCGAACCCTAACCCTAACCCTTCCCCGAAGCCTGACCCTCACCCGTCCCCTAATCCTAACCCGTACGCTGACACTGACCCGCGCCCTCACACGTACGCTCCCCCTAGAGCGTTGTCGTACCCTCACCTGGACCCTAAACCGTCCCCGTCCCCTAACCCTAACCCTAGCCCGAACCCTAACCCTAACCCTTCCCCGAAGCCTGACCCTCACCCGTCCCCTAATCCTAACCCGTACGCTGACACTGACCCGCGCCCTCACACGTACGCTCCCCCTAAAGCGTTGTCGTACCCTCACCTGGACCCTAAACCGTCCCCGTCCCCTAACCCTAACCCTAGCCCGAACCCTAACCCTAACCCTTCCCCGAAGCCTGACCCTCACCCGTCCCCTAATCCTAACCCGTACGCTGACACTGACCCGCGCCCTCACACGTACGCTCCCCCTAAAGCGTTGTCGTACCCTCACCTGGACCCTAAACCGTCCCCGTCCCCTAACCCTAACCCTAGCCCGAACCCTAACCCTAACCCTTCCCTGAAGCCTGACCCTCACCCGTCCCCTAATCCTAACCCGTACGCTGACACTGACCCGCGCCCTCACACGTACGCTCCCCCTAAAGCGTTGTCGTACCCTCACCTGGACCCTAAACCGTCCCCGTCCCCTAACCCTAACCCTAGCCCGAACCCTAACCCTAACCCTTCCCCGAAGCCTGACCCTCACCCGTCCCCTAATCCTAACCCATACGCTGACACTGACCCGCGCCCTCACACGTACGCTCCCCCTAAAGCGTTGTCGTACCCTCTCCTGAACCCTAAACCGTCCCCGTCCCCTAACCCTAACCCTAGCCCGAACCCTAACCCTAACCCTTCCCCGAAGCCTGACCCTCACCCGTCCCCTAATCCTAACCCGTACGCTGACACTGACCCGCGCCCTCACACGTACGCTCCCCCTAAAGCGTTGTCGTACCCTCACCTGGACCCTAAACCGTCCCCGTCCCCTAACCCTAACCCTAGCCCGAACCCTAACCCTAACCCTTGCCCGAAGCCTGACCCTCACCCGTCCCCTAATCCTAACTCGTACGCTGACACTGACACGCGCCCTCACACGTACGCTCCCCCTAAAGCGTTGTCGTACCCTCACCTGGACCCTAAACCGTCCCCGTCCCCTAACCCTAACCCTAGCCCGAACCCTAACCCTAACCCTTCCCCGAAGCCTGACCCTCACCCGTCCCCTAATCCTAACCCGTACGCTGACACTGACCCGCGCCCTCACACGTACGCTCCCCCTAAAGCGTTGTTGTACCCTCACCTGGACCCTAAACCGTCCCCGTCCCCTAACCCTAACCCTAGCCCGTACCCTAACCCTAACCCTTCCCCGAAGCCTGACCCTCACCCGTCCCCTAATCCTAACCCGTACGCTGACACTGACCCGCGCCCTCACACGTACGCTCCCCCTAAAGCGTTGTCGTACCCTCACCTGGACCCTAAACCGTCCCCGTCCCCTAACCCTAACCCTAGCCCGAACCCTAACCCTAACCCTTCCCGAAGCCTGACCCTCACCCGTCCCCTAATCCTAACCCGTACGCTGACACTGACCCGCGCCCTCACACGTACGCTCCCCCTAAAGCGTTGTCGTACCCTCACCTGGACCCTAAACCGTCCCCGTCCCCTAACCCTAACCCTAGCCCGAACCCTAACCCTAACCCTTCCCCGAAGCCTGACCCTCACCCGTCCCCTAATCCTAACCCGTACGCTGACACTGACCCGCGCCCTCACACGTACGCTCCCCCTAAAGCGTTGTCGTACCCTCACCTGGACCCTAAACCGTCCCCGTCCCCTAACCCTAACCCTAGCCCGAACCCTAACCCTAACCCTTCCCCGAAGCCTGACCCTCACCCGTCCCCTAATCCTAACTCGTACGCTGACACTGACACGCGCCCTCACACGTACGCTCCCCCTAAAGCGTTGTCGTACCCTCACCTGGACCCTAAACCGTCCCTGTCCCCTAACCGTAACCCTAACCCGAACCCTAACCCTAACCCTTCCCCGAAGCCTGACCCTCACCCGTCCCCTAATCCTAACCCGTACGCTGACACTGACCCGCGCCCTCACACGTACACTCCCCCTAAAGCGTTGTCGTACCCTCACCTGGACCCTAAACCGTCCCCGTCCCCTAACCCTAACCCTAGCCCGTACCCTAACCCTAACCCTTCCCCGAAGCCTGACCCTCACCCGTCCCCTAATCCTAACCCGTACGCTGACACTGACCCGCACCCTCACACGTACGCTCCCCCTAAAGCGTTGTCGTACCCTCACCTGGACCCTAAACCGTCCCCGTCCCCTAACCCTAACCCTAGCCCGAACCCTAACCCTAACCCTTCCCCGAAGCCTGACCCTCACCCGTCCCCTAATCCTAACCCGTACGCTGACACTGACCCGCGCCCTGACACGTACGCTCCCCCTAAAGCGTTGTCGTACCCTCACCTGGACCCTAAACCGTCCCCGTCCCCTAACCCTAACCCTAGCCCGAACCCTAACCCTAACCCTTCCCTGAAGCCTGACCCTCACCCGTCCCCTAATCCTAACCCGTACGCTGACACTGACCCGCGCCCTCACACGTACGCTCCCCCTAAAGCGTTGTCGTACCCTCACCTGGACCCTAAACCGTCCCCGTCCCCTAACCCTAACCCTAGCCCGAACCCTAACCCTAACCCTTCCCCGAAGCCTGACCCTCACCCGTCCCCTAATCCTAACCCATACGGTGACACTGACCCGCGCCCTCACACGTACGCTCCCCCTAAAGCATTGTCGTACCCTCTCCTGGACCCTAAACCGTCCCCGTCCCCTAACCCTAACCCTAGCCCGAACCCTAACCCTAACCCTTCCCCGAAGCCTGACCCTCACCCGTCCCCTAATCCTAACCCGTACGCTGACACTGACCCGCGCCCTCACACGTACGCTCCCCCTAAAGCGTTGTCGTACCCTCACCTGGACCCTAAACCGTCCCCGTCCCCTAACCCTAACCCTAGCCCGAACCCTAACCCTAACCCTTGCCCGAAGCCTGACCCTCACCCGTCCCCTAATCCTAACTCGTACGCTGACACTGACACGCGCCCTCACACGTACGCTCCCCCTAAAGCGTTGTCGTACCCTCACCTGGACCCTAAACCGTCCCCGTCCCCTAACCCTAACCCTAGCCCGAACCCTAACCCTAACCCTTCCCCGAAGCCTGACCCTCACCCGTCCCCTAATCCTAACCCGTACGCAGACACTGACCCGCGCCCTCACACGTACGCTCCCCCTAAAGCGTTGTCGTACCCTCACCTGGACCCTAAACCGTCCCCGTCCCCTAACCCTAACCCTAGCCCGTACCCTAACCCTAACACTTCCCCGAAGCCTGACCCTCACCCGTCCCCTAATCCTAACCCGTACGCTGACACTGACCCGCGCCCTCACACGTACGCTCCCCCTAAAGCGTTGTCGTACCCTCACCTGGACCCTAAACCGTCCCCGTCCCCTAACCCTAACCCTAGCCCGAACCCTAACCCTAACCCTTCCCCGAAGCTGACCCTCACCCGTCCCCTAATCCTAACCCGTACGCAGACACTGACCCGCGCTCTCACACGTACGCTCCCCCTAAAGCGTTGTCGTACCCTCACCTGGACCCTAAACCGTCCCCGTCCCCTAACCCTAACCCTAGCCCGTACCCTAACCCTAACCCTTCCCCGAAGCCTGACCCTCACCCGTCCCCTAATCCTAACCCGTACGCTGACACTGACCCGCGCCCTCACACGTACGCTCCCCCTAAAGCGTTGTCGTACCCTCACCTGGACCCTAAACCGTCCCCGTCCCCTAACCCTAACCCTAGCCCGAACCCTAACCCTAACACTTCCCCGAAGCCTGACCCTCACCCTTCCCCTTATCCTAACCCGTACGCTGACACTGACCCGCGCCCTCACACGTACGCTCCCCCTAATGCGTTGTCGTACCCTCACCTGGACCCTAAACCGTCCCCGTCCCCTAACCCTAACCCTAGCCCGAACCCTAACCCTAACCCTTCCCCGAAGCCTGACCCTCACCCGTCCCCTAATCCTAACCTGTACGCTGACACTGACCCGCGCCCTCACACGTACGCTCCCCCTAAAGCGTTGTCGTACCCTCACCTGAACCCTAAACCGTCCCCGTCCCCTAACCCTAACCCTAGCCCGAACCCTAACCCTAACCCTTCCCCGAAGCCTGACCCTCACCCGTCCCCTAATCCTAACCCGTACGCTGACACTGACCCGTGCCCTCAAACGTACGCTCCCCCTAAAGCGTTGTCGTACCCTCACCTGGACCCTAAACCGTCCCCGTCCCCTAACCCTAACCCTAGCCCGAACCCTAACCCTAACCCTTCCCCGAAGCCTGACCCTCACCCGTCCCCTAATCCTGACCCGTACGCTGACACTGACCCGCGCCCTCAAACCTACGCTCCCCCTAAAGCGTTGTCGTACCCTCACCTGGACCCTAAACCGTCCCCGTCCCATAACCCTAACCCTAGCCCGAACCCTAACCCTAACCCTTCCCCGAAGCCTGACCCTCACCCGTCCCCTAATCCTAACCCGTACGCTGACACTGACCCGCGCCCTCACACGTACGCTCCCCCTAAAGCGTTGTCGTACCCTCACCTGGACCCTAAACCGTCCCCGTCCCCTAACCCTAACCATAGCTGGAAACGTAACCCTAACCCTTCCCCGAAGCCTGACCCTCAACCGTCCCCTAATCCTAACCCGTACGCTAACACTAACCCGCGCCCTCACATGTACGCTCCCCCTAAAGCGTTGTCGTACCCTCACCTGGACCCTAAACCGTCCCCGTCCCATAACCCTAACCCTAGCCCGAACCCTAACCCTAACCCTTTCCCGAAGCCTGACCCTCACCCGTCCCCTAATCCTAACCCGTACGCTGACACTAACCCGTACCCTCACACGTACGCTCCCCCTAAAGCGTTGTCGTACCCTCACCTGGACCCTAAACCGTCCCCGTCCCCTAACCCTAACCCTAGCCCGAACCCTAACCCTAACCCTTCCCCGAAGCCTGACCCTCACCCGTCCCCTAATCCTAACCCGTACGCTGACACTAACCCGCGCCCTCAAACCTACGCTCCCCCTAAAGCATTGTCGTACCCTCACCTGGACCCTAAACCGTCCCCGTCCCCTAACCCTAACCCTAGCCCGAACCCTAACCCTAACCCTTCCCCGAAGCCTGACCCTCACCCGTCCCCTAATCCTAACCCGTACCCTGACACTAACCCGCGCCCTCTCACGTACGCTCCCCCTAAAGCGTTGTCGTACCCTCACCTGGACCCTAAACCGTCCCCGTCCCCTAACCCGAACCCTAGCCCGAACCCTAAACCTAACCCTTCCCCGAAGCCTGACCCTCACCCGTCCCGTAATCCTAACCCGTACGCTGACACTGACCCGCGCCCTCACACGTACGCTCCCCCTAAAGCATTGTCGTACCCTCACCTGGACCCTAAACCGTCCCCGTGCCCTAACCCTAACCCTAGCCCGAACCCTAACCCTAACCCTTCCCCGAAGCCTGACCCTCACCCGTCCCCTAATCCTAACCCATACGCTGACACTGACCCGCGCCCTCACACGTACGCTCCCCCTAAAGCGTTGTCGTACCCTCACCTGGACCCTAAACCGTCCCCGTCCCCTAACCCTAACCCTAGCCCGAACCCTAACCCTAACCCTTCTCCGAAGCCTGACCCTCACCCGTCCCCTAATCCTAACCCGTACGCTGACACTGACCCGCGCCCTCACACGTACGCTCCCCCTAAAGCGTTGTCGTACCCTCACCTGGACCCTAAACCGTCCCCGTCCCCTAACCCTAACCCTAGCCCGAACCCTAACCCTAACCCTTTCCCGAAGCCTGACCCTCACCCCTCCCCTAATCCTAACCCGTACGCTGACACTGACACGCGCCCTCACACGTACGCTCCCCCTAAAGCGTTGTCGTACCCTCACCTGGACCCTAAACCGTCCCCGTCCCCTAACCCTAACCCTAGCCTGAACCCTAACCCTAACCCTTCCCCGAAGCCTGACCCTCACCCGTCCCCTAATCCTAACCCGTACGCTGACACTGACCCGCGCCCTCACACGTACGCTCCCCCTAAAGCGTTGTCGTACCCTCACCTGGACCCTAAACAGTCCCCGTCCCCTAACCCTAACCCTAGCCCGAACCCTAACCCTAAACCTTCCCCGAAGCCTGACCCTCACCCATCCCCTAATCCTAACCCGTACGCTGACACTGACCCGCGCCCTCACACGTACGCTCCCCCTATAGCGTTGTCGTACCCTCACCTGGACCCTAAACCGTCCCCGTCCCCTAACCCTAACCCTAGCCCGAACCCTAACCCTAACCCTTCCCCGAGGCCTGACCCTCACCCGTCCCCTAATCCTAACCCGTACGCTGACACTGACCCACGCCCTCACACGTACGCTCCCCCTAAAGCGTTGTCGTACCCTCACCTGGACCCTAAACCGTCCCCGTCCCCTAACCCTAACCCTAGCCCGAACCCTAACCCTAACCCTTCCCTGAAGCCTGACCCTCACCCGTCCCCTAATCCTAACCCGTACCCTGACACTAACCCGCGCCCTCTCACGTACGCTCCCCCTAAAGCGTTGTCGTACCCTCACCTGGACCCTAAACCGTCCCCGTCCCCTAACCCTAACCCTAGCCCGAACCCTAACCCTAACCCTTCCCCGAAGCCTGACCCTCACCCGTCCCCTAATTCTAACCCGTACGCTGACACTAACCCGCGCCCTCACACGTACGCTCCCCCTAAAGCGTTGTCGTACCCTCACCTGGACCCTAAACCGTCCCCGTCCCGTAACCCTAACCCTAGCCCGAACCCTAACCCTAACCCTTCCCCGAAGCCTGACCCTCACCTGTCCCCTAATCCTAACCCGTACGCTGACACTAACCCGCGCCCTCACACGTACGCTCCCCCTAAAGCGTTGTTGTACCCTCACCTGGACCCTAAACCGTCCCCGTCCCCTAACCCTAACCCTAGCCCGAACCCTAACCCTAACCCTTCCCCGAAGCCTGACCCTCACCCGTCCCCTAATCCTAACCCGTACGCTGACACTAACCCGCGCTCTCAAACCTACGCTCCCCCTAAAGCGTTGTCGTACCCTCACCTGGACCCTAAACCGTCCCCGTCCCCTAACCCTAACCCTAGCCCGAACCCTAACCCTAACCCTTCCCCGAAGCCTGACCCTCACCCGTCCCCTAATCCTATCACGTACGCTGACACTGACACGTGCCCTCACACGTACGCTCCCCCTAAAGCGTTGTCGTACCCTCACCTGGACCCTAAACCGTCCCCGTCCCCTAACCCTAACCCTAGCCCGAACCCTAACCCTAACCCTTCCCCGAAGCCTGACCCTCACCCGTCCCCTAATCCTAACCCGTACGCTGACACTGACCCGCGCCCTCACACGTACGCTCCCCCTAAAGCGTTGTCGTACCCTCACCTGGACCCTAAACCGTCCCCGTCCCCTAACCCTAACCCTAGCCCGTACCCTAACCCTAACCCTTCCCCGAAGCCTGACCCTCACCCGTCCCCTAATCCTAACCCGTACGCTGACACTGACCCGCGCCCTCACACGTACGCTCCCCCTAAAGCGTTGTCGTACCCTCACCTGGACCCTAAACCGTCCCCGTCCCCTAACCCTAACCCTAGCCCGAACCCTAACCCTAACCCTTCCCCGAAGCCTGACCCTCACCCGTCCCCTAATCCTAACCCGTACGCTGACACTGACCCGCGCCCTCACACGTACGCTCCCCCTAAAGCGTTGTCGTACCCTCACCTGGACCCTAAACCGTCCCCGTCCCCTAACCCTAACCCTAGCCCGAACCCTAACCCTAACCCTTCCCCGAAGCCTGACCCTCACCCGTCCCCTAATCCTAACCCGTACGCTGACACTGACCCGCGCCCTCACACGTACGCTACCCCTAAAGCGTTGTCGTACCCTCACCTGGACCCTAAACCGTCCCCGTCCCCTAACCCTAAGCCAACCCCGAACCCTAACCCTAACCCTTCCCCGAAGCCTGAACCTCACCCGTCCCCTAATCCTAACCCGTACGGTGACACTGACCCGCGCCCTCACACGTACGCTCCCCCTAAAGCGTTGTCGTACCCTCACCTGGACCCTAAACCGTCCCCGTCCCCTAACCCTAAGCCTAGCCCGAACCCTAACCCTAACCCTTCCCCGAAGCCTGACCCTCACCCGTCCCCTAATCCTAACCCGTACGCTGACACTAACCCGCGCCCTCACACGTACGCTCCCCCTAAAGCGTTGTCGTACCCTCACCTGGACCCTAAACCGTCCCCGTCCCCTAACCCTAACCCTAGCCCGAACCCTAACCCTAACGATTCCCCGAAGCCTGACCCTCACCCGTCCCCTAATCCTAACCCGTACGCTGACACTGACCCGCGCCCTCACACGTACGCTCCCCCTAAAGCGTTGTCGTACCCTCACCTGTACCCTAAGCCGTCCCCGTCCCATAACCCTAACCCTAGCCCGAACCCTAACCCTAACCCTTCCCCGAAGCCTGACCCTCACCCGTCCCCTAATCCTAACCCGTACGCTGACACTAACCCGCGCCCTCACACGTACGCTCCCCCTAAAGCGTGGTCGTACCCTCACCTGGACCCTAAACCGTCCCTGTCCCCTAACCCTAAGCCTAGCCCGAACCCTAACCCTAACCCTTCCCCGAAGCCTGACCCTCACCCGTCCCCTAATCCTAACCCGTACGCTGACACTAACCCGCGCCCTCACACGTACGCTCCCCCTAAAGCGTTGTCGTACCCTCACCTGGACCCTAAACCGTCCCCGTCCCCTAACCCTAACCCTAGCCCGAACCCTAACCCTAACGATTCCCCGAAGCCTGACCCTCACCCGTCCCCTAATCCTAACCCGTACGCTGACACTGACCCGCGCCCTCACACGTACGCTCCCCCTAAAGCGTTGTCGTACCCTCACCTGGACCCTAAGCCGGCCCCGTCCCATAACCCTAACCCTAGCCCGAACCCTAACCCTAACCCTTCCCCGAAGCCTGACCCTCACCCGTCCCATAATCCTAACCCGTACGCTGACACTAAACCGCGCCCTCACACGTACGCTCCCCCTAAAGCGTGGTCGTACCCTCACCTGGACCCTAAACCGTCCCCGTCCCCTAACCCTAACCCTAGCCCGAACCCTAACCCTAACCCTTCCCCGAAGCCTGACCCTCACCCGTCCCCTAATCCTAACCCGTACGCTGACACTGACCCGCGCCCTTACACGTACGCTCCCCCTAAAGCGTTGTCGTACCCTCACCTGGACCCTAAGCCGTCCCCGTCCCATAACCCTAACCCTAGCCCGAACCCTAACCCTAACCCTTCCCCGAAGCCTGACCCTCACCCGTCCCCTAATCCTAACCCGTACACTGACACTAACCCGCGCCCTCACACGTACGCTCCCCCTAAAGCGTGGTCGTACCCTCACCTGGACCCTAAACCGTCCCCGTCCCCTAACCCTAACCCTAGCCCGAACCCTAACCCTAACCCTTCCCCGAAGCCTGACCCTCACCCGTCCCCTAATCCTAACCCGTACGCTGACACTGACCCGCGCCCTCACACGTACGCTCCCCCTAAAGCGTTGTCGTACCCTCACCTGGACCCTAAACCGTCCCCGTCCCCTAACCCTAACCCTAGCCCGAACCCTAAACCTAACCCTTCCCCGAAGCCTGACCCTCACCCGTCCCCTAATCCTAACCCGTACGCTGACACTAACCAGCGCTCTCAAACCTACGCTCCCCCTAAAGCATTGTCGTACCCTCACCTGGACCCTAAACCGTCCCCGTCCCCTAACCCTAACCCTAGCCCGAACCCTAACCCTAACCCTTCCCCGAAGCCTGACCCTCACCCGTCCCCTAATCCTAACCCGTACGCTGACACTGACCCGCGCCCTCACACGTACGCTCCCCCTAAAGCGTTGTCGTACCCTCACCTGGACCCTAAACCGTCCCCGTCCCCTAACCCTAACCCTAGCCCGAACCCTAACCCTAACCCTTCCCCGAAGCCTGACCCTCACCCGTCCCCTAATCCTAACCCGTACGCTGACACTGACCCGCGCCCTCACACGTACGCTCCCCCTAAAGCGTTGTCGTACCCTCACCTGGACCCTAAACCGTCCCCGTCCCCTAACCCTAACCATAGCTGGAAACGTAACCCTAACCCTTCCCCGAAGCCTGACCCTCAACCGTCCCCTAATCCTAACCCGTACGCTAACACTAACCCGCGCCCTCACATGTACGCTCCCCCTAAAGCGTTGTCGTACCCTCACCTGGACCCTAAACCGTCCGCGTCCCCTAACCCTAACCCTAGCCCGAACCCTAAACCTAACCCTTCCCCGAAGCCTGACCCTCACCCGTCCCCTAATCCTAACCCGTACGCTGACACTAACCCGCGCCCTCACACGTACGCTCCCCCTAAAGCGTTGTCGTACCCTCACCTGGACCCTAAACCGTCCCCGTCCCCTAACCCTAACCCTAGCCCGAACCCTAACCCTAACGATTCCCCGAAGCCTGACCCTCACCCGTCCCCTAATCCTAACCCGTACGCTGACACTGACCCGCGCCCTCACACGTACGCTCCCCCTAAAGCGTTGTCGTACCCTCACCTGGACCCTAAACCGTCCCCGTCCCATAACCCTAACCCTAGCCCGAACCCTAACCCTAACCCTTCCCCGAAGCCTGACCCTCACCCGTCCCCTAATCCTAACCCGTACGCTGACACTGACCCGCGCCCTCACACGTACGCTCCCCCTAAAGCGTTGTCGTACCCTAACCTGGACCCTAAACCGTCCCCGTCCCCTAACCCTAACCATAGCTGGAAACGTAACCCTAACCCTTCCCCAAAGCCTGACCCTCAACCGTCCCCTAATCCTAACCCGTACGCTAACACTAACCCGCGCCCTCACATGTACGCTCCCCCTAAAGCGTTGTCGTACCCTCACCTGGACCCTAAACCGTCCCCGTCCCATAACCCTAACCCTAGCCCGAACCCTAACCCTAACCCTTTCCCGAAGCCTGACCCTCACCCGTCCCCTAATCCTAACCCGTACGCTGACACTAACCCGTGCCCTCACACGTACGCTCCCCCTAAAGCGTTGTCGTACCCTCACCTGGACCCTAAACCGTCCCCGTCCCCTAACCCTAACCCTAGCCCGAACCCTAACCCTAACCCTTCCCCGAAGCCTGACCCTCACCCGTCCCCTAATCCTAACCCGTACGCTGACACTAACCCGCGCCCTCAAACCTACGCTCCCCCTAAAGCATTGTCGTACCCTCACCTGGACCCTAAACCGTCCCCGTCCCCTAACCCTAACCCTAGCCCGAACCCTAACCCTAACCCTTCCCCGAAGCCTGACCCTCACCCGTCCCCTAATCCTAACCCGTACCCTGACACTAACCCGCGCCCTCTCACGTACGCTCCCCCTAAAGCGTTGTCGTACCCTCACCTGGACCCTAAACCGTCCCCGTCCCCTAACCCTAACCCTAGCCCGAACCCTAACCCTAACCCTTCCCCGAAGCCTGACCCTCACCCGTCCCCTAATCCTAACCCGTACGCTGACACTAACCCGCGCCCTCACACGTACGCTCCCCCTAAAGCGTTGTCGTACCCTCACCTGGACCCTAAACCGTCCCCGTCCCCTAACCCTAACCCTAGCCCGAACCCTAACCCTAACCCTTCCCCGAAGCCTGACCCTCACCCGTCCCCTAATCCTAACCCGTACGCTGACACTGACCCGCGCCCTCACACGTACGCTCCCCCTAAAGCGTTGTCGTACCCTCACCTGGACCCTAAGCCGTCCCCGTCCCCTAACCCTAACCCTAGCCCGAACCCTAACCCTAACCCTTCCCCGAAGCCTGACCCTCACCCGTCCCCTAATCCTAACCCGTACGCTGACACTAACCCGCGCCCTCACACGTACGCTCCCCCTAAAGCGTTGTCGTACCCTCACCTGGACCCTAAACCGTCCCCGTCCCCTAACCCTAACCCTAGCCCGAACCCTAACCCTAACCCTTTCCCGAAGCCTGACCCTCACCCCTCCCCTAATCCTAACCCGTACGCTGACACTGACACGCGCCCTCACACGTACGCTCCCCCTAAAGCGTTGTCGTACCCTCACCTGGACCCTAAACCGTCCCCGTCCCCTAACCCTAACCCTAGCCTGAACCCTAACCCTAACCCTTCCCCGAAGCCTGACCCTCACCCGTCCCCTAATCCTAACCCGTACGCTGACACTGACCCACGCCCTCACACGTACGCTCCCCCTAAAGCGTTGTCGTACCCTCACCTGGACCCTAAACAGTCCCCGTCCCCTAACCCTAACCCTAGCCCGAACCCTAACCCTAACCCTTCCCCGAAGCCTGACCCTCACCCGTCCCCTAATCCTAACCCGTACGCTGACACTGACCCGCGCCCTCACACGTACGCTCCCCCTAAAGCGTTGTCGTACCCTCACCTGGACCCTAAACCGTCCCCGTCCCCTAACCCTAACCCTAGCCCGAACCCTAACCCTAACCCTTCCCCGAGGCCTGACCCTCACCCGTCCCCTAATCCTAACCCGTACGCTGACACTGACCCGCGCCCTCACACGTACGCTCCCCCTAAAGCGTTGTCGTACCCTCACCTGGACCCTAAACCGTCCCCGTCCCCTAACCCTAACCCTAGCCCGAACCCTAACCCTAACCCTTCCCTGAAGCCTAACCCTCACCCGTCCCCTAATCCTAACCCGTACCCTGACACTAACCCGCGCCCTCTCACGTACGCTCCCCCTAAAGCGTTGTCGTACCCTCACCTGGACCCTAAACCGTCCCCGTCCCCTAACCCTAACCCTAGCCCGAACCCTAACCCTAACCCTTCCCCGAAGCCTGACCCTCACCCGTCCCCTAATTCTAACCCGTACGCTGACACTAACCCGCGCCCTCACACGTACGCTCCCCCTAAAGCGTGGTCGTACCCTCACCTGGACCCTAAACCGTCCCCGTCCCCTAACCTTAACCCTAGCCCGAACCCTAACCCTAACCCTTCCCCGAAGCCTGACCCTCACCCGTCCCCTAATCCTAACCCGTACGCTGACACTGACCCGCGCCCTCACACGTACGCTCCCCCTAAAGCGTTGTCGTACCCTCACCTGGACCCTAAACCGTCCCCGTCCCCTAACCCTAACCCTAGCCCGAACCCTAACCCTAACCCTTCCCCGAAGCCTGACCCTCACCCGTCCCCTAATCCTAACCCGTACGCTGACACTAACCCGCGCTCTCAAACCTACGCTCCCCCTAAAGCATTGTCGTACCCTCACCTGGACCCTAAACCGTCCCCGTCCCCTAACCCTAACCCTAGCCCGAACCCTAACCCTAACCCTTCCCCGAAGCCTGACCCTCACCCGTCCCCTAATCCTAACCCGTACGCTGACACTGACCCGCGCCCTCACACGTACGCTCCCCCTAAAGCGTTGTCGTACCCTCACCTGGACCCTAAACCGTCCCCGTCCCCTAACCCTAACCCTAGCCCGAACCCTAACCCTAACCCTTCCCCGAAGCCTGACCCTCACCCGTCCCCTAATCCTAACCCGTACGCTGACACTGACCCGCGCCCTCACACGTACGCTCCCCCTAAAGCGTTGTCGTACCCTCACCTGGACCCTAAACCGTCCCCGTCCCCTAACCCTAACCATAGCTGGAAACGTAACCCTAACCCTTCCCCGAAGCCTGACCCTCAACCGTCCCCTAATCCTAACCCGTACGCTAACACTAACCCGCGCCCTCACATGTACGCTCCCCCTAAAGCGTTGTCGTACCCTCACCTGGACCCTAAACCGTCCCCGTCCCATAACCCTAACCCTAGCCCGAACCCTAACCCTAACCCTTTCCCGAAGCCTGACCCTCACCCGTCCCCTAATCCTAACCCGTACGCTGACACTAACCCGTGCCCTCACACGTACGCTCCCCCTAAAGCGTTGTCGTACCCTCACCTGGACCCTAAACCGTCCCCGTCCCCTAACCCTAACCCTAGCCCGAACCCTAACCCTAACCCTTCCCCGAAGCCTGACCCTCACCCGTCCCCTAATCCTAACCCGTACGCTGACACTAACCCGCGCCCTCAAACCTACGCTCCCCCTAAAGCATTGTCGTACCCTCACCTGGACCCTAAACCGTCCCCGTCCCCTAACCCTAACCCTAGCCCGAACCCTAACCCTAACCCTTCCCCGAAGCCTGACCCTCACCCGTCCCCTAATCCTAACCCGTACCCTGACACTAACCCGCGCCCTCCCACGTACGCTCCCCCTAAAGCGTTGTCGTACCCTCACCTGGACCCTAAACCGTCCCCGTCCCCTAACCCTAACCCTAGCCCGAACCCTAACCCTAACCCTTCCCCGAAGCCTGACCCTCACCCGTCCCCTAATCCTAACCCGTACGCTGACACTAACCCGCGCCCTCACACGTACGCTCCCCCTAAAGCGTTGTCGTACCCTCACCTGGACCCTAAACCGTCCCCGTCCCCTAACCCTAACCCTAGCCCGAACCCTAACCCTAACGATTCCCCGAAGCCTGACCCTCACCCGTCCCCTAATCCTAACCCGTACGCTGACACTGACCCGCGCCCTCACACGTACGCTCCCCCTAAAGCGTTGTCGTACCCTCACCTGGACCCTAAGCCGTCCCCGTCCCCTAACCCTAACCCTAGCCCGAACCCTAACCCTAACCCTTCCCCGAAGCCTGACCCTCACCCGTCCCCTAATCCTAACCCGTACGCTGACACTAACCCGCGCCCTCAAACCTACGCTCCCACTAAAGCGTTGTCGTACCCTCACCTGGACCCTAAACCGTCCCCGTCCCCTAACCCTAACCCTAGCCCGAACCCTAACCCTAACCCTTTCCCGAAGCCTGACCCTCACCCCTCCCCTAATCCTAACCCGTACGCTGACACTGACACGCGCCCTCACACGTACGCTCCCCCTAAAGCGTTGTCGTACCCTCACCTGGACCCTAAACCGTCCCCGTCCCCTAACCCTAACCCTAGCCTGAACCCTAACCCTAACCCTTCCCCGAAGCCTGACCCTCACCCGTCCCCTAATCCTAACCCGTACGCTGACACTGACCCGCGCCCTCACACGTACGCTCCCCCTAAAGCGATGTCGTACCCTCACCTGGACCCTAAACAGTCCCCGTCCCCTAACCCTAACCCTAGCCCGAACCCTAACCCTAACCCTTCCCCGAAGCCTGACCCTCACCCGTCCCCTAATCCTAACCCGTACGCTGACACTGACCCGCGCCCTCACACGTACGCTCCCCCTAAAGCGTTGTCGTACCCTCACCTGGACCCTAAACCGTCACCGTCCCCTAACCCTAACCCTAGCCCGAACCCTAACCCTAACCCTTCCCCGAGGCCTGACCCTCACCCGTCCCCTAATCCTAACCCGTACGCTGACACTGACCCGCGCCCTCACACGTACGCTCCCCCTAAAGCGTTGTCGTACCCTCACCTGGACCCTAAACCGTCCCCGTCCCCTAACCCTAACCCTAGCCCGAACCCTATCCCTAACCCTTCCCTGAAGCCTGACCCTCACCCGTCCCCTAATCCTAACCCGTACCCTGACACTAACCCGCGCCCTCTCACGTACGCTCCCCCTAAAGCGTTGTCGTACCCTCACCTGGACCCTAAACCGTCCCCGTCCCCTAACCCTAACCCTAGCCCGAACCCTAACCCTAACCCTTCCCCGAAGCCTGACCCTCACCCGTCCCCTAATTCTAACCCGTACGCTGACACTAACCCGCGCCCTCACACGTACGCTCCCCCTAAAGCGTTGTCGTACCCTCACCTGGACCCTAAACCGTCCCCGTCCCGTAACCCTAACCCTAGCCCGAAACCTAACCCTAACCCTTCCCCGAAGCCTGACCCTCACCTGTCCCCTAATCCTAACCCGTACGCTGACACTAACCCGCGCCCTCACACGTACGCTCCCCCTAAAGCGTTGTTGTACCCTCACCTGGACCCTAAACCGTCCCCGTCCCCTAACCCTAACCCTAGCCCGAACCCTAACCCTAACCCTTCCCCGAAGCCTGACCCTCACCCGTCCCCTAATCCTAACCCGTACGCTGACACTAACCCGCGCTCTCAAACCTACGCTCCCCCTACAGCATTGTCGTACCCTCACCTGGACCCTAAACCGTCCCCGTCCCCTAACCCTAACCCTAGGCCGAACCCTAACCCTAACCCTTCCCCGAAGCCTGACCCTCACCCGTCCCCTAATCCTAACCCGTACGCTGACACTAACCCGCGCCCTCACACGTACGCTCCCCCTAAAGCGTTGTCGTACCCTCACCTGGACCCTAAACCGTCCCCGTCCCCTAACCCTAACCCTAGCCCGAACCCTAACCCTAACCCTTTCCCGAAGCCTGACCCTCACCCCTCCCCTAATCCTAACCCGTACGCTGACACTGACACGCGCCCTCACACGTACGCTCCCCCTAAAGCGTTGTCGTACCCTCACCTGGACCCTAAACCGTCCCCGTCCCCTAACCCTAACCCTAGCCTGAACCCTAACCCTAACCCTTCCCCGAAGCCTGACCCTCACCCGTCCCCTAATCCTAACCCGTACGCTGACACTGACCCACGCCCTCACACGTACGCTCCCCCTAAAGCGTTGTCGTACCCTCACCTGGACCCTAAACAGTCCCCGTCCCCTAACCCTAACCATAGCTGGAAACGTAACCCTAACCCTTCCCCGAAGCCTGACCCTCAACCGTCCCCTAATCCTAACCCGTACGCTAACACTAACCCGCGCCCTCACATGTACGCTCCCCCTAAAGCGTTGTCGTACCCTCACCTGGACCCTAAACCGTCCCCGTCCCATAACCCTAACCCTAGCCCGAACCCTAACCCTAACCCTTTCCCGAAGCCTGACCCTCACCCGTCCCCTAATCCTAACCCGTACGCTGACACTAACCCGTGCCCTCACACGTACGCTCCCCCTAAAGCGTTGTCGTACCCTCACCTGGACCCTAAACCGTCCCCGTCCCCTAACCCTAACCCTAGCCCGAACCCTAACCCTAACCCTTCCCCGAAGCCTGACCCTCACCCGTCCCCTAATCCTAACCCGTACGCTGACACTGACCCGCGCCCTCAAACCTACGCTCCCCCTAAAGCGTTGTCGTACCCTCACCTGGACCCTAAACCGTCCCCGTCCCCTAACCCTAACCCTAGCCCGAACCCTAACCCTAACCCTTCCCCGAAGCCTGACCCTCACCCGTCCCCTAATCCTAACCCGTACCCTGACACTAACCCGCGCCCTCTCACGTACGCTCCCCCTAAAGCGTTGTCGTACCCTCACCTGGACCCTAAACCGTCCCCGTCCCCTAACCCTAACCCTAGCCCGAACCCTAACCCTAACCCTTCCCCGAAGCCTGACCCTCACCCGTCCCCTAATCCTAACCCGTACGCTGACACTAACCCGCGCCCTCACACGTACGCTCCCCCTAAAGCGTTGTCGTACCCTCACCTGGACCCTAAACCGTCCCCGTCCCCTAACCCTAACCCTAGCCCGAACCCTAACCCTAACGATTCCCCGAAGCCTGACCCTCACCCGTCCCCTAATCCTAACCCGTACGCTGACACTGACCCGCGCCCTCACACGTACGCTCCCCCTAAAGCGTTGTCGTACCCTCACCTGGACCCTAAGCCGTCCCCGTCCCCTAACCCTAACCCTAGCCCGAACCCTAACCCTAACCCTTCCCCGAAGCCTGACCCTCACCCGTCCCCTAATCCTAACCCGTACGCTGACACTAACCCGCGCCCTCAAACCTACGCTCCCACTAAAGCGTTGTCGTACCCTCACCTGGACCCTAAACCGTCCCCGTCCCCTAACCCTAACCCTAGCCCGAACCCTAACCCTAACCCTTTCCCGAAGCCTGACCCTCACCCCTCCCCTAATCCTAACCCGTACGCTGACACTGACACGCGCCCTCACACGTACGCTCCCCCTAAAGCGTTGTCGTACCCTCACCTGGACCCTAAACCGTCCCCGTCCCCTAACCCTAACCCTAGCCTGAACCCTAACCCTAACCCTTCCCCGAAGCCTGACCCTCACCCGTCCCCTAATCCTAACCCGTACGCTGACACTGACCCGCGCCCTCACACGTACGCTCCCCCTAAAGCGATGTCGTACCCTCACCTGGACCCTAAACAGTCCCCGTCCCCTAACCCTAACCCTAGCCCGAACCCTAACCCTAACCCTTCCCCGAAGCCTGACCCTCACCCGTCCCCTAATCCTAACCCGTACGCTGACACTGACCCGCGCCCTCACACGTACGCTCCCCCTAAAGCGTTGTCGTACCCTCACCTGGACCCTAAACCGTCACCGTCCCCTAACCCTAACCCTAGCCCGAACCCTAACCCTAACCCTTTCCCGAGGCCTGACCCTCACCCGTCCCCTAATCCTAACCCGTACGCTGACACTGACCCGCGCCCTCACACGTACGCTCCCCCTAAAGCGTTGTCGTACCCTCACCTGGACCCTAAACCGTCCCCGTCCCCTAACCCTAACCCTAGCCCGAACCCTATCCCTAACCCTTCCCTGAAGCCTGACCCTCACCCGTCCCCTAATCCTAACCCGTACCCTGACACTAACCCGCGCCCTCTCACGTACGCTCCCCCTAAAGCGTTGTCGTACCCTCACCTGGACCCTAAACCGTCCCCGTCCCCTAACCCTAACCCTAGCCCGAACCCTAACCCTAACCCTTCCCCGAAGCCTGACCCTCACCCGTCCCCTAATTCTAACCCGTACGCTGACACTAACCCGCGCCCTCACACGTACGCTCCCCCTAAAGCGTTGTCGTACCCTCACCTGGACCCTAAACCGTCCCCGTCCCGTAACCCTAACCCTAGCCCGAAACCTAACCCTAACCCTTCCCCGAAGCCTGACCCTCACCTGTCCCCTAATCCTAACCCGTACGCTGACACTAACCCGCGCCCTCACACGTACGCTCCCCCTAAAGCGTTGTTGTACCCTCACCTGGACCCTAAACCGTCCCCGTCCCCTAACCCTAACCCTAGCCCGAACCCTAACCCTAACCCTTCCCCGAAGCCTGACCCTCACCCGTCCCCTAATCCTAACCCGTACGCTGACACTAACCCGCGCTCTCAAACCTACGCTCCCCCTACAGCATTGTCGTACCCTCACCTGGACCCTAAACCGTCCCCGTCCCCTAACCCTAACCCTAGCCCGAACCCTAACCCTAACCCTTCCCCGAAGCCTGACCCTCACCCGTCCCCTAATCCTAACCCGTACGCTGACACTAACCCGCGCCCTCACACGTACGCTCCCCCTAAAGCGTTGTCGTACCCTCACCTGGACCCTAAACCGTCCCCGTCCCCTAACCCTAACCCTAGCCCGAACCCTAACCCTAACCCTTCCCCGAAGCCTGACCCTCACCCGTCCCCTAATCCTAACCCGTACGCTGACACTGACCCGCGCCCTCACACGTACGCTCCCCCTAAAGCGTTGTCGTACCCTCACCTGGACCCTAAACCGTCCCCGTCCCCTAACCCTAACCATAGCTGGAAACGTAACCATAACCCTTCCCCGAAGCCTGACCCTCAACCGTCCCCTAATCCTAACCCGTACGCTAACACTAACCCGCGCCCTCACATGTACGCTCCCCCTAAAGCGTTGTCGTACCCTCACCTGGACCCTAAACCGTCCCCGTCACCTAACCCTAACCCTAGCCCGAACCCTAACCCTAACCCTTCCCCGAAGCCTGACCCTCACCCGTCCCCTAATCCTAACCCGTACGCTGACACTAACCCACGCCCTCACACGTACGCTCCCCCTAAAGCGTTGTCGTACCCTCACCTGGACCCTAAACCGTCCCCGTCCCATAACCCTAACCCTAGCCCGAACCCTAACCCTAACCCTTCCCCGAAGCCTGACCCTCACCCGTCCCCTAATCCTAACCCGTACGCTGACACTGACCCGCGCCCTCACACGTACGCTCCCCCTAAAGCGTTGTCGTACCCTCACCTGGACCCTAAACCGTCCCCGTCCCCTAACCCTAACCCTAGCCCGAACCCTAACCCTAACACTTACCCGAGGCCTGACCCTCACCCGTCCCCTAATCCTAACCCGTACGCTGACACTGACCCGCGCCCTCACACGTACGCTCCCCCTAAAGCGTTGTCGTACCCTCACCTGGACCCTAAACCGTCCCCGTCCCCTAACCCTAACCCTAGCCCGAACCCTAACCCTAACCCTTTCCCGAAGCCTGACCCTCACCCGTCCCCTAATCCTAACCCGTACGCTGACACTAACCCGTGCCCTCACACGTACGCTCCCCCTAAAGCGTTGTCGTACCCTCACCTGGACCCTAAACCGTCCCCGTCCCCTAACCCTAACCCTAGCCCGAACCCTAACCCTAACCCTTCCCCGAAGCCTGACCCTCACCCGTCCCCTAATCCTAACCCGTACGCTGACACTAACCCGCGCCCTCAAACCTACGCTCCCCCTAAAGCATTGTCGTACCCTCACCTGGACCCTAAACCGTCCCCGTCCCCTAACCCTAACCCTAGCCCGAACCCTAACCCTAACCCTTCCCCAAAGCCTGACCCTCACCCGTCCCCTAATCCTAACCCGTACCCTGACACTAACCCGCGCCCTCTCACGTACGCTCCCCCTAAAGCGTTGTCGTACCCTCACCTGGACCCTAAACCGTCCCCGTCCCCTAACCCTAACCCTAGCCCGAACCCTAACCCTAACCCTTCCCCGAAGCCTGACCCTCACCCGTCCCCTAATCCTAACCCGTACGCTGACACTAACCCGCGCCCTCACACGTACGCTCCCCCTAAAGCGTTGTCGTACCCTCACCTGGACCCTAAACCGTCCCCGTCCCCTAACCCTAACCCTAGCCCGAACCCTAACCCTAACCCTTCCCCGAAGCCTGACCCTCACCCGTCCCCTAATCCTAACCCGTACGCTGACACTGACCCGCGCCCTCACACGTACGCTCCCCCTAAAGCGTTGTCGTACCCTCACCTGGACCCTAAGCCGTCCCCGTCCCCTAACCCTAACCCTAGCCCGAACCCTAACCCTAACCCTTCCCCGAAGCCTGACCCTCACCCGTCCCCTAATCCTAACCCGTACGCTGACACTAACCCGCGCCCTCACACATACGCTCCCCCTAAAGCGTTGTCGTACCCTCACCTGGACCCTAAACCGTCCCCGTCCCCTAACCCTAACCCTAGCCCGAACCCTAACCCTAACCCTTTCCCGAAGCCTGACCCTCACCCCTCCCCTAATCCTAACCCGTACGCTGACACTGACACGCGCCCTCACACGTACGCTCCCCCTAAAGCGTTGTCGTACCCTCACCTGGACCCTAAACCGTCCCCGTCCCCTAACCCTAACCCTAGCCTGAACCCTAACCCTAACCCTTCCCCGAAGCCTGACCCTCACCCGTCCCCTAATCCTAACCCGTACGCTGACACTGACCCGCGCCCTCACACATACGCTCCCCCTAAAGCGTTGTCGTACCCTCACCTGGACCCTAAACAGTCCCCGTCCCCTAACCCTAACCCTAGCCCGAACCCTAACCCTAACCCTTCCCCGAAGCCTGACCCTCACCCGTCCCCTAATCCTAACCCGTACGCTGACACTGACCCGCGCCCTCACACGTACGCTCCCCCTAAAGCGTTGTCGTACCCTCACCTGGACCCTAAACCGTCCCCGTCCCCTAACCCTAACCCTAGCCCGAACCCTAACCCTAACCCTTCCCCGAGGCCTGACCCTCACCCGTCCCCTAATCCTAACCCGTACGCTGACACTGACCCGCGCCCTCACACGTACGCTCCCCCTAAAGCGTTGTCGTACCCTCACCTGGACCCTAAACCGTCCCCGTCCCCTAACCCTAACCCTAGCCCGAACCCAACCCTAACCCTTCCCTGAAGCCTGACCCTCACCCGTCCCCTAATCCTAACCCGTACCCTGACACTAACCCGCGCCCTCTCACGTACGCTCCCCCTAAAGCGTTGTCGTACCCTCACCTGGACCCTAAACCGTCCCCGTCCCCTAACCCTAACCCTAGCCCGAACCCTAACCCTAACCCTTCCCCGAAGCCTGACCCTCACCCGTCCCCTAATTCTAACCCGTACGCTGACACTAACCCGCGCCCTCACACGTACGCTCCCCCTAAAGCGTTGTCGTACCCTCACCTGGACCCTAAACCGTCCCCGTCCCGTAACCCTAACCCTAGCCCGAACCCTAACCCTAACCCTTCCCCGAAGCCTGACCCTCACCTGTCCCCTAATCCTAACCCGTACGCTGACACTAACCCGCGCCCTCACACGTACGCTCCCCCTAAAGCGTTGTTGTACCCTCACCTGGACCCTAAACCGTCCCCGTCCCCTAACCCTAACCCTAGCCCGAACCCTAACCCTAACCCTTCCCCGAAGCCTGACCCTCAACCGTCCCCTAATCCTAACCCGTACGCTGACACTAACCCGCGCTCTCAAACCTACGCTCCCCCTAAAGCATTGTCGTACCCTCACCTGGACCCTAAACCGTCCCCGTCCCCTAACCCTAACCCTAGCCCGAACCCTAACCCTAACCCTTCCCCGAAGCCTGACCCTCACCCGTCCCCTAATCCTAACCCGTACGCTGACACTAACCCGCGCCCTCACACGTACGCTCCCCCTAAAGCGTTGTCGTACCCTCACCTGGACCCTAAACCGTCCCCGTCCCCTAACCCTAACCCTAGCCCGAACCCTAACCCTAACCCTTCCCCGAAGCCTGACCCTCACCCGTCCCCTAATCCTAACCCGTACGCTGACACTGACCCTCGCCCTCACACGTACGCTCCCCCTAAAGCGTTGTCGTACCCTCACCTGGACCCTAAACCGTCCCCGTCCCCTAACCCTAACCATAGCTGGAAACGTAACCCTAACCCTTCCCCGAAGCCTGACCCTCAACCGTCCCCTAATCCTAACCCGTACGCTAACACTAACCCGCGCCCTCACATGTACGCTCCCCCTAAAGCGTTGTCGTACCCTCACCTGGACCCTAAACCGTCCGCGTCCCCTAACCCTAACCCTAGCCCGAACCCTAAACCTAACCCTTCCCCGAAGCCTGACCCTCACCCGTCCCCTTATCCTAACCCGTACGCTGACACTAACCCGCGCCCTCAAACCTACGCTCCCCCTAAAGCGTTGTCGTACCCTCACCTGGACCCTAAACCGTCCCCGTCACCTAACCCTAACCCTAGCCCGAACCCTAACCCTAACCCTTCCCCGAAGCCTGACCCTCACCCGTCCCCTAATCCTAACCCGTACGCTGACACTAACCCGCGCCCTCAAACCTACGCTCCCCCTAAAGCGTTGTCGTACCCTCACCTGGACCCTAAACTGGCCCCGTCCCCTAACCCTAACCCTAGCCCGAACACTAACCCTAACCCTTCCCCGAAGCCTGACCCTCACCCGTCCCCTAATCCTAACCCGTACGCTGACACTAACCCGCGCCCTCACACGTACGCTCCCCCTAAAGCGTTGTCGTACCCTCACCTGGACCCCAAACCGTCCCCGTCCCATAACCCTAACCCTAGCCCGAACCCTAACCCTAACACTTCCCCGAAGCCTGACCCTCACCCGTCCCCTAATCCTAACCTGTACGCTGACACTGACCCACGCCCTCACACGTACGCTCCCCCTGAAGCGTTGTCGTACCCTCACCTGGACCCTAAACCGTCCCCGTCCCCTAACCCTAACCCTAGTCCGAACCCTAACCCTAACCCTTCCCCGAAGCCTGACCCTCACCCGTCCCCTAATCCTACCCCGTACGCTGACACTGACCCGCGCCCTCACACGTACGCTCCCCCTAAAGCGTTGTCGTACCCTCACCTGGACCCTAAACCGTCCCCATCCCCTAACCCTAACCCTAGCCCGAACCCTAACCCTAACCCTTCCCCGAAGCCTGACCCTCACCCGTCCCCTAATCCTAACCCGTACGCTGACACTGACCCGCGCCCTCACACGTACGCTCCCCCTAAAGCGTTGTCGTACCCTCACCTGGACCCTAAACCGTCCCCGTCCCCTAACCCTAACCCTAGCCCGAACCCTAACCCTAAACCTTCCCCGAAGCCTGACCCTCACCCGTCCCCTAATCCTAACCCGTACGCTGACACTAACCCGCGCCCTCACACGTACGCTCCCCCTAAAGCGTTGTCATACCCTCACCTGGACCCCAAACCGTCCCCGTCCCCTAACCCTAACCCTAGCCTGAACCCTAACCCTAACCCTTCCCCAAAGCCTGACCCTCACCCGTCCCCTAATCCTAACCCGTACGCTGACACTGACCCGCGCCCTCACACGTACGCTCCCCCTAAAGCGTTGTCGTACCCTCACCTGGACCCTAAACCGTCCCCGTCCCCTAACCCTAACCCTAGCCCGAACCCTAACCCTAACCCTTCCCCGAAGCCTGACCCTCACCCGTCCCCTAATCCTAACCCGTACGCTGACACTGACCCGCGCCCTCACACGTACGCTCCCCCTAAAGCGTTGTCGTACCCTCACCTGGACCCTAAACCGTCCCCGTCCCCTAACCCTAACCCTGGCCCGAACCCTAACCCTAACCCTTCCCCGAAGCCTGACCCTCACCCGTCCCCTAATCCTAACCCGTACGCTGACACTGACCCGCGCCCTCACACGTACGCTCCCCCTAAAGCGTTGTCGTACCCTCACCTGGACCCTAAACCGTCCCCGTCCCCTAACCCTATCCCTAGCCCGAACCCTAACCCTAACCCTTCCCCGAAGCCTGACCCTCACCGGTCCCCTAATCCTAACCCATACGCTGACACTGACCCGCGCCCTCACACGTACGCTCCCCCTAAAGCGTTGTCGTACCCTCACCTGGACCCCAAACCGTCCCCGTCCCCTAACCCTAACCCTAGCCCGAACCCTAACCCTAACCCTTCCCCGAAGCCTGATCCTCACCCGTCCCCTAATCCTAACCCGTACGCTGACACTGACCCGCGCCCTCACACGTACGCTCCCCCAAAGCGTTGTCGTACCCTCACCTGGACCCTAAAAAGTCCCCGTCCCCTAACCCTAACCCTAGCCCGAACCCTAACCATAACCCTTCCCCGAAGCCTGACCCTCACCCGTCCCCTAATCCTAACCCGTACGCTGACACTGACCCGCGCCCTCACACGTACGCTCCCCCTAAAGCGTTGTCGTACCCTCACCTGGACCCTAAACCGTCCCCGTCCCCTAACCCTAACCCTAGCCTGAACCCTAACCCTAACCCTTCCCCGAAGCCTGACCCTCACCCGTCCCCTAATCCTAACCCGTACGCTGACACTGACACGCGCCCTCACACGTACGCTCCCCCTAAAGCGTTGTCGTACCCTCACCTGGACCCTAAACCGTCCCCGTCCCCTAACCCTAACCCTAGCCCGAACCCTAACCCTAACCCTTCCCCGAAGCCTGACCCTCACCCGTCCCCTAATCCTAACCCGTACGCTGACACTGACCCGCGCCCTCACACGTATGCTCCCCCTAAAGCATTGTCGTACCCTCACCTGGACCCTAAACCGTCCCCGTCCCCTAACCCTAACCCTAGCCCGAACCCTAACCCTAACCCTTCCCCGAAGCCTGACCCTCACCCGTCCCCTAATCCTAACCCGTACGCTGACACTGACCCGCGCCCTCACACGTACGCTCCCCCTAAAGCGTTGTCGTACCCTCACCTGGACCCTAAACCGTCCCCGTCCCCTAACCCTAACCCTAGCCCGAACCCTAACCCTAAACCTTCCCCGAAGCCTGACCCTCACCCGTCCCCTAATCCTAACCCGTACGCTGACACTAACCCGCGCCCTCACACGTACGCTCCCCCTAAAGCGTTGTCGTACCCTCACCTGGACCCCAAACCGTCCCCGTCCCCTAACCCTAACCCTAGCCTGAACTCTAACCCTAACCCTTCCCCAAAGCCTGACCCTCACCCGTCCCCTAATCCTAACCCGTACGCTGACACTGACCCGCGCCCTCACACGTACGCTCCCCCTAAAGCGTTGTCGTACCCTCACCTGGACCCTAAACCGTCCCCGTCCCCTAACCCTAACCCTAGCCCGAACCCTAACCCTAACCCTTCCCCGAAGCCTGACCCTCACCCGTCCCCTAATCCTAACCCGTACGCTGACACTGACCCGCGCCCTCACACGTACGCTCTCCCTAAAGCGTTGTCGTACCCTCACCTGGACCCTAAACCGTCCCCGTCCCCTAACCCTAACCCTGGCCCGAACCCTAACCCTAACCCTTCCCCGAAGCCTGACCCTCACCCGTCCCCTAATCCTAACCCGTACGCTGACACTGACCCGCGCCCTCACACGTACGCTCCCCCTAAAGCGTTGTCGTACCCTCACCTGGACCCTAAACCGTCCCCGTCCCCTAACCCTATCCCTAGCCCGAACCCTAACCCTAACCCTTCCCCGAAGCCTGACCCTCACCGGTCCCCTAATCCTAACCCATACGCTGACACTGACCCGCGCCCTCACACGTACGCTCCCCCTAAAGAGTTGTCGTACCCTCACCTGGACCCCAAACCGTCCCCGTCCCCTAACCCTAACCCTAGCCCGAACCCTAACCCTAACCCTTCCCCGAAGCCTGATCCTCACCCGTCCCCTAATCCTAACCCGTACGCTGACACTGACCCGCGCCCTCACACGTACGCTCCCCCTAAAGCGTTGTCGTACCCTCACCTGGACCCTAAACCGTCCCCGTCCCCTAACCCTAACCCTAGCCTGAACCCTAACCCTAACCCTTCCCCGAAGCCTGACCCTCACCCGTCCCCTAATCCTAACCCGTACGCTGACACTGACACGCGCCCTCACACGTACGCTCCCCCTAAAGCGTTGTCGTACCCTCACCTGGACCCTAAACCGTCCCCGTCCCCTAACCCTAACCCTAGCCCGAACCCTAACCCTAACCCTTCCCCGAAGCCTGACCCTCACCCGTCCCCTAATCCTAACCCGTACGCTGACACTGACCCGCGCCCTCACACGTACGCTCCCCCTAAAGCGTTGTCGTACCCTCACCTGGACCCTAAACCGTCCCCGTCCCCTAACCCTAACTCTAGCCCGAACCCTAACCCTAACCCTTCCCCGAAGCCTGACCCTCACCCGTCCCCTAATCCTAACCCGTACGCTGACACTGACCCGCGCCCTCACACGTACGCTCCCCCTAAAGCGTTGTCGTACCCTCACCTGGACCCTAAACCGTCCCCGTCCCCTAACCCTAACCCTAGCCCGAACCCTAACCCTAACCCTTCCCCGAAGCCTGACCCTCACCCGTCCCCTAATCCTAACCCGTACGCTGACACTGACACGCGCCCTCACACGTACGCTCCCCCTAAAGCGTTGTCGTACCCTCACCTGGACCCTAAACCGTCCCCGTCCCCTAACCCTAACCCTAGCCCGAACCCTAACCCTAACCCTTCCCCGAAGCCTGACCCTCACCCGTCCCCTAATCCTAACCCGTACGCTGACACTGACCCGCGCCCTCACACGTACGCTCCCCCTACAGCGTTGTCGTACCCTCACCTGGACCCTAAACCGTCCCCGTCCCCTAACCCTAACCCTAGCCCGAACCCTAACCCTAACCCTTCCCCGAAGCCTGACCCTCACCCGTCCCCTAATCCTAACCCGTACGCTGACACTGAACCACGCCCTCACACGTACGCTCCCCCTAAAGCGTTGTCGTACCCTCACCTGGACCCTAAACCGTCCCCGTCCCCTAACCCTAACCCTAGCCCGAACCCTAACCCTAACCCTTCCCCGAAGCCTGATCCTCACCCGTCCCCTAATCCTAACCCGTACGCTGACACTGACCCGCGCCCTCACACGTACGCTCCCCCTAAAGCGTTGTCGTACCCTCACCTGGACCCTAAACCGTCCCCGTCCCCTAACCCTAACCCTAGCCCGAACCCTAACCCTAACCCTTCCCCGAAGCCTGACCCTCACCCGTCCCCTAATCCTAACCCGTACGCTGACACTGACCCGCGCCCTCACACGTACGCTCCCCCTAAAGCGTTGTCGTACCCTCACCTGGACCCTAAACCGTCCCCGTCCCCTAACCCTAACCCTAGCCTGAACCCTAACCCTAACCCTTCCCCGAAGCCTGACCCTCACCCGTCCCCTAATCCTAACCCGTACGCTGACACTGACACGCGCCCTCACACGTACGCTCCCCCTAAAGCGTTGTCGTACCCTCACCTGGACCCTAAACCGTCCCCGTCCCCTAACGCTAACCCTAGCCCGAACCCTAACCCTAACCCTTCCCCGAAGCCTGACCCTCACCCGTCCCCTAATCCTAACCCGTACGCTGACACTGACCTGCGCCCTCACACGTACGCTCCCCCTAAAGCGTTGTCGTACCCTCACCTGGACCCTAAACCGTCCCCGTCCCCTAACCCTAACCCTAGCCCGAACCCTAACCCTAACACTTCCCCGAAGCCTGACCCTCACCCGTCCCCTAATCCTAACCCGTACGCTGACACTGACCCCCGCCCTCACACGTACGCTCCCCCTAAAGCGTTGTCGTACCCTCACCTGAACCCTAAACCGTCCCCGTCCCCTAACCCTAACCTTGGCCCGAACCCTAACCCTAACCCTTCCCCGAAGCCTGACCCTCACCCGTCCCCTAATCCTAACCCGTACGCTGACACTGACCCGCGCCCTCACACGTACGCTCCCCCTAAAGCGTTGTCGTACCCTCACCTGGACCCTAAACCGTCCCCGTCCCCTAACCCTAACCCTAGCCCGAACCCTAACCCTAACCCTTCCCCGAAGCCTGACCCTCACCCGTCCCCTAATCCTAACCCGTACGCTGACACTGACCCGCGCCCTCACACGTACGCTCCCCCTAAAGCGTTGTCGTACCCTCACCTGGACCCTAAACCGTCCCCGTCCCCTAACCCTAACCCTAGCCCGAACCCTAACCCTAACCCTTCCCCGAAGCCTGATCCTCACCCGTCCCCTAATCCTAACCCGTACGCTGACACTGACCCGCGCCCTCACACGTACGCTCCCCCTAAAGCGTTGTCGTACCCTCACCTGGACCCTAAACCGTCCCCGTCCCCTAACCCTAACCCTAGCCCGAACCCTAACCCTAACCCTTCCCCGAAGCCTGACCCTCACCCGTCCCCTAATCCTAACCCGTACGCTGACACTGACCCGCGCCCTCACACGTACGCTCCCCCTAAAGCGTTGTCGTACCCTCACCTGGACCCTAAACCGTCCCCGTCCCCTAACACTAACCCTAGCCTGAACCCTAACCCTAACCCTTCCCCGAAGCCTGACCCTCACCCGTCCCCTAATCCTAACCCGTACGCTGACACTGACACGCGCCCTCACACGTACGCTCCCCCTAAAGCGTTGTCGTACCCTCACCTGGACCCTAAACCGTCCCCGTCCCCTAACCCTAACCCTAGCCCGAACCCTAACCCTAACCCTTCCCCGAAGCCTGACCCTCACCCGTCCCCTAATCCTAACCCGTACGCTGACACTGACCCGCGCCCTCACACGTACGCTCCCCCTAAAGCGTTGTCGTACCCTCACCTGGACCCTAAACCGTCCCCGTCCCCTAACCCTAACCCTAGCCCGAACCCTAACCCTAACCCTTCCCCGAAGCCTGACCCTCACCCGTCCCCTAATCCTAAACCGTACGCTGACACTAACCCGCGCCCTCACATGTACGCTCCCCCTAAAGCGTTGTCGTACCCTCACCTGGACCCTAAACCGTCTCCGTCCCCTAACCCTAACCCTAGCCCGAACCCTAACCCTAACCCTTCCCCGAAGCCTGACCCTCACCCGTCCCCTAATCCTAACCCGTACGCTGACACTGACCCGCGCCCTCACACGTACGCTCCCCCTAAAGCGTTGTCGTACCCTCACCTGGACCCCAAACCGTCCCCGTCCCCTAACCCTAACCCTAGCCCGAACCCTAACCCTAACCCTTCCCCGAAGCCTGATCCTCACCCGTCCCCTAATCCTAACCCGTACGCTGACACTGACCCGCGCCCTCACACGTACGCTCCCCCTAAAGCGTTGTCGTACCCTCACCTGGACCCTAAACCGTCCCCGTCCCCTAACCCTAACCCTAGCCTGAACCCTAACCCTAACCCTTCCCCGAAGCCTGACCCTCACCCGTCCCCTAATCCTAACCCGTACGCTGACACTGACACGCGCCCTCACACGTACGCTCCCCCTAAAGCGTTGTCGTACCCTCACCTGGACCCTAAACCGTCCCCGTCCCCTAACCCTAACCCTAGCCCGAACCCTAACCCTAACCCTTCCCCGAAGCCTGACCCTCACCCGTCCCCTAATCCTAACCCGTACGCTGACACTGACCCGCGCCCTCACACGTACGCTCCCCCTAAAGCGTTGTCGTACCCTCACCTGGACCCTAAACCGTCCCCGTCCCCTAACCCTAACCCTAGCCCGAACCCTAACCCTAACCCTTCCCCGAAGCCTGACCCTCACCCGTCCCCTAATCCTAACCCGTACGCTGACACTGACCCGCGCCCTCACACGTACGCTCCCCCTAAAGCGTTGTCGTACCCTCACCTGGACCCTAAACCGTCCCCGTCCCCTAACCCTAACCCTAGCCCGAACCCTAACCCTAAACCTTCCCCGAAGCCTGACCCTCACCCGTCCTCTAATCCTAACACGTACGCTGACACTAACCCGCGCCCTCACACGTACGCTCCCCCTAAAGCGTTATCGTACCCTCACCTGGACCCCAAACCGTCCCCGTCCCCTAACCCTAACCCTAGCCTGAACTCTAACCCTAACCCTTCCCCAAAGCCTGACCCTCACCCGTCCCCTAATCCTAACCCGTACGCTGACACTGACCCGCGCCCTCACACGTACGCTCCCCCTAAAGCGTTGTCGTACCCTCACCTGGACCCCAAACCGTCCCCGTCCCCTAACCCTAACCCTAGCCCGAACCCTAACCCTAACCCTTCCCCGAAGCCTGATCCTCACCCGTCCCCTAATCCTAACCCGTACGCTGACACTGACCCGCGCCCTCACACGTACGCTCCCCCTAAAGCGTTGTCGTACCCTCACCTGGACCCTAAAAAGTCCCCGTCCCCTAACCCTAACCCTAGCCCGAACCCTAACCATAACCCTTCCCCGAAGCCTGACCCTCACCCGTCCCCTAATCCTAACCCGTACGCTGACACTGACCCGCGCCCTCACACGTACGCTCCCCCTAAAGCGTTGTCGTACCCTCACCTGGACCCTAAACCGTCCCCGTCCCCTAACCCTAACCCTAGCCTGAACCCTAACCCTAACCCTTCCCCGAAGCCTGACCCTCACCCGTCCCCTAATCCTAACCCGTACGCTGACACTGACACGCGCCCTCACACGTACGCTCCCCCTAAAGCGTTGTCGTACCCTCACCTGGACCCTAAACCGTCCCCGTCCCCTAACCCTAACCCTAGCCCGAACCCTAACCCTAACCCTTCCCCGAAGCCTGACCCTCACCCGTCCCCTAATCCTAACCCGTACGCTGACACTGACCCGCGCCCTCACACGTACGCTCCCCCTAAAGCGTTGTCGTACCCTCACCTGGACCCTAAACCGTCCCCGTCCCCTAACCCTAACCCTAGCCCGAACCCTAACCCTAACCCTTCCCCGAAGCCTGACCCTCACCCGTCCCCTAATCCTAACACGTACGATGACACTGACCTGCGCCCTCACACGTACGCTCCCCCTAAAGCGTTGTCGTACCCTCACCTGGACCCTAAACCGTCCCCGTCCCCTAACCCTAACCCTAGCCCGAACCCTAACCCTAACCCTTCCCCGAAGCCTGACCCTCACCCGTCCCCTAATCCTAACCCGTACGCTGACACTGACCCCCGCCCTCACACGTACGCTCCCCCTAAAGCGTTGTCGTACCCTCACCTGGACCCTAAACCGTCCCCGTCCCCTAACCCTAACCCTAGCCCGAACCCTAACCCTAACCCTTCCCCGAAGCCTGACCCTCACCCGTCCCCTAATCCTAACCCGTACGCTGACACTGACCCGCGCCCTCACACGTACGCTCCCCCTAAAGCGTTGTCGTACCCTCACCTGGACCCTAAACCGTCCCCATCCCCTAACCCTAACCCTAGCCCAAACCCTAACCCTAAAACTTCCCCGAAGCCTGACCCTCACCCGTCCCCTAATCCTAACCCATACGCTGACACTGACCCGCGCCCTCACACGTACGCTCCCCCTAAAGCGTTGTCGTACCCTCACCTGGACCCTAAACCGTCCCCGTCCCCTAACCCTAACCCTAGCCCGAACCCTAACCCTAACCCTTCCCCGAAGCCTGACCCTCACCCGTCCCCTAATCCTAACCCATACGCTGACACTGACCCGCGCCCTCACACGTACGCTCCCCCTAAAGCGTTGTCGTACCCTCACCTGGACCGTAAACCGTCCCCGTCCCCTAACCCTAACCCTAGCCCGAACCCTAACCCTAACCCTTCCCCGAAGCCTGACCCTCACCCGTCCCCTAATCCTAACCCGTACGCTGACACTGACCCGCGCCCTCACACGTACGCTCCCCCTAAAGCGTTGTCGTACCCTCACCTGGACCCTAAACCGTCCCCGTCCCCTAACCCTAACCCTAGCCCGAACCCTATCCCTAACCCTTCCCCGAAGCCTGACCCTCACCCGTCCCCTTATCCTAAACCGTACGCTGACACTAACCCGCGCCCTCACATGTACGCTCCCCCTAAAGCGTTGTCGTACCCTCACCTGGACCCTAAACCGTCCCCGTCCCCTAACCCTAACCCTAGCCCGAACCCTAACCCTAACCCTTCCCCGAAGCCTGACCCTCACCCGTCCCCTAATCCTAACCCGTACGCTGACACTAACCCACGCCCTCAAACCTACGCTCCCCCTAAAGCGTTGTCGTACCCTCACCTGGACCCTAAACAGTCCCTGTCCCCTAACCCTAACCCTAGCCCGAACCCTAACCCTAACACTTCCCCGAAGCCTGACCCTCACCCGTCCCCTAATCCTAACCCGTACGCTGACACTGACCCATGCCCTCACACGTACGCTCCCCCTAAAGCGTTGTCGTACCCTCACCTGGACCCTAAACCGTCCCCGTCCCCTAACCGTAACCCTAGCCCGAACCCTAACCCTAACCATTCCCCGAAGCCTGACCCTCACCCGTCCCCTAATCCTAACCCGTACGCTGATACTGACCCGCGCCCTCACACGTACGCTCCCCCTAAAGCGTTGTCGTACCCTCACCTGGACCCTAAACCGTCCCCGTCCCCTAACCCTAACCCTGGCCCGAACCCTAACCCTAACCCTTCCCCGAAGCCTGACCCTCACCCGTCCCCTAATCCTAACCCGTACGCTGACACTGACCCGCGCCCTCACACGTACGCTCCCCCTAAAGCGTTGTCGTACCCTCACCTGGACCCTAAACCGTCCCCGTCCCCTAACCCTCACCCTAGCCCGAACCCTAACCCTAACCCTTCCCCGAAGCCTGACCCTCACCCGTCACCTAATCCTAACCCGTACGCTGACACTGACCCGCGCCCTCACACGTACGCTCCCCCTAAAGCGTTGTCGTACCCTCACCTGGACCCTAAACCGTCCCAGTCCCCTAACCCAAACCCTAGCCCGAACCCTAACCCTAACCCTTCCCCGAAGCCTGACCCTCACCCGTCCCCTAATCCTAACCCGTACGCTGACACTGACCTGCGCCCTCACACGTACGCTCCCCCTAAAGCGTTGTCGTACCCTCACCTGGACCCTAAACCGTCCCCGTCCCCTAACCCTAACCCTAGCCCGAACCCTAACCCTAACCCTTCCCCGAAGCCTGACCCTCACCCGTCCCCTAATCCTAACCCGTACGCTGACACTGACCCCCGCCCTCACACGTACGCTCCCCCTAAAGCGTTGTCGTACCCTCACCTGGACCCTAAACCGTCCCCGTCCCCTAACCCTAACCTTGGCCCGAACCCTAAACCTAACCCTTCCCCGAAGCCTGACCCTCACCCGTCCCCTAATCCTAACCCGTACGCTGACACTGACCCGCGCCCTCACACGTACGCTCCCCCTAAAGCGTTGTCGTACCCTCACCTGGACCCTAAACCTTCCCCGTCCCCTAACCCTAACCCTAGCCCGAACCCTAACCCTAACCCTTCCCCGAAGCCTGACCCTCACCCGTCCCCTAATCCTAACCCGTACGCTGACACTGACCCGCGCCCTCACACGTACGCTCCCCCTACAGCGTTGTCGTACCCTCACCTGGACCCTAAACCGTCCCCGTCCCCTAACCCTAACCCTAGCCTGAACCCTAACCCTAACCCTTCCCCGAAGCCTGACCCTCACCCGTCCCCTAATCCTAACCCGTACGCTGACACTGACACGCGCCCTCACACGTACGCTCCCCCTAAAGCGTTGTCGTACCCTCACCTGGACCCTAAACCGTCCCCGTCCCCTAACCCTAACCCTAGCCCGAATCCTAACCCTAACCCTTCCCCGAAGCCTGACCCTCACCCGTCCCCTAATCCTAACCCGTACGCTGACACTGACACGCGCCCTCACACGTACGCTCCCCCTAAAGCGTTGTCGTACCCTCACCTGGACCCTAAACCGTCCCCGTCCCCTAACCCTAACCCTAGCCCGAACCCTAACCCTAACCCTTCCCCGAAGCCTGACCCTCACCCGTCCCCTAATCCTAACCCGTACGCTGACACTGACCCGCGCCCTCACACGTACGCTCCCCCTACAGCGTTGTCGTACCCTCACCTGGACCCTAAACCGTCCCCGTCCCCTAACCCTAACCCTAGCCCGAACCCTAACCCTAACCCTTCCCCGAAGCCTGACCCTCACCCGTCCCCTAATCCTAACCCGTACGCTGACACTGACCCACGCCCTCACACGTACGCTCCCCCTAAAGCGTTGTCGTACCCTCACCTGGACCCTAAACCGTCCCCGTCCCCTAACCCTAACCCTAGCCCGAACCCTAACCCTAACCCTTCCCCGAAGCCTGATCCTCACCCGTCCCCTAATCCTAACCCGTACGCTGACACTGACCCGCGCCCTCACACGTACGCTCCCCCTAAAGCGTTGTCGTACCCTCACCTGGACCCTAAACCGTCCCCGTCCCCTAACCCTAACCCTAGCCCGAACCCTAACCCTAACCCTTCCCCGAAGCCTGACCCTCACCCGTCCCCTAATCCTAACCCGTACGCTGACACTGACCCGCGCCCTCACACGTACGCTCCCCCTAAAGCGTTGTCGTACCCTCACCTGGACCCTAAACCGTCCCCGTCCCCTAACCCTAACCCTAGCCTGAACCCTAACCCTAACCCTTCCCCGAAGCCTGACCCTCACCCGTCCCCTAATCCTAACCCGTACGCTGACACTGACACGCGCCCTCACACGTACGCTCCCCCTAAAGCGTTGTCGTACCCTCACCTGGACCCTAAACCGTCCCCGTCCCCTAACCCTAACCCTAGCCCGAACCCTAACCCTAACCCTTCCCCGAAGCCTGACCCTCACCCGTCCCCTAATCCTAACCCGTACGCTGACACTGACCCGCGCCCTCACACGTACGCTCCCCCTAAAGCGTTGTCGTACCCTCACCTGGACCCTAAACCGTCCCCGTCCCCTAACCCTAACCCTAGCCCGAACCCTAACCCTAACCCTTCCCCGAAGCCTGACCCTCACCCGTCCCCTAATCCTAACCCGTACGCTGACACTGACCCCCGCCCTCACACGTACGCTCCCCCTAAAGCGTTGTCGTACCCTCACCTGAACCCTAAACCGTCCCCGTCCCCTAACCCTAACCTTGGCCCGAACCCTAACCCTAACCCTTCCCCGAAGCCTGACCCTCACCCGTCCCCTAATCCTAACCCGTACGCTGACACTGACCCGCGCCCTCACACGTACGCTCCCCCTAAAGCGTTGTCGTACCCTCACCTGGACCCTAAACCGTCCCCGTCCCCTAACCCTAACCCTAGCCCGAACCCTAACCCTAACCCTTCCCCGAAGCCTGACCCTCACCCGTCCCCTAATCCTAACCCGTACGCTGACACTGACCCGCGCCCTCACACGTACGCTCCCCCTAAAGCGTTGTCGTACCCTCACCTGGACCCTAAACCGTCCCCGTCCCCTAACCCTAACCCTAGCCCGAACCCTAACCCTAACCCTTCCCCGAAGCCTGATCCTCACCCGTCCCCTAATCCTAACCCGTACGCTGACACTGACCCGCGCCCTCACACGTACGCTCCCCCTAAAGCGTTGTCGTACCCTCACCTGGACCCTAAACCGTCCCCGTCCCCTAACCCTAACCCTAGCCCGAACCCTAACCCTAACCCTTCCCCGAAGCCTGACCCTCACCCGTCCCCTAATCCTAACCCGTACGCTGACACTGACCCGCGCCCTCACACGTACGCTCCCCCTAAAGCGTTGTCGTACCCTCACCTGGACCCTAAACCGTCCCCGTCCCCTAACCCTAACCCTAGCCCGAACCCTAACCCTAACCCTTCCCCGAAGCCTGACCCTCACCCGTCCCCTAATCCTAACCCGTACGCTGACACTGACACGCGCCCTCACACGTACGCTCCCCCTAAAGCATTGTCGTACCCTCACCTGGACCCTAAACCGTCCCCGTCCCCTAACCCTAACCCTAGCCCGAACCCTAACCCTAACCCTTCCCCGAAGCCTGACCCTCACCCGTCCCCTAATCCTAACCCGTACGCTGACACTGACCCGCGCCCTCACACGTACGCTCCCCCTAAAGCGTTGTCGTACCCTCACCTGGACCCTAAACCGTCCCCGTCCCCTAACCCTAACCCTAGCCCGAACCCTAACCCTAACCCTTCCCCGAAGCCTGACCCTCACCCGTCCCCTAATCCTAAACCGTACGCTGACACTAACCCGCGCCCTCACATGTACGCTCCCCCTAAAGCGTTGTCGTACCCTCACCTGGACCCTAAACCTTCCCCGTCCCCTAACCCTAACCCTAGCCCGAACCCTAACCCTAACCCTTCCCCGAAGCCTGACCCTCACCCGTCCCCTAATCCTAACCCGTACGCTGACACTGACCCGCGCCCTCACACGTACGCTCCCCCTAAAGCGTTGTCGTACCCTCACCTGGACCCTAAACCGTCCCCGTCCCCTAACCCTAACCCTAGCCCGAACCCTAACCCTAACCCTTCCCCGAAGCCTGACCCTCACCCGTCCCCTAATCCTAACCCGTACGCTGACACTGACCCGCGCCCTCACACGTACGCTCCCCCTAAAGCGTTGTCGTACCCTCACCTGGACCGTAAACCGTCCCCGTCCCCTAACCCTAACCCTAGCCCGAACCCTAACCCTAACCCTTCCCCGAAGCCTGACCCTCACCCGTCCCCTAATCCTAACCCGTACGCTGACACTGACCCGCGCCCTCACACGTACGCTCCCCCTAAAGCGTTGTCGTACCCTCACCTGGACCCTAAACCGTCCCCGTCCCCTAACCCTAACCCTAGCCCGAACCCTAACCCTAACCCTTCCCCGAAGCCTGACCCTCACCCGTCCCCTAATCCTAAACCGTACGCTGACACTAACCCGCGCCCTCACATGTACGCTCCCCCTAAAGCGTTGTCGTACCCTCACCTGCACCCTAAACCGTCCCCGTCCCCTAACCCTAACCCTAGCCCGAACCCTAACCCTAACCCTTCCCCGAAGCCTGACCCTCACCCGCCCCTAATCCTAACCCGTACGCTGACACTAACCCGCGCCCTCAAACCTACGCTCCCCCTAAAGCGTTGTCGTACCCTCACCTGGACCCTAAACCGTCCCCGTCCCCTAACCCTAACCCTAGCCCGAACCCTAACCCTAACACTTCCCCGAAGCCTAACCCTCACCCGTCCCCTAATCCTAACCCGTACGCTGACACTGACCCATGCCCTCACACGTACGCTCCCCCTAAAGCGTTGTCGTACCCTCACCTGGACCCTAAACCGTCCCCGTCCCCTAACCGTAACCCTAGCCCGAACCCTAACCCTAACCATTCCCCGAAGCCTGACCCTCACCCGTCCCCTAATCCTAACCCGTACGCTGACACTGACCCGCGCCCTCACACGTACGCTCCCCCTAAAGCGTTGTCGTACCCTCACCTGGACCCTAAACCGTCCCCGTCCCCTAACCCTAACCCTGGCCCGAACCCTAACCCTAACCCTTCCCCGAAGCCTGACCCTCACCCGTCCCCTAATCCTTACCCGTACGCTGACACTGACCCGCGCCCTCACACGTACGCTCCCCCTAAAGCGTTGTCGTACCCTCACCTGGACCCTAAACCGTCCCCGTCCCCTAAGCCTCACCCTAGCCCGAACCCTAACCCTAACCCTTCCCCGAAGCCTGACCCTCACCGGTCCCCTAATCCTAACCCATACGCTGACACTGACCCGCGCCCTCACACGTACGCTCCCCCTAAAGCGTTGTCGTACCCTCACCTGGACCCTAAACCGTCCCCGTCCCCTAACCCTCACCCTAGCCCGAACCCTAACCCTAACCCTTCCCCGTATCCTGACCATCACCGGTCCCCTAATCCTAACCCATACGCTGACACTGACCCGCGCCCTCACACGTACGCTCCCCCTAAAGCGTTGTCGTACCCTCACCTGGACCCTAAACCGTCCCCGTCCCCTAACCATAACCCTAGCCCGAACCCTAACCCTAACCCTTCCCCGAAGCCTGACCCTCACCCGTCCCCTAATCCTAACCCATACGCTGACACTGACCCGCGCCCTCACACGTACGCTCCCCCTAAAGCGTTGTCGTACCCTCACCTGGACCGTAAACCGTCCCCGTCCCCTAACCCTAACCCTAGCCCGAACCCTAACCCTAACCCTTCCCCGAAGCCTGACCCTCACCCATCCCCTAATCCTAACCCGTACGCTGACACTGACCCGCGCCCTCACACGTACGCTCCCCCTAAAGCGTTGTCGTACCCTCACCTGGACCCTAAACCGTCCCCGTCCCCTAACCCTAACCCTAGCCCGAACCCTAACCCTAACCCTTCCCCGAAGCCTGACCCTCACCCGTCCCCTAATCCTAACCCGTACGCTGACACTGACCCGCGCCCTCACACGTATGCTCCCCCTAAAGCGTTGTCGTACCCTCACCTGGACCCTAAACCGTCCCCGTCCCCTAACCCTAACCCTAGCCTGAACCCTAACCGTAACCCTTCCCCGAAGCCTGACCCTCACCCGTCCCCTAATCCTAACCCGTACGCTGACACTGACACGCGCCCTCACACGTACGCTCCCCCTAAAGCGTTGTCGTACCCTCACCTGGACCCTAAACCGTCCCCGTCCCCTAACCCTAACCCTAGCCCGAACCCTAACCCTAACCCTTCCCCGAAGCCTGACCCTCACCCGTCCCCTAATCCTAAACCGTACGCTGACACTAACCCGCGCCCTCACATGTACGCTCCCCCTAAAGCGTTGTCGTACCCTCACCTGGACCCTAAACCGTCCCCGTCCCCTAACCCTAACCCTAGCCCGAACCCTAACCCTAACCCTTCCCCGAAGCCTGACCCTCACCCGTCCCCTAATCCTAACCCGTACGCTGACACTAACCCGCGCCCTCACACGTACGCTCCCCCTAAAGCGTTGTCGTACCCTCACCTGCACCCTAAACCGTCCCCGTCCCCTAACCCTAACCCTAGCCCGAACCCTAACCCTAACCCTTCCCCGAAGCCTGACCCTCACCCGCCCCTAATCCTAACCCGTTCGCTGACACTAACCCGCGCCCTCAAACCTACGCTCCCCCTAAAGCGTTGTCGTACCCTCACCTGGACCCTAAAAGGTCCCCGTCCCCTAACCCTAACCCTAGCCCGAACCCTAACCCTAACACTTCCCCGAAGCCTGACCCTCACCCGTTCCCTAATCCTAACCCGTACGCTGACACTGACCCATGCCCTCACACGTACGCTCCCCCTAAAGCGTTGTCGTACCCTCACCTGGACCCTAAACCGTCCCCGTCCCCTAACCGTAACCCTAGCCCGAACCCTAACCCTAACCATTCCCCGAAGCCTGACCCTCACCCGTCCCCTAATCCTAACCCGTACGCTGACACTGACCCGCGCCCTCACACGTACGCTCCCCCTAAAGCGTTGTCGTACCCTCACCTGGACCCTAAACCGTCCCCGTCCCCTAACCCTAACCCTGGCCCGAACCCTAACCCTAACCCTTCCCCGAAGCCTGACCCTCACCCGTCCCCTAATCCTTACCCGTACGCTGACACTGACCCACGCCCTCACACGTACGCTCCCCCTAAAGCGTTGTCGTACCCTCACCTGGACCCTAAACCGTCCCCGTCCCCTAACCCTCACCCTAGCCCGAACCCTAACCCTAACCCTTCCCCGAAGCCTGACCCTCACCGGTCCCCTAATCCTAACACATACGCTGACACTGACCCGCGCCCTCACACGTACGCTCCCCCTAAAGCGTTGTCGTACCCTCACCTGGACCCTAAACCGTCCCCGTCCCCTAACCCTCACCCTAGCCCGAACCCTAACCCTAACCCTTCCCCGAAGCCTGACCCTCACCGGTCCCCTAATCCTAACCCATACGCTGACACTGACCCGCGCCCTCACACGTACGCTCCCCCTAAAGCGTTGTCGTACCCTCACCTGGACCCTAAACCGTCCCCGTCCCCTAACCCTAACCCTAGCCCGAACCCTAACCCTAACCCTTCCCCGAAGCCTGACCCTCACCCGTCCCCTAATCCTAACCCGTACGCTGACACTGACCCGCGCCCTCACACGTACGCTCCCCCTAAAGCGTTGTCGTACCCTCACCTGGACCCTAAACCGTCCCCGTCCCCTAACCCTAACCCTAGCCCGAACCCTAACCCTAACCCTTCCCCGAAGCCTGATCCTCACCCGTCCCCTAATCCTAACCCGTACGCTGACACTGACCCGCGCCCTCACACGTACGCTCCCCCTAAAGCGTTGTCGTACCCTCACCTGGACCCTAAACCGTCCCCGTCCCCTAACCCTAACCCTAGCCCGAACCCTAACCCTAACCCTTCCCCGAAGCCTGACCCTCACCCGTCCCCTAATCCTAACCCGTACGCTGACACTGACCCCCGCCCTCACACGTACGCTCCCCCTAAAGCGTTGTCGTACCCTCACCTGGACCCTAAACCGTCCCCGTCCCCTAACCCTAACCCTAGCCCGAACCCTAACCCTAACCCTTCCCCGAAGCCTGACCCTCACCCGTCCCCTAATCCTAACCCGTACGCTGACACTGACCCGCGCCCTCACACGTACGCTCCCCCTAAAGCGTTGTCGTACCCTCACCTGGACCCTAAACCGTCCCCGTCCCCTAACCCTAACCCTAGCCCGAACCCTAACCCTAACCCTTCCCCGAAGCCTGACCCTCACCCGTCCCCTAATCCTAACCCGTACGCTGACACTGACACGCGCCCTCACACGTACGCTCCCCCTAAAGCGTTGTCGTACCCTCACCTGGACCCTAAACCGTCCCCGTCCCCTAACCCTAACCCTAGCCCGAACCCTAACCCTAACCCTTCCCCGAAGCCTGACCCTCACCCGTCCCCTAATCCTAACCCGTACGCTGACACTGAACTGCGCCCTCACACGTACGCTCCCCCTAAAGCGTTGTCGTACCCTCACCTGGACCCTAAACCGTCCCCGTCCCCTAACCCTAACCCTAGCCCGAACCCTAACCCTAACCCTTCCCCGAAGCCTGACCCTCACCCGTCCCCTAATCCTAACCAGTACGCTGACACTGACCCCCGCCCTCACACGTACGCTCCCCTTAAAGCGTTGTCGTACCCTCACCTGGACCCTAAACCGTCCCCGTCCCCTAACCCTAACCTTGGCCCGAACCCTAACCCTAACCCTTCCCCGAAGCCTGACCCTCACCCGTCCCCTAATCCTAACCCGTACGCTGACACTGACCCGCGCCCTCACACGTACGCTCCCCCTAAAGCGTTGTCGTACCCTCACCTGGACCGTAAACCGTCCCCGTCCCCTAACCCTAACCCTAGCCCGAACCCTAACCCTAACCCTTCCCCGAAGCCTGACCCTCACCCGTCCCCTAATCCTAACCCGTACGCTGACACTGACCCGCGCCCTCACACGTACGCTCCCCCTAAAGCGTTGTCGTACCCTCACCTGGACCCTAAACCGTCCCCGTCCCCTAACCCTAACCCTAGCCCGAACCCTAACCCTAAACCTTCCCCGAAGCCTGACCCTCACCCGTCCCCTAATCCTAAACCGTACGCTGACACTGACCCGCGCCCTCACATGTACGCTCCCCCTAAAGCGTTGTCGTACCCTCACCTGGACCCTAAACCGTCCCCGTCCCCTAACCCTAACCCTATCCCGAACCCTAACCCTAACCCTTCCCCGAAGCCTGACCCTCACCCGTCCCCTAATCCTAACCCGTACGCTGACACTAACCCGCGCCCTCACACGTACGCTCCCCCTAAAGCGTTGTCGTACCCTCACCTGGACCCTAAACCGTCCCCGTCCCCTAACCCTAACCCTAGCCCGAACCCTATCCCTAACCCTTCCCCGAAGCCTGACCCTCACCCGTCCCCTAATCATAACCCGTACGCTGACACTAACCCGCGCCCTCACACGTACGCTCCCCCTAAAGCGTTGTCGTACCCTCACCTGGAGCCTAAACCGTCCCCGTCCCCTAACCCTAACCCTAGCCCGAACCCTAACCCTAACACTTCCCCGAAGCCTGACCCTCACCCGTCCCCTAATCCTAACCCGTACGCTGACACTGACCCATGCCCTCACACGTACGCTCCCCCTAAAGCGTTGTCGTACCCTCACCTGGACCCTAAACCGTCCCCGTCCCCTAACCGTAACCCTAGCCCGAACCCTAACCCTAACCATTCCCCGAAGCCTGACCCTCACCCGTCCCCTAATCCTAACCCGTACGCTGACACTGACCCGCGCCCTCACACGTACGCTCCACCTAAAGCGTTGTCGTACCCTCACCTGGACCCTAAACCGTCCCCGTCCCCTAACCCTAACCCTGGCCCGAACCCTAACCCTAACACTTCCCCGAAGCCTGACCATCACCCGTCCCCTAATCCTAACCCGTACGCTGACACTGACCCGCGCCCTCACACGTACGCTCCCCCTAAAGCGTTGTCGTACCCTCACCTGGACCCTAAACCGTCCCCGTCTCCTAACCCTAACCCTAGCCCGAACCCTAACCCTAACCCTTCCCCGAAGCCTGACCCTCACCCGTCCCCTAATCCTAACACGTACCCTGACACTAACCCGCGCCCTCAAACGTACGCTCCCCCTAAAGCGTTGTCGTACCCTCACCTGGACCCCAAACCGTCCCCGTCCCCTAACCCTAACCCTAGCCCGAACCCTAACCCTAACCCTTCCCCGAAGCCTGACCCTCACCCGTCCCCTAATCCTAACCCGTACGCTGACACTGACCCGCGCCCTCACACGTACGCTCCCCCTACAGCGTTGTCGTACCCTCACCTGGACCCTAAACCGTCCCCGTCCCCTAACCCTAACCCTAGCCCGAACCCTAACCCTAACCCTTCCCCGAAGCCTGACCCTCACCCGTCCCCTAATCCTAACCCGTACGCTGACACTGACCCGCGCCCTCACACGTACGCTCCCCCTAAAGCGTTGTCGTACCCTCACCTGGACCCTAAACCGTCCCCGTCCCCTAACCCTAACCCTAGCCCGAACCCTAACCCTAACCCTTCCCCGAAGCCTGATCCTCACCCGTCCCCTAATCCTAACCCGTACGCTGACAATGACCCGCGCCCTCACACGTACGCGCCCCCTAAAGCGTTGTCGTACCCTCACCTGGACCCTAAACCGTCCCCGTCCCCTAACCCTAACCCTAGCCCGAACCCTAACCCTAACCCTTCCCCGAAGCCTGACCCTCACCCGTCCCCTAATCCTAACCCGTACGCTGACACTGACCCGCGCCCTCACACGTACGCTCCCCCTAAAGCGTTGTCGTACCCTCACCTGCACCCTAAACCGTCCCCGTCCCCTAACCCTAACCCTAGCCCGAACCCTAACCCTAACCCTTCCCCGAAGCCTGACCCTCACCCGCCCCTAATCCTAACCCGTTCGCTGACACTAACCCGCGCCCTCAAACCTACGCTCCCCCTAAAGCGTTGTCGTACCCTCACCTGGACCCTAAAAGGTCCCCGTCCCCTAACCCTAACCCTAGCCCGAACCCTAACCCTAACACTTCCCCGAAGCCTGACCCTCACCCGTTCCCTAATCCTAACCCGTACGCTGACACTGACCCATGCCCTCACACGTACGCTCCCCCTAAAGCGTTGTCGTACCCTCACCTGGACCCTAAACCGTCCCCGTCCCCTAACCGTAACCCTAGCCCGAACCCTAACCCTAACCATTCCCCGAAGCCTGACCCTCACCCGTCCCCTAATCCTAACCCGTACGCTGACACTGACCCGCGCCCTCACACGTACGCTCCCCCTAAAGCGTTGTCGTACCCTCACCTGGACCCTAAACCGTCCCCGTCCCCTAACCCTAACCCTGGCCCGAACCCTAACCCTAACCCTTCCCCGAAGCCTGACCCTCACCCGTCCCCTAATCCTTACCCGTACGCTGACACTGACCCACGCCCTCACACGTACGCTCCCCCTAAAGCGTTGTCGTACCCTCACCTGGACCCTAAACCGTCCCCGTCCCCTAACCCTCACCCTAGCCCGAACCCTAACCCTAACCCTTCCCCGAAGCCTGACCCTCACCGGTCCCCTAATCCTAACACATACGCTGACACTGACCCGCGCCCTCACACGTACGCTCCCCCTAAAGCGTTGTCGTACCCTCACCTGGACCCTAAACCGTCCCCGTCCCCTAACCCTCACCCTAGCCCGAACCCTAACCCTAACCCTTCCCCGAAGCCTGACCCTCACCGGTCCCCTAATCCTAACCCATACGCTGACACTGACCCGCGCCCTCACACGTACGCTCCCCCTAAAGCGTTGTCGTACCCTCACCTGGACCCTAAACCGTCCCCGTCCCCTAACCCTAACCCTAGCCCGAACCCTAACCCTAACCCTTCCCCGAAGCCTGACCCTCACCCGTCCCCTAATCCTAACCCGTACGCTGACACTGACCCGCGCCCTCACACGTACGCTCCCCCTAAAGCGTTGTCGTACCCTCACCTGGACCCTAAACCGTCCCCGTCCCCTAACCCTAACCCTAGCCCGAACCCTAACCCTAACCCTTCCCCGAAGCCTGATCCTCACCCGTCCCCTAATCCTAACCCGTACGCTGACACTGACCCGCGCCCTCACACGTACGCTCCCCCTAAAGCGTTGTCGTACCCTCACCTGGACCCTAAACCGTCCCCGTCCCCTAACCCTAACCCTAGCCCGAACCCTAACCCTAACCCTTCCCCGAAGCCTGACCCTCACCCGTCCCCTAATCCTAACCCGTACGCTGACACTGACCCCCGCCCTCACACGTACGCTCCCCCTAAAGCGTTGTCGTACCCTCACCTGGACCCTAAACCGTCCCCGTCCCCTAACCCTAACCCTAGCCCGAACCCTAACCCTAACCCTTCCCCGAAGCCTGACCCTCACCCGTCCCCTAATCCTAACCCGTACGCTGACACTGACCCGCGCCCTCACACGTACGCTCCCCCTAAAGCGTTGTCGTACCCTCACCTGGACCCTAAACCGTCCCCGTCCCCTAACCCTAACCCTAGCCCGAACCCTAACCCTAACCCTTCCCCGAAGCCTGACCCTCACCCGTCCCCTAATCCTAACCCGTACGCTGACACTGACACGCGCCCTCACACGTACGCTCCCCCTAAAGCGTTGTCGTACCCTCACCTGGACCCTAAACCGTCCCCGTCCCCTAACCCTAACCCTAGCCCGAACCCTAACCCTAACCCTTCCCCGAAGCCTGACCCTCACCCGTCCCCTAATCCTAACCCGTACGCTGACACTGAACTGCGCCCTCACACGTACGCTCCCCCTAAAGCGTTGTCGTACCCTCACCTGGACCCTAAACCGTCCCCGTCCCCTAACCCTAACCCTAGCCCGAACCCTAACCCTAACCCTTCCCCGAAGCCTGACCCTCACCCGTCCCCTAATCCTAACCAGTACGCTGACACTGACCCCCGCCCTCACACGTACGCTCCCCTTAAAGCGTTGTCGTACCCTCACCTGGACCCTAAACCGTCCCCGTCCCCTAACCCTAACCTTGGCCCGAACCCTAACCCTAACCCTTCCCCGAAGCCTGACCCTCACCCGTCCCCTAATCCTAACCCGTACGCTGACACTGACCCGCGCCCTCACACGTACGCTCCCCCTAAAGCGTTGTCGTACCCTCACCTGGACCGTAAACCGTCCCCGTCCCCTAACCCTAACCCTAGCCCGAACCCTAACCCTAACCCTTCCCCGAAGCCTGACCCTCACCCGTCCCCTAATCCTAACCCGTACGCTGACACTGACCCGCGCCCTCACACGTACGCTCCCCCTAAAGCGTTGTCGTACCCTCACCTGGACCCTAAACCGTCCCCGTCCCCTAACCCTAACCCTAGCCCGAACCCTAACCCTAAACCTTCCCCGAAGCCTGACCCTCACCCGTCCCCTAATCCTAAACCGTACGCTGACACTGACCCGCGCCCTCACATGTACGCTCCCCCTAAAGCGTTGTCGTACCCTCACCTGGACCCTAAACCGTCCCCGTCCCCTAACCCTAACCCTATCCCGAACCCTAACCCTAACCCTTCCCCGAAGCCTGACCCTCACCCGTCCCCTAATCCTAACCCGTACGCTGACACTAACCCGCGCCCTCACACGTACGCTCCCCCTAAAGCGTTGTCGTACCCTCACCTGGACCCTAAACCGTCCCCGTCCCCTAACCCTAACCCTAGCCCGAACCCTATCCCTAACCCTTCCCCGAAGCCTGACCCTCACCCGTCCCCTAATCATAACCCGTACGCTGACACTAACCCGCGCCCTCACACGTACGCTCCCCCTAAAGCGTTGTCGTACCCTCACCTGGAGCCTAAACCGTCCCCGTCCCCTAACCCTAACCCTAGCCCGAACCCTAACCCTAACACTTCCCCGAAGCCTGACCCTCACCCGTCCCCTAATCCTAACCCGTACGCTGACACTGACCCATGCCCTCACACGTACGCTCCCCCTAAAGCGTTGTCGTACCCTCACCTGGACCCTAAACCGTCCCCGTCCCCTAACCGTAACCCTAGCCCGAACCCTAACCCTAACCATTCCCCGAAGCCTGACCCTCACCCGTCCCCTAATCCTAACCCGTACGCTGACACTGACCCGCGCCCTCACACGTACGCTCCACCTAAAGCGTTGTCGTACCCTCACCTGGACCCTAAACCGTCCCCGTCCCCTAACCCTAACCCTGGCCCGAACCCTAACCCTAACACTTCCCCGAAGCCTGACCATCACCCGTCCCCTAATCCTAACCCGTACGCTGACACTGACCCGCGCCCTCACACGTACGCTCCCCCTAAAGCGTTGTCGTACCCTCACCTGGACCCTAAACCGTCCCCGTCTCCTAACCCTAACCCTAGCCCGAACCCTAACCCTAACCCTTCCCCGAAGCCTGACCCTCACCCGTCCCCTAATCCTAACACGTACCCTGACACTAACCCGCGCCCTCAAACGTACGCTCCCCCTAAAGCGTTGTCGTACCCTCACCTGGACCCCAAACCGTCCCCGTCCCCTAACCCTAACCCTAGCCCGAACCCTAACCCTAACCCTTCCCCGAAGCCTGACCCTCACCCGTCCCCTAATCCTAACCCGTACGCTGACACTGACCCGCGCCCTCACACGTACGCTCCCCCTACAGCGTTGTCGTACCCTCACCTGGACCCTAAACCGTCCCCGTCCCCTAACCCTAACCCTAGCCCGAACCCTAACCCTAACCCTTCCCCGAAGCCTGACCCTCACCCGTCCCCTAATCCTAACCCGTACGCTGACACTGACCCGCGCCCTCACACGTACGCTCCCCCTAAAGCGTTGTCGTACCCTCACCTGGACCCTAAACCGTCCCCGTCCCCTAACCCTAACCCTAGCCCGAACCCTAACCCTAACCCTTCCCCGAAGCCTGATCCTCACCCGTCCCCTAATCCTAACCCGTACGCTGACAATGACCCGCGCCCTCACACGTACGCGCCCCCTAAAGCGTTGTCGTACCCTCACCTGGACCCTAAACCGTCCCCGTCCCCTAACCCTAACCCTAGCCCGAACCCTAACCCTAACCCTTCCCCGAAGCCTGACCCTCACCCGTCCCCTAATCCTAACCCGTACGCTGACACTGACCCGCGCCCTCACACGTACGCTCCCCCTAAAGCGTTGTCGTACCCTCACCTGGACCCTAAACCGTCCCCGTCCCCTAACCCTAACCCTAGCCCGAACCCTAACCCTAACCCTTCCCCGAAGCCTGACCCTCACCCGTCCCCTAATCCTAACCCGTACGCTGACACTAACCCGCGCCCTCACACGTACGCTCCCCCTAAAGCGTTGTCGTACCCTCACCTGGACCCTAAACCGTCCTCGTCCCCTAACCCTAACCCTAGCCCGAACCCTAACCCTAACCCTTCCCCGAAGCCTGACCCTCACCCGTCCCCTATTCCTAACCCGTACGCTGACACTAACCCGCGCCCTCAAACCTACGCTCCCCCTAAAGCGTTGTCGTACCCTCACCTGGACCCTAAACCGTCCCCGTCCCCTAACCCTAACCCTAGCCCGAACCCTAACCCTAACACTTCCCCGAAGCCTGACCCGCACCCGTCCCCTAATCCTAACCCGTACGCTGACACTGACCCATGCCCTCACACGTACGCTCCCCCTAAAGCGTTGTCGTACCCTCACCTGGACCCTAAACCGTCCCCGTCCCCTAACCGTAACCCTAGCCCGAACCCTAACCCTAACCATTCCCCGAAGCCTGACCCTCACCCGTCCCCTAATCCTAACCCGTACGCTGACACTGACCCGCGCCCTCACACGTACGCTCCCCCTAAAGCGTTGTCGTACCCTCACCTGGACCCTAAACCATCCCCGTCCCCTAACCCTAACCCTGGCCCGAACCCTAACCCTAACCCTTCCCCGAAGCCTGACCCTCACCCGTCCCCTAATCCTAACCCGTACGCTGACACTGACCCGCGCCCTCACACGTACGCTCCCCCTAAAGCGTTGTCGTACCCTCACCTGGACCCTAAACCGTCCCCGTCCCCTAACCCTCAGCCTAGCCCGAACCCTAACCCTAACCCTTCCCCGAAGCCTGACCCTCACCGGTCCCCTAATCCTAACCCAAACGCTGACACTGACCCGCGCCCTCACACGTACGCTCCCCCTAAAGCGTTGTCGTACCCTCACCTGGACCCTAAACCGTCCCCGTCCCCTAACCCTAACCCTAGCCCGAACCCTAACCCTAACCCTTCCCCGAAGCCTGACCCTCACCCGTCCCCTAATCCTAACCCGTACGCTGACACTGACCCGCGCCCTCACACGTACGCTCCCCCTAAAGCGTTGTCGTACCCTCACCTGGACCCTAAACCGTCCCCGTCCCCTAACCCTAACCCTAGCCCGAACCCTAACCCTAACCCTTCCCCGAAGCCTGACCCTCACCCGTCCCCTAATCCTAACCCGTACGCTGACACTGACCCGCGCCCTCACACGTACGCTCCCCCTAAAGCGTTGTCGTACCCTCACCTGGACCCTAAACCGTCCCCGTCCCCTAACCCTAACCCTAGCCCGAACCCTAACCCTAACCCTTCCCCGAAGCCTGACCCTCACCCGTCCCCTAATCCTAACCCGTACGCTGACACTGACCCGCGCCCTCACACGTACGCTCCCCCTAAAGCGTTGTCGTACCCTCACCTGGACCCTAAACCGTCCCCGTCCCCTAACCCTAGCCCGAACCCTAACCCTAACTCTTCCCCGAAGCTTGACCCTCACCCGTCCCCTAATCCTAACCCGTACGCTGACACTGACCCGCGCCCTCACACGTACGCTCCCCCTAAAGCGTTGTCGTACCCTCACCTGGACCCTAAACCGTCCCCGTCCCCTAACCCTAACCCTAGCCCGAACCCTAACCCTAACCCTTCCCCGAAGCCTGACCCTCACCCGTCCCCTAATCCTAACCCGTACGCTGACACTGACCCGCGCCCTCACACGTACGCTCCCCCTAAAGCGTTGTCGTACCCTCACCTGGACCCTAAACCGTCCCCGTCCCCTAACCCTAACCCTAGCCCGAACCCTAACCCTAACCCTTCCCCGAAGCCTGACCCTCACCCGTCCCCTAATCCTAACCCGTACGCTGACACTGACCCGCGCCCTCACACGTACGCTCCCCCTAAAGCGTTGTCGTACCCTCACCTGGACCCTAAACCGTCCCCGTCCCCTAACCCTAGCCCGAACCCTAACCCTAACTCTTCCCCGAAGCTTGACCCTCACCCGTCCCCTAATCCTAACCCGTACGCTGACACTGACCCGCGCCCTCACACGTACGCTCCCCCTAAAGCGTTGTCGTACCCTCACCTGGACCCTAAACCGTCCCCGTCCCCTAACCCTAACCCTAGCCCGAACCCTAACCCTAACCCTTCCCCGAAGCCTGACCCTCACCCGTCCCCTAATCCTAACCCGTACGCTGACACTGACCCGCGCCCTCACACGTACGCTCCCCCTAAAGCGTTGTCGTACCCTCACCTGGACCCTAAACCGTCCCCGTCCCCTAACCCTAACCCTAGCCCGAACCCTAACCCTAACCCTTCCCCGAAGCCTGACCCTCACCCGTCCCCTAATCCTAACCCGTACGCTGACACTGACCCGCGCGCTCACACGTACGCTCCCCCTAAAGCGTTGTCGTACCCTCACCTGGACCCTAAACCGTCCCCGTCCCCTAACCCTAACCCTAGCCCGAACCCTAACCCTAACCCTTCCCCGAAGCCTGACCCTCACCTGTCCCCTAATCCTAACCCGTACGCTGACACTGACCCGCGCCCTCACACGTACGCTCCCCCTAAAGCGTTGTCGTACCCTCACCTGGACCGTAAACCGTCCCCGTCCCCTAACCCTAACCCTAGCCCGAACCCTAACCCTAACCCTTCCCCGAAGCCTGACCCTCACCCGTCCCCTAATCCTAACCCGTACGCTGACACTGACCCGCGCCCTCACACGTACGCTCCCCCTAAAGCGTTGTCGTACCCTCACCTGGACCCTAAACCGTCCCCGTCCCCTAACCCTAACCCTAGCCCGAACCCTAACCCTAACCCTTCCCCGAAGCCTGACCCTCACCCGTCCCCTAATCCTAAACCGTACGCTGACACTAACCCGCGCCCTCACATGTACGCTCCCCCTAAAGCGTTGTCGTACCCTCACCTGGACCCTAAACCGTCCCCGTCCCCTAACCCTAACCCTAGCCCGAACCCTAACCCTAACCCTTCCCCGAAGCCTGACCCTCACCCGTCCCCTAATCCTAACCCGTACGCTGACACTAACCCGCGCCCTCACACGTACGCTCCCCCTAAAGCGTTGTCGTACCCTCACCTGCACCCTAAACCGTCCCCGTCCCCTAACCCTAACCCTAGCCCGAACCCTAACCCTAACCCTTCCCCGAAGCCTGACCCTCACCCGTCCCCTAATCCTAACCCGTACGCTGACACTGACCCATGCCCTCACACGTACGGTCCCCCTAAAGCGTTGTCGTACCCTCACCTGGACCCTAAACCGTCCCCGTCCCCTAACCGTAACCCTAGCCCGAACCCTAACCCTAACCATTCCCCGAAACCTGACCCTCACCCGTCCCCTAATCCTAACCCGTACGCTGACACTGACCCACGCCCTCACACGTACGCTCCCCCTAAAGCGTTGTCGTACCCTCACCTGGACCCTAAACCGTCCCCGTCCCCTAACCCTAACCCTAGCCCGAACCCTAACCCTAACCCTTCCCCGAAGCCTGACCCTCACCCGTCCCCTAATCCTAACCCGTACGCTGACACTGACCCGCGCCCTCACACGTACGCTCCCCCTAAAGCGTTGTCGTACCCTCACCTGGACCCTAAACCGTGCCCGTCCCCTAACCCTAACCCTAGCCTGAACCCTAACCCTAACCCTTCCCCGAAGCCTGACCCTCACCCGTCCCCTAATCCTAACCCGTACGCTGACACTGACACGCGCCCTCACACGTACGCTCCCCCTAAAGCGTTGTCGTACCCTCACCTGGACCGTAAACCGTCCCCGTCCCCTAACCCTAACCCTAGCCCGAACCCTAACCCTAACCCTTCCCCGAAGCCTGACCCTCACCCGTCCCCTAATCCTAACCCGTACGCTGACACTGACCCGCGCCCTCACACGTAGGCTCCCCCTAAAGCGTTGTCGTACCCTCACCTGGACCCTAAACCGTCCCCGTCCCCTAACCCTAACCCTAGCCCGAACCCTAACCCTAACCCTTCCCCGAAGCCTGACCCTCACCCGTCCCCTAATCCTAACCCGTACGCTGACACTGAACTGCGCCCTCACACGTACGCTCCCCCTAAAGCGTTGTCGTACCCTCACCTGGACCCTAAACCGTCTCCGTCCCCTAACCCTAACCCTAGCCCGAACCCTAACCCTAACCCTTCCCCGAAGCCTGACCCTCACCCGTCCCCTAATCCTAACCAGTACGCTGACACTGACCCCCGCCCTCACAGGTACGCTCCCCTTAAAGCGTTGTCGTACCCTCACCTGGACCCTAAACCGTCCCCGTCCCCTAACCCTAACCTTGGCCCGAACCCTAACCCTAACCCTTCCCCGAAGCCTGACCCTCACCCGTCCCCTAATCCTAACCCGTACGCTGACACTGACCCGCGCCCTCACACGTACGCTCCCCCTAAAGCGTTGTCGTACCCTCACCTGGACCCTAAACCGTCCCCGTCCCCTAACCCTAACCCTAGCCCAAACCCTAACCCTAACCCTTCCCCGAAGCCTGACCCTCACCCGTCCCCTAATCCTAACCCATACGCTGACACTGACCCGCGCCCTCACACGTACGCTCCCCCTAAAGCGCTGTCGTACCCTCACCTGGACCCTAAACCGTCCCCGTCCCCTAACCCTAACCCTAGCCCGAACCCTAACCCTAACCCTTCCCCGAAGCCTGACCCTCACCCGTCCCCTAATCCTAACCCATACGCTGACACTGACCCGCGCCCTCACACGTACGCTCCCCCTAAAGCGTTGTCGTACCCTCACCTGGACCGTAAACCGTCCCCGTCCCCTAACCCTAACCCTAGCCCGAACCCTAACTCTAACCCTTCCCCGAAGCCTGACCCTCACCCGTCCCCTAATCCTAACCCGTACGCTGACACTGACCCGCGCCCTCACACGTACGCTCCCCCTAAAGCGTTGTCGTACCCTCACCTGGAACCTAAACCGTCCCCGTCCCCTAACCCTAACCCTAGCCCGAACCCTAACCCTAACCCTTCCCCGAAGCCTGACCCTCACCCGTCCCCTAATCCTAAACCGTACGCTGACACTAACCCGCGCCCTCACATGTACGCTCCCCCTAAAGCATTGTCGTACCCTCACCTGGACCCTAAACCGTCCCCGTCCCCTAACCCTAACCCTAGCCCGAACCCTAACCCTAACCCTTCCCCGAAGCCTGACCCTCACCCGTCCCCTAATCCTAACCCGTACGCTGACACTAACCCGCGCCCTCACACGTACGCTCCCCCTAAAGCGTTGTCGTACCCTCACCTGGACCCTAAACCGTCCCCGTCCCCTAACCCTACCCTAGCCCGAACCCTATCCCTAACCCTTCCCCGAAGCCTGACCCTCACCCGTCCCCTAATCATAACCCGTACGCTGACACTAACCCGCGCCCTCACACGTACGCTCCCCCTAAAGCGTTGTTGTACCCTCACCTGGACCCTAAACCGTCCCCGTCCCCTAACCCTAACCCTAGCCCGAACCCTAACCCTAACACTTCCCCGAAGCCTGACCCTCACCCGTCCCCTAATCCTAACCCGTACGCTGACACTGACCCATGCCCTCACACGTACGCTCCCCCTAAAGCGTTGTCGTACCCTCACCTGGACCCTAAACCGTCCCCGTCCCCTAACCGTAACCCTAGCCCGAACCCTAACCCTAACCATTCCCGAAAGCCTGACCCTCACCCGTCCCCTAATCCTAACCCGTACGCTGACACTGACCCGCGCCCTCACACGTACGCTCCCCCTAAAGCGTTGTCGTACCCTCACCTGGACCCTAAACCGTCCCCGTCCCCTAACCCTAACCCTGCCCCGAACCCTAACCCTAACCCTTCCCCGAAGCCTGACCCTCACCCGTCCCCTAATCCTAACCCGTACGCTGACACTGACCCGCGCCCTCACACGTACGCTCCCCCTAAAGCGTTGTCGTACCCTCACCTGGACCCTAAACCGTCCCCGTCCCCTAACCCTCACCCTAGCCCGAACCCTAACCCTAACCCTTCCCCGAAGCCTGACCCTCACCGGTCCCCTAATCCTAACCCATACGCTGACACTGACCCGCGCCCTCACACGTACGCTCCCCCTAAAGCGTTGTCGTACCCTCACCTGGACCCTAAACCGTCCCCGTCCCCTAACCCTAACCCTAGCCCGAACCCTAACCCTAACCCTTCCCCGAAGCCTGACCCTCACCCGTCCCCTAATCCTAACCCGTACCCTGACACTAACCCGCGCCCTCAAACGTACGCTCCCCCTAAAGCGTTGTCATACCCTCACCTGGACCCCAAACCGTCCCCGTCCCCTAACCCTAACCCTAGCCCGAACCCTAACCCTAACCCTTCCCCGAAGCCTGACCCTCACCCGTCCCCTAATCCTAACCCGTACGCTGACACTGACCCGCGCCCTCACACGTACGCTCCCCCTACAGCGTTGTCGTACCCTCACCTGGACCCTAAACCGTCCCCGTCCCCTAACCCTAACCCTAGCCCGAACCCTAACCCTAACCCTTCCCCGAAGCCTGACCCGCACCCGTCCCCTAATCCTAACCCGTACGCTGACACTGACCCGCGCCCTCACACGTACGCTCCCCCTAAAGCGTTGTCGTACCCTCACCTGGACCCTAAACCGTCCCCGTCCCCTAACCCTAACCCTAGCCTGAACCCTAACCCTAACCCTTCCCCGAAGCCTGACCCTCACCCGTCCCCTAATCCTAACCCGTACGCTGACACTGACACGGGCCCTCACACGTACGCTCCTCCTAAAGCGTTGTCGTACCCTCACCTGGACCCTAAACCGTCCCCGTCCCCTAACCCTAACCCTAGCCCGAACCCTAACCCTAACCCTTCCCCGAAGCCTGACCCTCACCCGTCCCCTAATCCTAACCCGTACGCTGACACTGACCTGCGCCCTCACACGTACGCTCCCCCTAAAGCGTTGTCGTACCCTCACCTGGACCCTAAACCGTCCCCGTCCCCTAACCCTAACCCTAGCCCGAACCCTAACCCTAACCCTTCCCCGAAGCCTGACCCTCACCCGTCCCCTAATCCTAACCCGTACGCTGACACTGACCTGCGCCCTCACACGTACGCTCCCCCTAAAGCGTTGTCATACCCTCACCTGGACCCTAAACCGTCCCCGTCCCCTAACCCTAACCTTGGCCCGAACCCTAACCCTAACCCTTCCCCGAAGCCTGACCCTCACCCGTCCCCTAATCCTAACCCGTACGCTGACACTGACCCGCGCCCTCACACGTACGCTCCCCCTAAAGCGTTGTCGTACCCTCACCTGGACCCTAAACCGTCCCCGTCCCCTAACCCTAACCCTAGCCCAAACCCTAACCCTAACCCTTCCCCGAAGCCTGACCCTCACCCGTCCCCTAATCCTAACCCATACGCTGACACTGACCCGCGCCCTCAAACGTACGCTCCCCCTAAAGCGTTGTCGTACCCTCACCTGGACCCTAAACCGTCCCCGTCCCCTAACCCTAACCCTAGCCCGAACCCTAACCCTAACCCTTCCCCGAAGCCTGACCCTCACCCGTCCCCTAATCCTAACCCGTACGCTGACACTGACCCGCGCCCTCACACGTACGCTCCCCCTAAAGCGTTGTCGTACCCTCACCTGGACCCTAAACCGTCCCCGTCCCCTAACCCTACCCTAGCCCGAACCCTATCCCTAACCCTTCCCCGAAGCCTGACCCTCACCCGTCCCCTAATCATAACCCGTACGCTGACACTAACCCGCGCCCTCACACGTACGCTCCCCCTAAAGCGTTGTTGTACCCTCACCTGGACCCTAAACCGTCCCCGTCCCCTAACCCTAACCCTAGCCCGAACCCTAACCCTAACACTTCCCCGAAGCCTGACCCTCACCCGTCCCCTAATCCTAACCCGTACGCTGACACTGACCCATGCCCTCACACGTACGCTCCCCCTAAAGCGTTGTCGTACCCTCACCTGGACCCTAAACCGTCCCCGTCCCCTAACCGTAACCCTAGCCCGAACCCTAACCCTAACCATTCCCGAAAGCCTGACCCTCACCCGTCCCCTAATCCTAACCCGTACGCTGACACTGACCCGCGCCCTCACACGTACGCTCCCCCTAAAGCGTTGTCGTACCCTCACCTGGACCCTAAACCGTCCCCGTCCCCTAACCCTAACCCTGCCCCGAACCCTAACCCTAACCCTTCCCCGAAGCCTGACCCTCACCCGTCCCCTAATCCTAACCCGTACGCTGACACTGACCCGCGCCCTCACACGTACGCTCCCCCTAAAGCGTTGTCGTACCCTCACCTGGACCCTAAACCGTCCCCGTCCCCTAACCCTCACCCTAGCCCGAACCCTAACCCTAACCCTTCCCCGAAGCCTGACCCTCACCGGTCCCCTAATCCTAACCCATACGCTGACACTGACCCGCGCCCTCACACGTACGCTCCCCCTAAAGCGTTGTCGTACCCTCACCTGGACCCTAAACCGTCCCCGTCCCCTAACCCTAACCCTAGCCCGAACCCTAACCCTAACCCTTCCCCGAAGCCTGACCCTCACCCGTCCCCTAATCCTAACCCGTACCCTGACACTAACCCGCGCCCTCAAACGTACGCTCCCCCTAAAGCGTTGTCATACCCTCACCTGGACCCCAAACCTTCCCGTCCCCTAACCCTAACCCTAGCCCGAACCCTAACCCTAACCCTTCCCCGAAGCCTGACCCTCACCCGTCCCCTAATCCTAACCCGTACGCTGACACTGACCCGCGCCCTCACACGTACGCTCCCCCTACAGCGTTGTCGTACCCTCACCTGGACTCTAAACCGTCCCCGTCCCCTAACCCTAACCCTAGCCCGAACCCTAACCCTAACCCTTCCCCGAAGCCTGACCCTCACCCGTCCCCTAATCCTAACCCGTACGCTGACACTGACCCGCGCCCTCACACGTACGCTCCCCCTAAAGCGTTGTCGTACCTTCACATGGACCCTAAACCGTCCCCGTCCCCTAACCCTAACCCTAGACCGAACCCTAAACCTAACCCTTCCCCGAAGCCTGATCCTCACCCGTCCCCTAATCCTAACCCGTACGCTGACAATGACCCGCGCCCTCACACGTACGCTCCCCCTAAAGCGTTGTCGTACCCTCACCTGGACCCTAAACCGTCCCCGTCCCTTAACCCTAACCCTAGCCCGAACCCTAACCCTAACCCTTCCCCGAAGCCTGACCCGCACCCGTCCCCTAATCCTAACCCGTACGCTGACACTGACCCGCGCCCTCACACGTACGCTCCCCCGAAAGTGTTGTCGTACCCTCACCTGGACCCTAAACCGTCCCCGTCCCCTAACCCTAACCCTAGCCTGAACCCTAACCCTAACCCTTCCCCGAAGCCTGACCCTCACCCGTCCCCTAATCCTAACCCGTACGCTGACACTGACACGCGCCCTCACACGTACGCTCCCCCTAAAGCGTTGTCGTACCCTCACCTGGACCCTAAACCGTCCCCGTCCCCTAACCCGAACCCTAGCCCGAACCCTAACCCTAACCCTTCCCCGAAGCCTGACCCTCACCCGTCCCCTAATCCTAACCCGTACGCTGACACTGACCTGCGCCCTCACACGTACGCTCCCCCTAAAGCATTGTCGTACCCTCACCTGGACCCTAAACCGTCCCCGTCCCCTAACCCTAACCCTAGCCCGAACCCTAACCCTAACCCTTCCCCGAAGCCTGACCCTCACCCGTCCCCTAATCCTAACCCGTACGCTGACACTGACCCGCGCCCTCAAACGTACGCTCCCCCTAAAGCGTTGTCATACCCTCACCTGGACCCCAAACCGTCCCCGTCCCCTAACCCTAACCCTAGCCCGAACCCTAACCCTAACCCTTCCCCGAAGCCTGACCCTCACCCGTCCCCTAATCCTAACCCGTACGCTGACACTGACCCGCGCCCTCACACGTACGCTCCCCCTACAGCGTTGTCGTACCCTCACCTGGACCCTAAACCGTCCCCGTCCCCTAACCCTAACCCTAGCCCGAACCCTAACCCTAACCCTTCCCCGAAGCCTGACCCTCACCCGTCCCCTAATCCTAACCCGTACGCTGACACTGACACGCGCCCTCACACGTACGCTCCCCCTAAAGCGTTGTCGTACCCTCACCTGGACCCTAAACCGTCCCCGTCCCCTAACCCTAACCCTAGCCCGAACCCTAACCCTAACCCTTCCCCGAAGCCTGATCCTCACCCGTCCCCTAATCCTAACCCGTACGCTGACAATGACCCGCGCCCTCACACGTACGCTCCCCCTAAAGCGTTGTCGTACCCTCACCTGGACCCTAAACCGTCCCCGTCCCCTAACCCTAACCCTAGCCCGAACCCTAACCCTAACCCTTCCCCGAAGCCTGACCCGCACCCGTCCCCTAATCCTAACCCGTACGCTGACACTGACCCGCGCCCTCACACGTACGCTCCCCCTAAAGTGTTGTCGTACCCTCACCTGGACCCTAAACCGTCCCCGTCCCCTAACCCTAACCCTAGCCTGAACCCTAACCCTAACCCTTCCCCGAAGCCTGACCCTCACCCGTCCCCTAATCCTAACCCGTACGCTGACACTGACACGGGCCCTCACACGTACGCTCCCCCTAAAGCGTTGTCGTACCCTCACCTGGACCCTAAACCGTCCCCGTCCCCTAACCCTAACCCTAGCCCGAACCCTAACCCTAACCCTTCCCCGAAGCCTGACCCTCACCCGTCCCCTAATCCTAACCCGTACGCTGACACTGACCTGCGCCCTCACACGTACGCTCCCCCTAAAGCGTTGTCGTACCCTCACCTGGACCCTAAACCGTCCCCGTCCCCTAACCCTAACCCTAGCCCGAACCCTAACCCTAACCCTTCCCCGAAGCCTGACCCTCACCCGTCCCCTAATCCTAACCCGTACGCTGACACTGACCCGCGCCCTCACACGTACGCTCCCCCTAAAGCGTTGTCATACCCTCACCTGGACCCTAAACCGTCCCCGTCCCCTAACCCTAACCTTGGCCCGAACCCTAACCCTAACCCTTCCCCGAAGCCTGACCCTCACCCGTCCCCTAATCCTAACCCGTACGCTGACACTGACCCGCGCCCTCACACGTACGCTCCCCCTAAAGCGTTGTCGTACCCTCACCTGGACCCTAAACCGTCCCCGTCCCCTAACCCTAACCCTAGCCCAAACCCTAACCCTAACCCTTCCCCGAAGCCTGACCCTCACCCGTCCCCTAATCCTAACCCATACGCTGACACTGACCCGCGCCCTCAAACGTACGCTCCCCCTAAAGCGTTGTCGTACCCTCACCTGGACCCTAAACCGTCCCCGTCCCCTAACCCTAACCCTAGCCCGAACCCTAACCCTAACCCTTCCCCGAAGCCTGACCCTCACCCGTCCCCTAATCCTAACCCATACGCTGACACTGACCCGCGCCCTCACACGTACGCTCCCCCTAAAGCGTTGTCGTACACTCACCTGGACCGTAAACCGTCCCCGTCCCCTAACCCTAACCCTAGCCCGAACCCTAACCCTAACCCTTCCCCGAAGCCTGACCCTCACCCGTCCCCTAATCCTAACCCGTACGCTGACACTGACCCGCGCCCTCACACGTACGCTCCCCCTAAAGCGTTGTCGTACCCTCACCTGGACCCTAAACCGTCCCCGTCCCTTAACCCTAACCCTAGCCCGAACCCTAACCCTAACCCTTCCCCGAAGCCTGACCCTCACCCGTCCCCTAATCCTAAACCGTACGCTGACACTAACCCGCGCCCTCACACGTACGCTCCCCCTAAAGCGTTGTCGTACCCTCACCTGGACCCTAAACCGTCCTCGTCCCCTAACCCTAACCCTAGCCCGAACCCTAACCCTAACCCTTCCCCGAAGCCTGACCCTCACCCGTCCCCTAATCCTAACCCGTACGCTGACACTAACCCGCGCCCTCAAACCTACGCTCCCCCTAAAGCGTTGTCGTACCCTCACCTGGACCCTAAACAGTCCCCGTCCCCTAACCCTAACCCTAGCCCGAACCCTAACCCTAACACTTCCCCGAAGCCTGACCCTCACCCGTCCCCTAATCCTAACCCGTACGCTGACACTGACCCATGCCCTCACACGTACGCTCCCCCTAAAGCGTTGTCGTACCCTCACCTGGACCCTAAACCGTCCCCGTCCCCTAACCCTAACCCTAGCCCGAACCCTAACCCTAACCATTCCCCGAAGCCTGACCCTCACCCGTCCCCTAATCCTAACCCGTACGCTGACACTGACCCGTGCCCTCACACGTACGCTCCCCCTAAAGCGTTGTCATACCCTCACCTGGACCCTAAACCATCCCCGTCCCCTAACCCTAACCCTGGCCCGAACCCTAACCCTAACCCTTCCCCGAAGCCTGACCCTCACCCGTCCCCTAATCCTAACCCGTACGCTGACACTGACCCGCGCCCTCACACGTACGCTCCCCCTAAAGCGTTGTCGTACCCTCACCTGGACCCTAAACCGTCCCCGTCCCCTAACCCTAACCCTAGCCCGAACCCTAACCCTAACCCTTCCCCGAAGCCTGACCCTCACCCGTCCCCTAATCCTAACCCGTACGCTGACACTGACCCGCGCCCTCACACGTACGCTCCCCCTAAAGCGTTGTCGTACCCTCACCTGGACCCTAAACCGTCCCCGTCCCCTAACCCTAACCCTAGCCCGAATCCTAACCCTAACCCTTCCCCGAAGCCTGACCCTCACCCGTCCCCTAATCCTAACCCGTACGCTGACACTGACCCGCGCCCTCACACGTACGCTCCCCCTAAAGCGTTGTCGTACCCTCACCTGGACCCTAAACCGTCCCCGTCCCCTAACCCTAACCCTAGCCCGAACCCTAACCCTAACCCTTCCCCGAAGCCTGACCCTCACCCGTCCCCTAATCCTAACCCGTACGCTGACACTGACCCGCGCCCTCACACGTACGCTCCCCCTAAAGCGTTGTCGTACCCTCACCTGGACCCTAAACCGTCCCCGTCCCCTAACCCTAACCCTAGCCCGAATCCTAACCCTAACCCTTCCCCGAAGCCTGACCCTCACCCGTCCCCTAATCCTAACCCGTACGCTGACACTGACCCCCGCCCTCACACGTACGCTCCCCCTAAAGCGTTGTCGTACCCTCACCTGGACCCCAAACCGTCCCCGTCCCCTAACCCTAACCCTAGCCCGAACCCTAACCCTAACCCTTCCCCGAAGCCTGACCCTCACCCGTCCCCTAATCCTAACCCGTACGCTGACACTGACCCGCGCCCTCACACGTACGCTCCCCCTAAAGCGTTGTCGTACCCTCACCTGGACCCTAAACCGTCCCCGTCCCCTAACCCTAACCCTAGCCCGAACCCTAACCCTAACCCTTCCCCGAAGCCTGACCCTCACCCGTCCCCTAATCCTAAACCGTACGCTGACACTAACCCGCGCCCTCACATGTACGCTCCCCCTAAAGTGTTGTCGTACCCTCACCTGGACCCTAAACCGTCCCCGTCGCCTAACCCTAACCCTAGCCCGAACCCTAACCCTAACCCTTCCCCGAAGCCTGACCCTCACCCGTCCCCTAATCCTAACCCGTACGCTGACACTGACCCGCGCCCTCACACGTACGCTCCCCCTAAAGCGTTGTCGTACCCTCACCTGGACCCTAAACCGTCCCCGTCCCCTAACCCTAACTCTAGCCCGAACCCTAACCCTAACCCTTCCCCGAAGCCTGACCCTCACCCGTCCCCTAATCCTAACCCGTACGCTGACACTGACCCGCGCCCTCACACGTACGCTCCCCCTAAAGCGTTGTCGTACCCTCACCTGGACCCTAAACCGTCCCCGTCCCCTAACCCTAACCCTAGCCTGAACCCTAACCCTAACCCTTGCCCGAAGCCTGACCCTCACCCGTCCCCTAATCCTAACCCGTACGCTGACACTGACCCGTGCCCTCACACGTACGCTCCCCCTAAAGCGTTGTCGTACCCTCACCTGGACCCTAAACCGTCCCCGTCCCCTAACCCTAACCCTAGCCCGAACCCTAACCCTAACCCTTCCCCGAAGCCTGATCCTCACCCGTCCCCTAATCCTAACCCGTACGCTGACACTGACCCGCGCCCTCACACGTACGCTCCCCCTAAAGCGTTGTCGTACCCTCACCTGGACCCTAAACCGTCCCCGTCCCCTAACCCTAACCCTAACCCTAGCCCGAACCCTAACCCTAACCCTTCCCCGAAGCCTGACCCTCACCCGTCCCCTAATCCTAACCCGTACGCTGACACTGACCCGCGCCCTCACACGTACGCTCCCCCTAAAGCGTTGTCGTACCCTCACCTGGACCCTAAACCGTCCCCGTCCCCTAACCCTAACCCTAGCCCGAACCCTAACCCTAACACTTCCCCGAAGCCTGACCCTCACCCGTCCCCTAATCCTAACCCGTACGCTGACACTGACCCATGCCCTCACACGTACGCTCCCCCTAAAGCGTTGTCGTACCCTCACCTGGACCCTAAACCGTCCCCGTCCCCTAACCCTAACCCTAGCCCGAACCCTAACCCTAACACTTCCCCGAAGCCTGACCCTCACCCGTCCCCTAATCCTAACCCGTACGCTGACACTGACCCGCGCTCTCACACGTACGCTCCCCCTAAAGCGTTGTCGTACCCTCACCTGGACCCTAAACCGTCCCCGTCCCCTAACCCTAACCCTAGCCCGAACCCTAACCCTAACCCTTCCCCGAAGCCTGACCCTCACCCGTCCCCTAATCCTAACCCGTACGCTGACACTGACCCGCGCCCTCACACGTACGCTCCCCCTAAAGCGTTGTCGTACCCTCACCTGGACCCTAAACCGTCCCCGTCCCCTAACCCTAACCCTAGCCCGAACCCTAACCCTAACCCTTCCCCGAAGCCTGACCCTCACCCGTCCCCTAATCCTAACCCGTACGCTGACACTGACCCGCGCCCTCACACGTACGCTCCCCCTAAAGCGTTGTCGTACCCTCACCTGGACCCTAAACCTTCCCCGTCCCCTAACCCTAACCCTAGCCCGAACCTAACCCTAACCCTTCCCCGAAGCCTGACCCTCACCCGTCCCCTAATCCTAACCCGTACGCTGACACTGACCCGTGCCCTCACACGTACGCTCCCCCTAAAGCGTTGTCGTACCCTCACCTGGACCCTAAACCGTCCCCGTCCCCTAACCCTAACCCTAGCCCGAACCCTAACTCTAACCCTTCCCCGAAGCCTGACCCTCACCCGTCCCCTAATCCTAACCCGTAAGCTGACACTGACCCGCGCCCTCACACGTACGCTCCCCCTAAAGCGTTGTCGTACCCTCACCTGGACCCTAAACCGTCCCCGTCCCCTAACCCTAACCCTAGCCTGAACCCTAACCCTAACCCTTGCCCGAAGCCTGACCCACACCCGTCCCCTAATCCTAACCCGTACGCTGACACTGACCCGCGCCCTCACACGTACGCTCCCCCTAAAGCGTTGTCGTACCCTCACCTGGACCCTAAACCGTCCCCGTCCCCTAACCCTAACTCTAGCCCGAAACCTAACCCTAACCCTTCCCCGAAGCCTGACCCTCACCCATCCCCTAATCCTAACCCGTACGCTGACACTGACCCGCGCCCTCACACGTACGCTCCCCCTAAAGCGTTGTCGTACCCTCACCTGGACCCTAAACCGTCCCCGTCCCCTAACCCTAACCCTAGCCCGAACCCTAAACCTAACCCTTGCCCGAAGCCTGACCCTCACCCGTCCCCTAATCCTAACCCGTACGCTGACACTGACCCGCGCCCTCACACGTACGCTCCCCCTAAAGCGTTGTCGTACCCTCACCTGGACCCTAAACCGTCCCCGTCCCCTAACCCTAACCCTAGCCCGAACCCTAACCCTAACCCTTCCCCGAAGCCTGACCCTCACCCGTCCCCTAATCCTAACCCATACGCTGACACTGACCCGCGCCCTCACACGTACGCTCCCCCTAAAGCGTTGTCGTACCCTCACCTGGACCGTAAACCGTCCCCGTCCCCTAACCCTAACCCTAGCCCGAACCCTAACCCTAACCCTTCCCCGAAGCCTGACCCTCACCCGTCCCCTAATCCTAACCCGTACGCTGACACTGACCCGCGCCCTCACACGTACGCTCCCCCTAAAGCGTTGTCGTACCCTCACCTGGACCCTAAACCGTCCCCGTCCCCTAACCCTAACCCTAGCCCGAACCCTAACCCTAACCCTTCCCCGAAGCCTGACCCTCACCCGTCCCCTAATCCTAACCCGTACGCTGACACTACCCGCGCCCTCACACGTACGCTCCCCCTAAAGCGTTGTCGTACCCTCACCTGGACCCTAAACCGTCCCCGTCCCGTAACCCTAACCCTAGCCCGAACCCTAACCCTAACACTTCCCCGAAGCCTGACACTCACCCGTCCCCTAATCCTAACCCGTACGCTGACACTAACCCGCGCCCTCACACGTACGCTCCCCCTAAAGCATTGTCGTACCCTCACCTGGACCCTAAACCGTCCCCGTCCCCTAACCCTAACCCTAGCCCGAACCCTAACCCTAACCCTTCCCCGAAGCCTGACCCTCACCCGTCCCCTAATCCTAACCCGTACGCTGACACTAACCCGCGCCCTCACACGTACGCTCCCCCTAAAGCGTTGTCATACCCTCACGTGGACCCTAAACCGTCCCCGTCCCCTAACCCTAACCCTAGCCCGTACCCTAACCCTAACCCTTCCCCGAAGCCTGACCCTCACCCGTCCCCTAATCCTAACCCGTACGCTGACACTAACCCGCGCCCTCACACGTACGCTCCCCCTAAAGCGTTGTCGTACCCTCACCTGGACCCTAAACCGTCCCCGTCCCCTAACCCTAACCCTAGCCCGAACCCTAACCCTAACCCTTCCCCGAAGCCTGACCCTCACCCGTCCCCTAATCCTAACCCGTACGCTGACACTGACCCGCGCCCTCACACGTACGCTCCCCCTAAAGCATTGTCGTACCCTCTCCTGGACCCTAAACCGTCCCCGTCCCCTAACCCTAACCCTAGCCCGAACCCTAACCCTAACCCTTCCCCGAAGCCTGACCCTCACCCGTCCCCTAATCCTAACCCGTACGCTGACACTAACCCGCGCCCTCAAACATACGCTCCCCCTAAAGCGTTGTCGTACCCTCACCTGGACCCTAAACCGACCCCATCCCCTAACCCTAACCCTAGCCCGAACCCTAACCTTATACCTTCCCCGAAGCCTGACCCTCACCCGTCCCCTAATCCTAACCCGTACGCTGACACTGACCCGCGCCCTCACACGTACGCTCCCCCTAAAGCGTTGTCGTACCCTCACCTGGACCCTAAACCGTCCCCTTCCCCTAACCCTAACCCTAGCCCGAACCCTTACCCTAAACCTTCCCCGAAGCCTGACCCTCACCCGTCCCCTAATCCTAACCCGTACGCTGAAACTGACCCGCGCCCTCACACGTACGCTCCCCCTAAAGCGTTGTCGTACCCTCACCTGGACCCTAAACCGTCCCCATCCCCTAACCCTAACCCTAGCCCGAACCCTAACCCTAACCCTTCCCCGAAGCCTGACCCTCACCCGTCCCCTAATCCTAACCCGTACGCTGACACTGACCCGCGCCCTCACACGTACGCTCCCCCTAAAGCGTTGTCGTACCCTCACCTGGACCCTAAACCGTCCCCGTCCCCTAACCCTAACCCTAGCCCGAACCCTAACCCTAACCCTTCCCCGAAGCCTGACCCTCACCCGTCCCCTAATCCTAACCCGTACGCTGACACTGACCCGCGCCCTCACACGTACGCTCCCCCTAAAGCGTTGTCGTACCCTCACCTGGACCCTAAACCGTCCCCGTCCCCTAACCCTAACCCTAGCCCGAACCCTAACCCTAACCCTTCCCCGAAGCCTGACCCTCACCCGTCCCCTAATCCTAACCCGTACGCTGACACTGACCCGCGCCCTCACACGTACGCTCCCCCTAAAGCGTTGTCGTACCCTCACCTGGACCCTAAACCGTCCCCGTCCCCTAACCCTAACCCTAGCCCGAACCCTAACCCTAACCCTTCCCCGAAGCCTGACACTCACCCGTCCCCTAATCCTAACCCGTACGCTGACACTGACCCGCGCCCTCAGACGTACGCTCCCCCTAAAGCGTTGTCATACCCTCACCTGGACCCTAAACCGTCCCCGTCCCCTAACCCTAACCCTAGCCCGAACCCTAACCCTAACCCTTCCCCGAAGCCTGACCCTCACCCGTCCCCTAATCCTAACCCGTACGCTGACACTGACCCGCGCCCTCACACGTACGCTCCCCCTAAAGCGTTGTCGTACCCTCACCTGGACCCTAAACCGTCCCCATCCCCTAACCCTAACCCTAGCCCAAACCCTAACCCTATCCCTTCCCCGAAGCCTGACCCTCACCCGTCCCCTAATCCTAACCCGTACGCTGACACTGACCCGCGCCCTCACACGTACGCTCCCCCTAAAGCGTTGTCGTACCCTCACCTGGACCCTAAACCGTCCCCGTCCCCTAACCCTAACCCTAGCCCGAACCCTAACCCTAACCCTTCCCCGAAGCCTGACCCTCACCCGTCCCCTAATCCTAACCCGTACGCTGACACTAACCCGCGCCCTCACACGTACGCTCCCCCTAAAGCGTTGTCGTACCCTCACCTGGACCCTAAACCGTCCCCGTCCCCTAACCCTAACCCTAGCCCGAACCCTAACCCTAACCCTTCCCCGAAGCCTGACCCTCACCCGTCCCTAATCCTAACCCGTACGCTGACACTAACCTGCGCCCCCACACGTACGCTCCCCCTAAAGCGTTGTCGTACCCTCACCTGGACCCTAAACAGTCCCCGACCCCTAACCCTAACCCTAGCCCGAACCCTAACCCTAACCCTTCCCCGAAGCCTGACCCTCACCCGTCCCCTAATCCTAACCCGTACGCTGACACTAACCCGCGCCCTCACACGTACGCTCCCCCTAAAGCGTTGTCGTACCCTCACCTGGACCCTAAAACGTCCCCATCCCCTAACCCTAACCCTAGCCCGAACCCTAACCCTAACCCTTCCCCGAAGCCTGACCCTCACCCGTCCCCTAATCCTAACCCGTACGCTGACACTAACCCGCGCCCTCACACGTACGCTCCCCCTAAAGCGTTGTCGTACCCTCACCTGGACCCTAAACCGTCCCCGTCCCCTAACCCTAACCCTAGCTCGAACCCTAACCCTAACCCTTCCCCGAAGCCTGACCCTCACCCGTCCCCTAATTCTAACCGGTACGCTGACACTGACCCGCGCCCTCACACGTACGCTCCCCCTAAAGCGGTGTCGTACCCTCACCTGGACCCTAAACCGTCCCCGTCCCCTAACCCTAACCCTAGCCCGAACCCTATCCCTAACCCTTCCCCGAAGCCTGACACTCACCCGTCCCCTAATCCTAACCCGTACGCTGACACTGACCCACGCCCTCACATGTACGCTCCCCCTAAAGCGTTGTCGTACCCTCACCTGGACCCTAAACCGTCCCCATCCCCTAACCCTAACCCTAGCCCGAATCCTAACCCTAACCCTTCCCCGAAGCCTGACCCGCACCCGTCCCCTAATCCTAACCCGTACGCTGACACTGACCCGCGCCCTCACACGTACGCTCCCCCTAAAGCGTTGTCGTACCCTCACCTGGACCCTAAACCATCCCCGTCCCCTAACCCTAACCCTAGCCCGAACCCTAACCCTAACCCTTCCCCGAAGCCTGACCCTCACCCGTCCCCTAATCCTAACACCTACGCTGACACTGACCCGCGCCCTCACACGTACGCTCCCCCTAAAGCGTTGTCGTACCCTCACCTGGACCCTAAACCGTCCCCGTCCCCTAACCCTAACCCTAGCCCGAACCCTAACCCTAACCCTTCCCCGAAGCCTGACCCTCACCCGTCCCCTAATCCTAACCCGTACGCTGACACTGAGCAGCGCCCTCACACGTACGCTCCCCCTAAAGCGTTGTCGTACCCTCACCTGGACCCTAAACCGTCCCCATCCACTAACCCTAACCCTAGCCCGAACCCTAACCCTAACCCTTCCCCGAAGCCTGACCCGCACCCGTCCCCTAATCCTAACCCGTATGCTGACACTGACCCGCGCCCTCACACGTACGCTCCCCCTAAAGCGTTGTCGTACCCTCACCTGGACCCTAAACCGTCCCCGTCCCCTAACCCTAACCCTAGCCCGAACCCTAACCCTAACCCTTCCCCGAAGCCTGACCCTCACCCGTCCCTTATCCTAAACCGTACGCTGACACTAACCCGCGCCCTCACACGTACGCTCCCCCTAAAGCGTTGTCGTACCCTCACCTGGACCCTAAACCGTCCCCGTCCCCTAACCCTAACCCTAGCCCGAACCCTAACCCTAACCCTTCCCCGAAGCCTGACCCTCACCCGTCCCCTAATCCTAACCCGTACGCTGACACTAACCCGCGCCCTCACACGTACGCTCCCCCTAAAGCGTTGTCGTACCCTCACCTGGACCCTAAACCGTCCCCGTCCCCTAACCCTAACCCTAGCCCGAACCCTAACCCTAACCCTTCCCCGAAGCCTGACCCTCACCCGTCCCTAATCCTAACCCGTACGCTGACACTAACCTGCGCCCTCACACGTACGCTCCCCCTAAAGCGTTGTCGTACCCTCACCTGGACCCTAAACAGTCCCCGACCCCTAACCCTAACCCTAGCCCGAACCCTAACCCTAACCCTTCCCCGAAGCCTGACCCTCACCCGTCCCCTAATCCTAACCCGTACGCTGACACTAACCCGCGCCCTCACACGTACGCTCCCCCTAAAGCGTTGTCGTACCCTCACCTGGACCCTAAAACGTCCCAATCCCCTAACCCTAACCCTAGCCCGAACCCTAAACCTAACCCTTCCCCGAAGCCTGACCCTCACCCGTCCCCTAATCCTAACCCGTACGCTGACACTAACCCGCGCCCTCACACGTACGCTCCCCCTAAAGCGTTGTCGTACCCTCACCTGGACCCTAAACCGTCCCCGTCCCCTAACCCTAACCCTAGCTCGAACCCTAACCCTAACCCTTCCCCGAAGCCTGACCCTCACCCGTCCCCTAATTCTAACCGGTACGCTGACACTGACCCGCGCCCTCACACGTACGCTCCCCCTAAAGCGGTGTCGTACCCTCACCTGGACCCTAAACCGTCCCCGTCCCCTAACCCTAACCCTAGCCCGAACCCTATCCCTAACCCTTCCCCGAAGCCTGACACTCACCCGTCCCCTAATCCTAACCCGTACGCTGACACTGACCCACGCCCTCACACGTACGCTCCCCCTAAAGCGTTGTCGTACCCTCACCTGGACCCTAAACCGTCCCCATCCCCTAACCCTAACCCTAGCCCGAATCCTAACCCTAACCCTTCCCCGAAGCCTGACCCGCACCCGTCCCCTAATCCTAACCCGTACGCTGACACTGACCCGCGCCCTCACACGTACGCTCCCCCTAAAGCGTTGTCGTACCCTCACCTGGACCCTAAACCATCCCCGTCCCCTAACCCTAACCCTAGCCCGAACCCTAACCCTAACCCTTCCCCGAAGCCTGACCCTCACCCGTCCCCTAATCCTAACACCTACCCTGACACTGACCTGCGCCCTCACACGTACAATCCCCCTAAAGCGTTGTCGTACCCTCACCTGGACCCTAAACCGTCCCCGTCCCCTAACCCTAACCCTAGCCCGAACCCTAACCCTAACCCTTCCCCGAAGCCTGACCCTCACCCGTCCCCTAATCCTAACCCGTACGCTGACACTGACCCGCGCCCTCACACGTACGCTCCCCCTAAAGCGTTGTCGTACCCTCACCTGGACCCTAAACCGTCCCCGTCCCCTAACCCTAACCCTAGCCCGAACCCTAACCCTAACCCTTCCCCGAAGCCTGACCCTCACCCGTCCCCTAATCCTAACCCGTACGCTGACACTAACCCGCGCCCTCACACGTACTCTCCCCCTAAAGCGTTGTCGTACCCTCACCTGGACCCTAAACCGTCCCCGTCCCCTAACCCGAACCCTAGCCCGAACCCTATCCCTAACCCTTCCCCGAAGCCTGACCCTCACCCGTCCCCTAATCATAACCCGTACGCTGACACTAACCCGCGCCCTCACACGTACGCTCCCCCTAAAGCGTTGTCGTACCCTCACCTGGACCCTAAACCGTCCCCGTCCACTAACCCTAACCCTAGCCCGAACCCTAACCCTAACCCTTCCCCGAAGCCTGACCCTCACCCGTCCCCTAATCCTAACCCGTACGCTGACACTGACCCACGCCCTCACACGTACGCTCCCCCTAAAGCGTTGTCGTACCCTCACCTGGACCCTAAACCGTCCCCGTCCCCTAACCCTAACCCTAGCCCGAACCCTAACCCTAACACTTCCCCGAAGCCTGACCCTCACCCGTCCCCTAATCCTAACCCGTACGCTGACACTGACCCGCGCCCTCAAACGTACGCTCCCCCTAAAGCGTTGTCGTACCCTCACCTGGACCCTAAACCGTCCCCGTCCCCTAACCCTAACCCTAGCCCGAACCCTAACCCTAAACCTTCCCCGAAGCCTGACCCTCACCCGTCCCCTAATCCTAACCCGTACGCTGACACTGACCCGCGCCCTCACACGTACACTCCCCCTAAAGCGTTGTCGTACCCTCACCTGGATCCTAAACCGTCCCCGTCCCCTAACCCTAACCCTAGCCCGAACCCTAACCCTAACCCTTCCCCGAAGCCTGACCCTCACCCGTCCCCTAATCCTAACCCGTACGCTGACACTGACCCGCGCCCTCACACGTACGCTCCCCCTAAAGCGTTGTCGTACCCTCACCTGGACCCTAAACCGTCCCCGTCCCCTAACCCTAACCCTAGCCCAAACCCTAACCCTAAACCTTCCCCGAAGCCTGACCCTCACCCGTCCCCTAATCCTAACCCGTACGCTGACACTGACCCGCGCCCTCACACGTACGCTCCCTTTAAAGCGTTGTCGTACCCTCACCTGGACCCTAAACCGTCCCCGTCCCCTAACCCTAACCCTAGCCCGAACCCTAACCCTAACCCTTCCCCGAAGCCTGACCCTCACCCGTCCCCTAATCCTAACCCGTACGCTGACACTGACCCGCGCCCTCACACGTACGCTCCCCCTAAAGCGTTGTCGTACCCTCACCTGGACCCTAAACCGTCCCCGTCCCCTAACCCTAACCCTAGCCTGAACCCTAACCCTAAACCTTCCCCGAAGCCTGACCCTCACCCGTACCCTAATCCTAACCCGTACGCTGACACTGACCCGCGCCCTCACACGTACGCTCCCCCTAAAGCGTTGTCGTACCCTCACCTGGACCCTAAACCGTCCCCGTCCCCGTCCCCTAACCCTAGCCCGAACCCTAACCCTAACCCTTCCCCAAAGCCTGACCCTCACCAGTCCCCTAATCCTAACCCGTACGCTGACACTGACCTGCGCCCTCACACGTACGCTCCCCCTAAAGCGTTGTCGTACCCTCACCTGGACCCTAAACCGTCCCCGTCCCCTAACCCTAACCCTAGCCCGAACCCAAACCCTAACCCTTCCCCGAAGCCTGACCCTCACCCGTCCCCTAATCCTAACCCGTACGCTGACACTGACCCGCGCCCTCACACGTACGCTCCCCCTAAAGCGTTGTCGTACCCTCACCTGGACCTTAAACCGTCCCCGTCCCCTAACCCTAACCCTAGCCTGAACCCTAACCCTAAACCTTCCCCGAAGCCTGACCCTCACCCGTCCCCTAATCCTAACCCGTACGCTGACACTGACCCGCGCCCTCACACGTACGCTCCCCCTAAAGCGTTGTCGTACCCTCACCTGGACCCTAAACCGGCCCCATCCCCTAACCCTAACCCTAGCCCGAACCCTAACCCTAAACCTTCCCCGAAGCCTGACCCTCACCCGTCCCCTAATCCTAACCCGTACGCTGACACTAACCCGCGCCCTCACACGTACGCTCCCCCTAAAGAGTTGTCGTACCCTCACCTGGACCCTAAACCGTCCCCGTCCCCTAACCCTAACCCTAGCACGAACCCTAACCCGAACCCTTCCCCGAAGCCTGACCCTCACCCGTCCCCTAATCCTAACCCGTACGCTGACACTAACCCGCGCCCTCACACGTACGCTCCCCCTAAAGCGTTGTCGTACCCTCACCTGGACCCTAAACCGTCCCCGTCCTCTAACCCTAACCCTAGCCCGAACCCTAACCCTAACCCTTACCCGAAGCCTGACCCTCACCCGTCCCCTAATCCTAACCCGAACGCTGACACTAACACGCGCCCTCACACGTACGCTCCCCCTAAAGCGTTGTCGTACCCTCACCTGGACCCTAAACCGTCCCCGTACCCTAACCCTAACCCTAGCCCGAACCCTAACCCTAACCCTTCCCCGAAGCCTGACCCTCACCCGTCCCCTAATCCTAACCCGTACGCTGACACTAACCCGCGCACTCACACGTACGCTCCCCTTAAAGCGTTGTCGTACCCTCACCTGGACCCTAAACCTTCCCCGTCCCCTAACCCTAACCCTAGCCCGAACCCTAACCCTAACCCTTCCGCGAAGCCTGACCCTCACCCGTGCCGTAATCCTAACCCGTACGCTGACACTAACCCGCCCCCTCACACGTACGATCCCCCTAAAGCGTTGTCGTACCCTCACCTGGACCCTAAACCGTCCCCGTCCCCTAACCCTAACCCTAGCCCGAACCCTAACCCTAACCCTTCCCCGAAGCCTGACCCTCACCCGTCCCCTAATCCTAACCCGTACGCTGACACTGACCCGCGCCCTCACACGTACGCTCCCCCTAAAGCGTTGTCGTACCCTCACCTGGACCCTAAACCGTCCCCATCCCCTAACCCTAACCCTAGCCCGAACCCTAACCCTAAACCTTGCCGAAGCCTGACCCTCACCCGTCCCCTAATCCTAACCCGTACGCTGACACTAACCCGTGCCCTCACACGTACGCTCCCCCTAAAGCGTTGTCGTACCCTCACCTGGACCCTAAACCGTCCCCGTCCCCTAACCCTAACCCTAGCCCGAACCCTAACCCTAACCCTTCCCCGAAGCCTGACCCTCACCCGTCCCCTAATCCTAACCCGTACGCTGACACTAACCCGCGCCCTCACACGTACGCTCCCCCTAAAGCGTTGTCGTACCCTCACCTGGACCCTAAACCGTCCCCGTCCCCTAACCCTAACCCTAGCCCGAACCCTAAACCTAACCCTTCCCCGAAGCCTGACCCTCACCTGTCCCCTAATCCTAACCCGTACGCTAACACTAACCCGCGCCCTCACACGTACGCTCCCCCTAAAGCGTTGTCGTACCCTCACCTGGACCCTAAACCGTCCCCGTCCCCTAACCCTAACCCTAGTCCGAACCCTAACCCTAACCCTTCCCCGAAGCCTGACCCTCACCCGTCCCCTAACCCTAACCCGTACGCTGACACTAACCCGCGCCCTCACACGTACGCTCCCCCTAAAGCGTTGTCGTACCCTCACCTGGACCCTAAACCGTCCCCGTCCCCTAACCCTAACCCTAGCCCGAACCCTAACCCTAACCCTTCCCCGAAGCCTGACCCTCACCCGTCCCGTAATTCTAACCCGTAGGCTGACACTAACCCGCCCCCTCACACGTACGCTCCCCCTAAAGCGTTGTCGTACCCTCACCTGGACCCTAAACCGTCCCCGTCCCCTAACCCTAACCCTAGCCCGAACCCTAACCCTAACCCTTCCCCGAAGCCTGACCCTCACCTGTCCCCTAATCCTAACACCTACCCTGACACTGACCCGCGCCCTCACACGTACGCTCCCCCTAAAGCGTTGTTGTACCCTCACCTGGACCCTAAACCGTCCCCGTCCCCTAACCCTAACCCTAACCCGAACCCTAACCCTAACCCTTCCCCGAAGCCTGACCCTCACCCGTCCCCTAATCCTAACCCGTACGCTGACACTAACCCGCGCCCTCACACGTACGCTCCCCCTAAAGCGTTGTCGTACCCTCACCTGGACCCTAAACCGTCCCCGTCCCCTAACCCTAACCCTAGCCCGAACCCTAACCCTAACACTTCCCCGAAGCCTGACCCTCACCTGTCCCGTAATCCTAACCCGTACGCTGACACTATCCCGCCCCCTGACACGTACGCTCCCCCTAAAGCGTTGTCCTACCCTCACCTGGACCCTAAACCGTCCCCGTCCCCTAACCCTAACCCTAGCCCGAACCCTAACCCTAACCCTTCCCCGAAGCCTGACCCTCACCCGTCCCCTAATCCTAACCCGTACGCTGACACTGACACGCGCCCTCACACGTACGCTCCCCCTAAAGCGTTGTCGTACCCTCACCTGGACCCTAAACCGTCCCCGTCCCCTAACCCTAACCCTAGCCCGAACCCTAACCCTAACCCTTCCCCGAAGCCTGACCCTCACCCGTCCCCTAATCCTAACCCGTACACTGACACTGACCCGCGCCCTCACACGTACGCTCCCCCTAAAGCGTTGTCGTACCCTCACCTGGACCCTAAACCGTCCCCGTCCACTAACCCTAACCCTAGCCCGAACCCTAACCCTAACCCTTCCCCGAAGCCTGACCCTCACCCGTCCCCTAATCCTAACCCGTACGCTGACACTAACCCGCGCCCTCACACGTACGCTCCCCCTAAAGCGTTGTCGTACCCTCACCTGGACCCTAAACCGTCCCCGTCCCCTAACCCTAACCCTAGCCCGAACCCTAACCCTAACCCTTCCCCGAAGCCTGACCCTCACCCGTCCCCTAATCCTAACACGTACGCTGACACTAACCCGCGCCCTCACACGTACGCTCCCCCTAAAGCGTTGTCGTACCCTCACCTGGACCCTAAACAGTCCCCGTCCCCTAACCCTAACCCTAGCCTGAACCCTAACCCTAACACTTCCCCGAAGCCTGACCCTCACCCGTCCCGTAATCCTAACCCGTACGCTGACACTATCCCGCCCCCTCACACGTACGCTCCCCCTAAAGCGTTGTCGTACCCTCACCTGGACCCTAAACCGTCCCCGTCCCCTAACCCTAACCCTAGCCTGAACCCTAACCCTAACCCTTCCCCGAAGCCTGACCCTCACCCGTCCCCTAATCCTAACCCGTACGCTGACACTGACCCGCGCCCTCACACGTACGCTCCCCCTAAAGCGTTGTCGTACCCTCACCTGGACCCTAAACCGTCCCCATCCCCTAACCCTAACCCTAGCCCGAACCCTAACCCTAAACCTTCCCCGAAGCCTGACCCTCACCCGTCCCCTAATCCTAACCCGTACGCTGACACTAACCCGCGCCCTCACACGTACGCTCCCCCTAAAGCGTTGTCGTACCCTCACCTGGACCCTAAACCGTCCCCGTCCCCTAACCCTAACCCTAGCCCGAACCCTAACCCTAACCCTTCCCCGAAGCCTGACCCTCACCCGTCCCCTAATCCTAACCCGTACGCTGACACTGACACGCGCCCTCACACGTACGCTCCCCCTAAAGCGTTGTCGTACCCTCACCTGGACCCTAAACCGTCCCCGTCCCCTAACCCTAACCCTAGCCCGAACCCTAACCCTAACCCTTCCCCGAAGCCTGACCCTCACCCGTCCCCTAATCCTAACCCGTACACTGACACTGACCCGCGCCCTCACACGTACGCTCCCCCTAAAGCGTTGTCGTACCCTCACCTGGACCCTAAACCGTCCCCGTCCCCTAACCCTAACCCTAGCCCGAACCCTAACCCTAACCCTTCCCCGAAGCCTGACCCTCACCCGTCCCCTAATCCTAACCCGTACGCTGACACTAACCCGCGCCCTCACACGTACGCTCCCCCTAAAGCGTTGTCGTACCCTCACCTGGACCCTAAACCGTCCCCGTCCCCTAACCCTAACCCTAGCCCGAACCCTAACCCTAAAACTTCCCCGAAGCCTGACCCTCACCCGTCCCCTAATCCTAACCCGTACGCTGACACTAACCCGCGCCCTCACACGTACGCTCCCCCTAAAGCGTTGTCGTACCCTCACCTGGACCCTAAACCGTCCCCGTCCCCTAACCCTAACCCTAGCCCGAACCCTAACCCTAACACTTCCCCGAAACCTGACCCTCACCCGTCCCGTAATCCTAACCCGTACGCTGACACTATCCCGCCCCCTCACACGTACGCTCCCCCTAAAGCGTTGTCGTACCCTCACCTGGACCCTAAACCGTCCCCGTCCCCTAACCCTAACCCTAGCCCGAACCCTAACCCTAACCCTTCCCCGAAGCCTGACCCTCACCCGTCCCGTAATCCTAACCCGTACGCTGACACTAACCCGCCCCCTCACACGTACGCTCCCCCTAAAGCGTTGTCGTACCCTCACCTGGACCCTAAACCGTCCCCGTCCCCTAACCCTAACCCTAGCCCGAACCCTAACCCTAACCCTTCCCCGAAGCCTGACCCTCACCTGTCCCCTAATCCTAACACCTACCCTGACACCGAACCGCGCCCTCACACGTACGCTCCCCCTAAAGCGTTGTCGTACCCTCACCTGGACCCTAAACCGTCCCCGTCCCCTAACCCTAACCCTAGCCCGAACCCTAACCCTAACCCTTCCCCGAAGCCTGACCCTCACCCGTCCCCTAATCCTAACCCGTACGCTGACACTAACCCGCGCCCTCACACGTACGCTCCCCCTAAAGCGTTGTCGTACCCTCACCTGGACCCTAAACCGTCCCCGTCCCCTAACCCTAACCCTAGCCCGAACCCTAACCCTAACACTTCCCCGAAGCCTGACCCTCACCCGTCCCGTAATCCTAACCCGTACGCTGACACTATCCCGCCCCCTGACACGTACGCTCCCCCTAAAGCGTTGTCCTACCCTCACCTGGACCCTAAACCGTCCCCGTCCCCTAACCCTAACCCTAGCCCGAACCCTAACCCTAACCCTTCCCCGAAGCCTGACCCTCACCCGTGCCCTAATCCTAACCCGTACGCTGACACTGACACGCGCCCTCACACGTACGCTCCCCCTAAAGCGTTGTCGTACCCTCACCTGGACCCTAAACCGTCCCCGTCCCCTAACCCTAACCCTAGCCCGAACCCTAACCCTAACCCTTCCCCGAAGCCTGACCCTCACCCGTCCCCTAATCCTAACCCGTACACTGACACTGACCCGCGCCCTCACACGTACGCTCCCCCTAAAGCGTTGTCGTACCCTCACCTGGACCCTAAACCGTCCCCGTCCCCTAACCCTAACCCTAGCCCGAACCCTAACCCTAACCCTTCCCCGAAGCCTGACCCTCACCCGTACCCTAATCCTAACCCGTACGCTGACACTAACCCGCGCCCTCACACGTACGCTCCCCCTAAAGCGTTGTCGTACCCTCACCTGGACCCTAAACCGTCCCCGTCCCCTAACCCTAACCCTAGCCCGAACCCTAACCCTAACCCTTCCCCGAAGCCTGACCCTCACCCGTACCCTAATCCTAACACGTACGCTGACACTAACCCGCGCCCTCACACGTACGCTCCCCCTAAAGCGTTGTCGTACCCTCACCTGGACCCTAAACCGTCCCCGTCCCCTAACCCTAACCCTAGCCCGAACCCTAACCCTAACACTTCCCCGAAGCCTGACCCTCACCCGTCCCGTAATCCTAACCCGTACGCTGACACTATCCCGCCCCCTCACACGTACGCTCCCCCTAAAACGTTGTCGTACCCTCACCTGGACCCTAAACCGTCCCCGTCCCCTAACCCTAACCCTAGCCTGAACCCTAACCCTAACCCTTCCCCGAAGCCTGACCCTCACCCGTCCCCTAATCCTAACACGTACGCTGACACTGACCCGCGCCCTCACACGTACGCTCCCCCTAAAGCGTTGTCGTACCCTCACCTGGACCCTAAACCGTCCCCATCCCCTAACCCTAACCCTAGCCCGAACCCTAACCCTAAAACTTCCCCGAAGCCTGACCCTCACCCGTCCCCTAATCCTAACCCGTACGCTGACACTAACCCGCGCCCTCACACGTACGCTCCCCCTAAAGCGTTGTCGTACCCTCACCTGGACCCTAAACCGTCCCCGTCCCCTAACCCTAACCCTAGCCCGAACCCTAACCCTAACCCTTCCCCGAAGCCTGACCCTCACCCGTCCCCTAATCCTAACCCGTACGCTGACACTGACACGCGCCCTCACACGTACGCTCCCCCTAAAGCGTTGTCGTACCCTCACCTGGACCCTAAACCGTCCCCGTCCCCTAACCCTAACCCTAGCCCGAACCCTAACCCTAACCCTTCCCCGAAGCCTGACCCTCACCCGTCCCCTAATCCTAACCCGTACACTGACACTGACCCGCGCCCTCACACGTACGCTCCCCCTAAAGCGTTGTCGTACCCTCACCTGGACCCTAAACCGTCCCCGTCCCCTAACCCTAACCCTAGCCCGAACCCTAACCCTAACCCTTCCCCGAAGCCTGACCCTCACCCGTCCCCTAATCCTAACCCGTACGCTGACACTAACCCGCGCCCTCACACGTACGCTCCCCTTAAAGCGTTGTCGTACCCTCACCTGGACCCTAAACCGTCCCCATCCCCTAACCCTAACCCTAGCCCGAACCCTAACCCTAACCCTTCCCCGAAGCCTGACCCACACCCGTCCCCTAATCCTAACCCGTACGCTGACACTGACACGCGCCCTCACACGTACGCTCCCCCTAAAGCGTTGTCGTACCCTCACCTGGACCCTAAACCGTCCCCGTCCCCTAACCCTAACCCTAGCCCGAACCCTAACCCTAACCCTTCCCCGAAGCCTGACCCTCACCCGTCCCCTAATCCTAACCCGTACACTGACACTGACCCGCGCCCTCACACGTACGCTCCCCCTAAAGCGTTGTCGTACCCTCACCTGGACCCTAAACCGTCCCCGTCCCCTAACCCTAACCCTAGCCCGAACCCTAACCCTAACCCTTCCCCGAAGCCTGACCCTCACCCGTCCCCTAATCCTAACCCGTACGCTGACACTAACCCGCGCCCTCACACGTACGCTCCCCTTAAAGCGTTGTCGTACCCTCACCTGGACCCTAAACCGTCCCCATCCCCTAACCCTAACCCTAGCCCGAACCCTAACCCTAACCCTTCCCCGAAGCCTGACCCACACCCGTCCCCTAATCCTAACCCGTACGCTGACACTAACCCGCGCCCTCACACGTACGCTCCCCCTAAAGCGTTGTCGTACCCTCACCTGGACCCTAAACCGTCTCCGTCCCCTAACCCTAACCCTAGCCCGAACCCTAACCCTAACACTTCCCCGAAGCCTGACCCTCACCCGTCCCGTAATCCTAACCCGTACGCTAACACTATCCCGCCCCCTCACACGTACGCTCCCCCTAAAGCGTTGTCGTACCCTCACCTGGACCCTAAACCGTCCCCGTCCCCTAACCCTAACCCTAGCCTGAACCCTAACCCTAACCCTTACCCGAAGCCTGACCCTCACCCGTCCCCTAATCCTAACCCGTACGCTGACACTGACCCGCGCCCTCACACGTACGCTCCCCCTAAAGCGTTGTCGTACCCTCACCTGGACCCTAAACCGTCCCCATCCCCTAACCCTAACCCTAGCCCGAACCCTAACCCTAAACCTTCCCCGAAGCCTGACCCTCACCCGTCCCCTAATCCTAACCCGTACGCTGACACTAACCCGCGCCCTCACACGTACGCTCCCCCTAAAGCGTTGTCGTACCCTCACCTGGACCCTAAACCGTCCCCGTCCCCTAACCCTAACCCTAGCCCGAACCCTAACCCTAACCCTTCCCCGAAGCCTGACCCTCACCCGTCCCATAATCCTAACCCGTACGCTGACACTAACCCGCGCCCTCACACGTACGCTCCCCCTAAAGCGTTGTCGTACCCTCACCTGGACCCTAAACCGTCCCCGTCCCCTAACCCTAACCCTAGCCCGAACCCTAACCCTAACCCTTCCCCGAAGCCTGACCCTCACCAGTCCCCTAATCCTAACCCGTACGCTGACACTAACCCGCGCCCTCACACGTACGCTCCCCCTAAAGCGTTGTCGTACCCTCACCTGGACCCTAAACCGTCCCCGTCCCCTAACCCTAACCCTAGCCCGAACCCTAACCCTAACCCTTCCCCGAAGCCTGACCCTCACCCGTCCCGTAATCCTAACCCGTACGCTGACACTAACCCACCCCCTCACACGTACGCTCCCCCTAAAGCGTTGTCGTACCCTCACCTGGACCCTAAACCGTCCCCGTCCCCTAACCCTAACCCTAGCCCGAACCCTAACCCTAACCCTTCCCCGAAGCCTGACCCTCACCCGTCCCCTAATCCTAACCCGTACGCTGACACTGACCCGCGCCCTCACACGTACGCTCCCTTTAAAGCGTTGTCGTACCCTCACCTGGACCCTAAACCGTCCCCGTCCCCTAACCCTAACCCTAGCCCGAACCCTAACCCTAACCCTTCCCCGAAGCCTGACCCTCACCCGTCCCCTAATCCTAACCCGTACGCTGACACTGACCCGCGCCCTCACACGTACGCTCCCTTTAAAGCGTTGTCGTACCCTCACCTGGACCCTAAACCGTCCCCGTCCCCTAACCCTAACCCTAGCCCGAACCCTAACCCTAACCCTTCCCCGAAGCCTGACCCTCACCCGTCCCCTAATCCTAACCCGTACGCTGACACTGACCCGCGCCCTCACACGTACGCTCCCCCTAAAGCGTTGTCGTACCCTCACCTGGACCCTAAACCGTCCCCGTCCCCTAACCCTAACCCTAGCCCGAACCCTAACCCCAACCCTTCACCGAAGCCTGACCCTCACCCGTCCCCTAATCCTAACCCGTACGCTGACACTGACCCGCGCCCTCACACGTACACTCCCCCTAAAGGGTTGTCGTACCCTCACCTGGACCCTAAACCGTCCCCGTCCCCGTCCCCTAACCCTAGCCCGAACCCTAACCCTAACACCTTCCCCAAAGCCTGACCCTCACCAGTCCCCTAATCCTAACCCGTACGCTGACACTGACCCGCGCCCTCACACGTACGCTCCCCCTAAAGCGTTGTCGTACCCTCACCTGGACCCTAAACCGTCCCCGTCCCCTAACCCTAACCCTAGCCCGAACCCTAACCCTAACCCTTCCCCGAAGCCTGACCCTCACCCGTCCCCTAATCCTAACCCGTACGCTGACACTGACCCGCGCCCTCACACGTACGCTCCCCCTAAAGCGTTGTCGTACCCTCACCTGGACCCTAAACCGTCCCCGTCCCCTAACCCTAACCCTAGCCCGAACCCTAACCCTAACCCTTCCCCGAAGCCTGACCCTCACCCGTCCCCTAATCCTAACCCGTACGCTGACACTGACCCGCGCCCTCACACGTACGCTCCCCCTAAAGCGTTGTCGTACCCTCACCTGGACCCTAAACCGTCCCCATCCCCTAACCCTAACCCTAGCCCGAACCCTAACCCTAAACCTTCCCCGAAGCCTGACCCTCACCCGTCCCCTAATCCTAACCCGTACGCTGACACTAACCCGCGCCCTCACACGTACGCTCCCCCTAAAGCGTTGTCGTACCCTCACCTGGACCCTAAACCGTCCCCGTCCCCTAACCCTAACCCTAGCCCGAACCCTAACCCTAACCCTTCCCCGAAGCCTGACCCTCACCCGTCCCCTAATCCTAACCCGTACGCTGACACTAACCCGCGCCCTCACACGAACGCTCCCCCTAAAGCGTTGTCGTACCCTCACCTGGACCCTAAACCGTCCCCGTCCCCTAACCCTAACCCTAGCCCGAACCCTAACCCTAACCCTTCCCCGAAGCCTGACCCTCACCCGTCCCCTAATCCTAACCCGTACGCTGACACTAACACGCGCCCTCACACGTACTCTCCCCCTAAAGCGTTGTCGTACCCTCACCTGGACCCTAAACCGTCCCCGTCCCCTAACCCTAACCCTAGCCCGAACCCTAACCCTAACCCTTCCCCGAAGCCTGACCCTCACCGTCCCCTAATCCTAACCCGTACGCTGACACTAACCCGCGCACTCACACGTACGCTCCCCCTAAAGCGTTGTCGTACCCTCACCTGGACCCTAAACCGTCCCCGTCCCCTAACCCTAACCCTAGCCCGAACCCTAACCCTAACCCTTCCCCGAAGCCTGACCCTCACCCGTCCCGTAATCCTAACCCGTACGCTGACACTAACCCGCCCCCTCACACGTACGATCCCCCTAAAGCGTTGTCGTACCCTCACCTGGACCCTAAACCGTCCCCGTCCCCTAACCCTAACCCTAGCCCGAACCCTAACCCTAACCCTTCCCCGAAGCCTGACCCTCACCCGTCCCCTAATCCTAACCCGTACGCTGACACTGACCCGCGCCCTCACACGTACGCTCCCTTTAAAGCGTTGTCGTACCCTCACCTGGACCCTAAACCGTCCCCGTCCCCTAACCCTAACCCTAGCCCGAACCCTAACCCTAACCCTTCCCCGAAGCCTGACCCTCACCCGTCCCCTAATCCTAACCCGTACGCTGACACTGACCCGCGCCCTCACACGTACGCTCCCTTTAAAGCGTTGTCGTACCCTCACCTGGACCCTAAACCGTCCCCGTCCCCTAACCCTAACCCTAGCCCGAACCCTAACCCTAACCCTTCCCCGAAGCCTGACCCTCACCCGTCCCCTAATCCTAACCCGTACGCTGACACTGACCCGCGCCCTCACACGTACGCTCCCCCTAAAGCGTTGTCGTACCCTCACCTGGACCCTAAACCGTCCCCGTCCCCTAACCCTAACCCTAGCCCGAACCCTAACCCCAACCCTTCACCGAAGCCTGACCCTCACCCGTCCCCTAATCCTAACCCGTACGCTGACACTGACCCGCGCCCTCACACGTACACTCCCCCTAAAGGGTTGTCGTACCCTCACCTGGACCCTAAACCGTCCCCGTCCCCGTCCCCTAACCCTAGCCCGAACCCTAACCCTAACACCTTCCCCAAAGCCTGACCCTCACCAGTCCCCTAATCCTAACCCGTACGCTGACACTGACCCGCGCCCTCACACGTACGCTCCCCCTAAAGCGTTGTCGTACCCTCACCTGGACCCTAAACCGTCCCCGTCCCCTAACCCTAACCCTAGCCCGAACCCTAACCCTAACCCTTCCCCGAAGCCTGACCCTCACCCGTCCCCTAATCCTAACCCGTACGCTGACACTGACCCGCGCCCTCACACGTACGCTCCCCCTAAAGCGTTGTCGTACCCTCACCTGGACCCTAAACCGTCCCCGTCCCCTAACCCTAACCCTAGCCCGAACCCTAACCCTAACCCTTCCCCGAAGCCTGACCCTCACCCGTCCCCTAATCCTAACCCGTACGCTGACACTGACCCGCGCCCTCACACGTACGCTCCCCCTAAAGCGTTGTCGTACCCTCACCTGGACCCTAAACCGTCCCCATCCCCTAACCCTAACCCTAGCCCGAACCCTAACCCTAAACCTTCCCCGAAGCCTGACCCTCACCCGTCCCCTAATCCTAACCCGTACGCTGACACTAACCCGCGCCCTCACACGTACGCTCCCCCTAAAGCGTTGTCGTACCCTCACCTGGACCCTAAACCGTCCCCGTCCCCTAACCCTAACCCTAGCCCGAACCCTAACCCTAACCCTTCCCCGAAGCCTGACCCTCACCCGTCCCCTAATCCTAACCCGTACGCTGACACTAACCCGCGCCCTCACACGAACGCTCCCCCTAAAGCGTTGTCGTACCCTCACCTGGACCCTAAACCGTCCCCGTCCCCTAACCCTAACCCTAGCCCGAACCCTAACCCTAACCCTTCCCCGAAGCCTGACCCTCACCCGTCCCCTAATCCTAACCCGTACGCTGACACTAACACGCGCCCTCACACGTACTCTCCCCCTAAAGCGTTGTCGTACCCTCACCTGGACCCTAAACCGTCCCCGTCCCCTAACCCTAACCCTAGCCCGAACCCTAACCCTAACCCTTCCCCGAAGCCTGACCCTCACCGTCCCCTAATCCTAACCCGTACGCTGACACTAACCCGCGCACTCACACGTACGCTCCCCCTAAAGCGTTGTCGTACCCTCACCTGGACCCTAAACCGTCCCCGTCCCCTAACCCTAACCCTAGCCCGAACCCTAACCCTAACCCTTCCCCGAAGCCTGACCCTCACCCGTCCCGTAATCCTAACCCGTACGCTGACACTAACCCGCCCCCTCACACGTACGATCCCCCTAAAGCGTTGTCGTACCCTCACCTGGACCCTAAACCGTCCCCGTCCCCTAACCCTAACCCTAGCCCGAACCCTAACCCTAACCCTTCCCCGAAGCCTGACCCTCACCCGTCCCCTAATCCTAACCCGTACGCTGACACTGACCCGCGCCCTCACACGTACGCTCCCCCTAAAGCGTTGTCGTACCCTCACCTGGACCCTAAACCGTCCCCATCCCCTAACCCTAACCCTAGCCCGAACCCTAACCCTAAATCTTCCCCGAAGCCTGACCCTCACCCGTCCCCTAATCCTAACCCGTACGCTGACACTAACCCGCGCCCTCACACGTACGCTCCCCCTAAGGCGTTGTCGTACCCTCACCTGGACCCTAAACCGTCCCCGTCCCCTAACCCTAACCCTAGCCCGAACCCTAACCCTAACCCTTCCCCGAAGCCTGACCCTCACCCGTCCCCTAATCCTAACGCGTACGCTGACACTAACCCGCGCCCTCACACGTACGCTCCCTCTAAAGCGTTGTCGTACCCGCACCTGGATCCTAAACCGTCCCCGAACCCTAACCCTAACCCTACCCCGAACCCTAACCCTAACCCTACCCCGAAGCCTGACCCTCACCCGTCCCCTAATCCTAACCCGTACGCTGACACTAACCCGCGCCCTCACACGTACGCTCCCCCTAAAGCGTTGTCGTACCCTCACCTGGACCCTAAACCATCCCCGTCCCCGTCCCCTAACCCTAGCCCGAACCCTAACCCTAACCCTTCCCCGAAGCCTGACCCTCACCCGTCCCCTAATCCTAACCCGTACGCTGACACTAACCCGCGCCCTCACACGTACGCTCCCCCTAAAGCGTTGTCGTACCCTCACCTGGACCCTAAACCGTCCCCGTCCCCTAACCCTAAACCTAGCCCGAATCCTAACCCTAACCCTTCCCCGAAACCTGACCCTCACCCGTCCCGTAATCCTAACCCGTCCGCTGACACTAACCCGCCCCCTCACACGTACGCTCCCCCTAAAGCGTTGTCGTACCCTCACCTGGACCCTAAACCGTCCCCGTCCCCTAACCCTAACCCTAGCCTGAACCCTAACCCTAACCCTTCCCCGAAGCCTGACCCTCACCTGTCCCCTAATCCTAACACCTACCCTGACACTGACCCGTGCCCTCACACGTACGCTCCCCCTAAAGCGTTGTCGTACCCTCACCTGGACCCTAAACCGTCCCCGTCCCCTAACCCTAACCCTAGCCCGAACCCTAACCCTAACCCTTCCCCGAAGCCTGACCCTCACACGTCCCCTAATCCTAACCCGTACACTGACACTGACCCGCGCCCTCACACGTACGCTCCCCCTAAAGCGTTGTCGTACCCTCACCTGGACCCTAAACCGTCCCCGTCCCCTAACCCTAACCCTAGCCCGAACCCTAACCCTAACCCTTCCCCGAAGCCTGACCCTCACCCGTCCCCTAATCCTAACCCGTACGCTGACACTGACCCGCGCCCTCACACGTACGCTCCCCCTAAAGCGTTGTTGTACCCTCACCTGTACCCTAAACCGTCCCCGTCCCCTAACCCTAACCCTAGCCCGAACCCTAACCCTAACCCTTCCCCGAAGCCTGACCCTCACCCGTCCCCTAATCCTAACCCGTACGCTGACACTGACCCACGCCCTCACACGTACGCTCCCCCTAAAGCGTTGTCGTACCCTCACCTGTACCCTAAACCGTCCCCGTCCCCTAACCCTAACCCTAGCCCGAACCCTAACCCTAACCCTTCCCCGAAGCCTGACCCTCACCCGTCCCCTAATCCTAACCCGTACGCTGACACTCACCCGCGCCCTCACACGTACTCTCCCCCTAAAGCGTTGTCGTACCCTCACCTGGACCCTAAACCGTCCCCGTCCCCTAAACCGAACCCTAGCCCGAACGCTATCCCTAACCCTTCCCCGAAGCCTGACCCTCACCCGTCCCCTAATCCTAACCCGTACGCTGACACTAACCCGCGCCCTCACACGTACGCTCCCCCTAAAGCGTTGTCGTACCCTCACCTGGACCCTAAACGGTCCCCGTCCCCTAACCCTAACCCTAGCCCGAACCCTAACCCTAACCCTTCCCCGAAGCCTGACCCACACCCGTCCCCTAATCCTAACCCGTACGCTGACACTGACCTGCGCCCTCACACGTACGCTCCCCCTAAAGCGTTGTCGTACCCTAACCTGGACCCTAAACCGTCCCCGTCCCGTAACCCTAACCCTAGCCCGAACCCTAACCCTAACCCTTCCCCGAAGCCTGATCCTCACCCGTCCCCTAATCCTAACCCGTACGCTGACACTGACCCGCGCCCTCACACGTACGCTCCCTTTAAAGCGTTGTCGTACCCTCACCTGGACCCTAAACCGTCCCCGTCCCCTAACCCTAACCCTAGCCCGAACCCTAACCGTAACCCTTCCCCGAAGCCTGACCCTCACCCGTCCCCTAATCCTAACCCGTACGCTGACACTGACCCGCGCCCTCAAACCTACGCTCCCCCTAAAGGGTTGTCGTACCCTCACCTGGACCCTAAACCGTCCCCGTCCCCTAGCCCTAACCCTAGCCCGAACCCTAACCCTAACCCTTCCCCGAAGCCTGACCCTCACCCGTCCCCTAATCCTAACCCGTACGCTGACACTGACCCGCGCCCTCACACGTACGCTCCCCCTAAAGCGTTGTCGTACCCTCACCTGGACCCTAAACCGTCCCCGTCCCCTAACCCTAACCCTAGCCCGAACCCTAACCCTAACCCTTCCCCAAAGCCTGACCCTCACCAGTCCCCTAATCCTAACCCGTACGCTGACACTGACCCGCGCCCTCACACGTACGCTCCCCCTAAAGCGTTGTCGTACCCTCACCTGGACCCTAAACCGTCCCCGTCCCCTAACCCTAACCCTAGCCCGAACCCTAACCCTAACCCTTCCCCGAAGCCTGACCCTCACCCGTCCCCTAATCCTAACCCGTACGCTGACACTGACCCGCGCCCTCACACGTACGCTCCCCCTAAAGCGTTGTCGTACCCTCACCTGGACCCTAAACCGTCCCCGTCCCCTAACCCTAACCCTAGCCTGAACCCTAACCCTAAACCTTCCCCGAAGCCTGACCCTCACCCGTCCCCTAATCCTAACCCGTACGCTGACACTGACCCGCGCCTTCACACGTACGCTCCCCCTAAAGTGTTGTCGTACCCTCACCTGGACCCTAAACCGTCCCCGTCCCCTAACCCTAACCCTAGCCCGAACCCTAACCCTAACACTTCCCCGAAGCCTGACCCTCACCCGTCCCGTAATCCTAACCCGTACGCTGACACTAACCCGCCCCCTCACACGTACGCTCCCCCTAAAGCGTTGTCGTACCCTCACCTGGACCCTAAACCGTCCCCGTCCCCTAACCCTAACCCTAGCCCGAACCCTAACCCTAACCCTTCCCCGAAGCCTGACCCTCACCTGTCCCCTAATCCTAACACCTACCCTGACACTGACCCGCGCCCTCACACGTACGCTCCCCCTAAAGCGTTGTCGTACCCTCACCTGGACCCTAAACCGTCCCCGTCCCCTAACCCTAACCCTAGCCCGAACCCTAACCCTAACCCTTCCCCGAAGCCTGACCCTCACCCGTCCCCTAATCCTAACCCGTACGCTGACACTGACCCGCGCCCTCACACGTACGCTCCCCCTAAAGCGTTGTCGTACCCTCACCTGGACCCTAAACCGTCCCCATCCCCTAACCCTAACCCTAGCCCGAACCCTAACCCTAACCCTTCCCCGAAGCCTGACCCTCACCCGTCCCCTAATCCTAACCCGTACGCTGACACTGACCCGCGCCCTCACACGTACGCTCCCCCTAAAGCGTTGTCGTACCCTCACCTGGACCCTAAACCGTCCCCGTCCCCTAACCCTAACCCTAGCCCGAACCCTAACCCTAACCCTTCCCCGAAGCCTGACCCTCACCCGTCCCCTAATCCTAACCCGTACGCTGACACTGACCCGCGCCCTCACACGTACGCTCCCCCTAAAGCGTTGTCGTACCCTCACCTGGACCCTAAACCGTCCCCGTCCCCTAACCCTAACCCTAGCCCGAACCCTAACCCTAACCCTTCCCCGAAGCCTGACCCTCACCCGTCCCCTAATCCTAACCCGTACGCTGACACTGACCCGCGCCCTCACACGTACGCTCCCCCTAAAGCGTTGTCGTACCCTCACCTGGACCCTAAACCGTCCCCGTCCCCTAACCCTAACCCTAGCCCGAACCCTAACCCTAACCCTTCCCCGAAGCCTGACCCTCACCCGTCCCCTAATCCTAACCCGTACGCTGACACAGACCCGCGCCCTCACACGTACGCTCCCCCTAAAGCGTTGTCGTACCCTCACCTGGACCCTAAACCGTCCCCGTCCCCTAACCCTAACCCTAGCCCGAACCCTAACCCTAACCCTTCCCCGAAGCCTGACCCTCACCCGTCCCCTAATCCTAACCCGTACGCTGACACTGACCCGCGCCCTCACACGTACGCTCCCCCTAAAGCGTTGTCGTACCCTCACCTGGACCCTAAACCGTCCCCGTCCCCTAACCCTAACCCTAGCCCAAACCCTAACCCTAACCCTTCCCCGAAGCCTGACCCTCAACCGTCCCCTAATCCTAACCCGTACGCTGACACTGACCCCCGCCCTCACACGTACGCTCCCCCTAAAGCGTTGTCGTACCCTCACCTGGACCCTAAACCGTCCCCGTCCCCTAACCCTAACCCTAGCCCGAACCCTAACCCTAACCCTTCCCCGAAGCCTGACCCTCACCCGTCCCCTAATCCTAACCCGTACACTGACACTGACCCGCGCCCTCACACGTACGCTCCCCCTAAAGCGTTGTCGTACCCTCACCTGGACCCTAAACCGTCCCCGTCCCCTAACCCTAACCCTAGCCCGAACCGTAACCCTAACCCTGCCCCGAAGCCTGACCCTCACCCGTCCCCTAATCCTAACCCGTACGCTGACACTGACCCGCGCCCTCACACGTACGCTCCCCCTAAAGCGTTGTCGTACCCTCACCTGGATCCTGAACCGTCCCCGTCCCCTAACCCTAACCCTAGCCCGAACCCTAACCCTAAACCTTCCCCGAAGCCTGACCCTCACCCGTCCCCTAATCCTAACCCGTACGCTGACACTGACCCGCGCCCTCACACGTACGCTCCCCCTAAAGCGTTGTCGTACCCTCACCTGGACCCTAAACCGTCCCCGTCCCCTAACCCTAACCCTAGCCCGAACCCTAACCCTAACCCTTCCCCGAAGCCTGACCCTCACCCGTCCCCTAATCCTAACCCGTACGCTGACACTGACCTGCGCCCTCACACGTACGCTCCCCCTAAAGCGTTGTCGTACCCTCACCTGGACCCTAAACCGTCCCCGTCCCCTAACCCTAACCCTAGCCCGAACCCTAACCCTAACCCTTCCCCGAAACCTGACCCTCACCCGTCCCCTAATCCTAACCCGTACGCTGACACTGACCCGCGCCCTCACACGTACGCTCCCCCTAAAGCGTTGTCGTACCCTCACCTGGACCCTAAACCGTCCCCGTCCCTTAATTATAACCCTAGCCCGAACCCTAACCCTAACCCTTCCCCGAAGCCTGACCCTCATCCGTCCCCTAATCCTAACCCGTACGCTGACACTGACCCGCGCCCTCACACGTACGCTCCCCCTAAAGCGTTGTCGTACCCTCACCTGGACCCTAAACCGTCCCCGTCCCCTAACCCTAACCCTAGCCCGAACCCTAACCCTAACCCTTCCCCGAAGCCTGACCCTCACCCGTCCCCTAATCCTAACCCGTACGCTGACACTGACCCGCGCCCTCACACGTACGCTCCCCTAAAGCGTTGTCGTACCCTCACCTGGACCCTAAACCGTCCCCGTCCCCTAACCCTAACCCTAGCCCGAACCCTAACCCTAACAATTCCCCGAAGCCTGACCCTCACCCGTCCCCTAATCCTAACCCGTACGCTGACACTGACCCGCGCCCTCACACGTACGCTCCCCCTAAAGCGTTGTCGTACCCTCACCTGGACCCTAAACCGTCCCCGTCCCCTAACCCTAACCCTAGCCCGAACCCTAACCCTAACCCTTCCCCGAAGCCTGACCCTCACCCGTCCCCTAATCCTAACCCGTACGCTGACACTGACCCGCGCCCTCAAACGTACGCTCCCCCTAAAGCGTTGTCGTACCCTCACCTGGACCCTAAACCGTCCCCGTCCCCTAACCCTAACCCTAGCCAGAACCCTTACCCTAACCCTTCCCCGAAGCCTGACCCTCACCCGTCCCCTAATCCTAACCCGTACGCTGACACTGACCCGCGCCCTCACACGTACGCTCCCCCTAAAGCGTTGTCGTACCCTCACCTGGACCCTAAACCGTCCCCGTCCCCTAATTATAACCCTAGCCCGAACCCTAACCCTAACCCTTCCCCGAAGCCTGACCCTCATCCGTCCCCTAATCCTAACCCGTACGCTGACACTGACCCGCGCCCTCACACGTACGCTCCCCCTAAAGCGTTGTCGTACCCTCACCTGGACCCTAAACCGTCCCCGTCCCCTAACCCTAACCCTAGCCCGAACCCTAACCCTAACCCTTCCCCGAAGCCTGACCCTCATCCGTCCCCTAATCCTAACCCGTACGCTGACACTGACCCGCGCCCTCACACGTACGCTCCCCCTAAAGCGTTGTCGTACCCTCACCTGGACCCTAAACCGTCCCCGTCCCCTAACCCTAACCCTAGCCCGAACCCTAACCCTAACCCTTCCCCGAAGCCTGACCCTCACCCGTCCCCTAATCCTAACCCGTACGCTGACACTGACCCGCGCCCTCACACGTACGCTCCCCCTAAAGCGTTGTCGTACCCTCACCTGGACCCTAAACCGTCCCCGTCCCCTAACCCTAACCCTAGCCCGAACCCTAACCCTAACCCTTCCCCGAAGCCTGACCCTCACCCGTCCCCTAATCCTAACCCGTACGCTGACACTGACCCGCGCCCTCACACGTACGCTCCCCCTAAAGCGTTGTCGTACCCTCACCTGGACCCTAAACCGTCCCCGTCCCCTAACCCTAACCCTAGCCCGAACCCTAATCCTAACACTTCCCCGAAGCCTGACCCTCACCCGTCCCCTAATCCTAACCCGTACGCTGACACTGACCCGCGCCCTCACACGTACGCTCCCCCTAAAGCGTTGTCGTACCCTCACCTGGACCCCAAACCGTCCCCGTCTCCTAACCCTAAACCTAGCCTGAACCCTAACCCTAACACTTCCCCGAAGCCTGACCCTCACCCGTCCCCTAATCCTAACCCGTACGCTGACACTAACCCGCGCCCTCAGACGTACGCTCCCCCTAAAGCGTTGTCGTACCCTCACCTGGACCCTAAACCGTCCCCGTCCCATAACCCTAACCCTAGCCCGAACCCTAACCCTAACCCTTCCCCGAAGCCTGACCCTCACCCGTCCCCTAATCCTAACCCGTACACTGACACTAACACGCACCCTCAGACCTACGCTCCCCCTAAAGCGTTGTCGTACCCTCACCTGGACCCTAAACCGTCCCCGTCCCCTAACCCTAAACCTAGCCCGAACCCTAACCCTAACCCTTCCCCAAAGCCTGACCCTCACCCGTCCCCTAATCCTAACCCGTACGCTGACACTGACCCGCGCCCTCACACGTACGCTCCCCCTAAAGCGTTGTCGTACCCTCACCTGGACCCTAAACCGTCCCCGTCCCCTAACCCTAAGCCTAGCCCGAACCCTAACCCTAACCCTTCCCCGAAGCCTGACCCTCACCCGTCCCCTAATCCTAAACCGTACGCTGACACTGACCCGCGCCCTCACACGTACGCTCCGCCTAAAGCGTTGTCGTACCCTCACCTGGACCCTAAACCGTCCCCGTCCCCTAACCCTAGCCCGAACCCTAACCCTAAACCTTCCCCGAAGCCTGACCCTCACCCGTCCCCTAATCCTAACACGTACGCTGACACTGACCCCCGCCCTCACACGTACGCTCCCCCTAAAGCGTTGTCGTACCCTCACCTGGACCCTAAACCGTCCCCGTCCCCTAACTCTAACCCTAGCCCGAACCCTAAACCTAACCCTTCCCCGAAGCCTGACCCTCACCCGTCCCCTAATCCTAACCCGTACGCTGACACTAACCCGCGCCCTCACACGTACGCTCCCCCTAAAGCGTTGTCGTACCCTCACCTGGACCCTAAACCGTCCCCGTCCCCTAACCCTAACCCTAGCCCGAACCCTAACCCTAACCCTTCCCCGAAGCCTGACCCTCACCCGTCCCCTAATCCTAAACCGTACGCTGACACTGACCCGCGCCCTCACACGTACGCTCCCCCTAAAGCGTTGTCGTACCCTCACCTGGACCCTAAACCGTCCCCGTCCCCTAACCCTAACCCTAGCCCGAACCCTAACCCTAACACTTCCCCGAAGCCTGACCCTCACCCGTCCCCGAATCCTAACCCGTACGCTGACACTGACCCGCGCCCTCACACGTACGCTCCCCCTAAAGCGTTGTCGTACCCTCACCTGGACCCTAAACCGTCCCCGTCCCCTAACCCTAACCCTAGCCCGAACCCTAACCCTAACCCTTCCCCGAAGCCTGACCCTCACCCGTCCCCTAATCCTAACCCGTACGCTGACACTGACCCGCGCCCTCACACGTACGCTCCCCCTAAAGCGTTGTCGTACCCTCACCTGGACCCTAAACCGTCCCCGTCCCCAACCCTAACCCTAGCCCGAACCCTAACCCTAACCCTTCCCCGAAGCCTGACCCTCACCCGTCCCCTAATCCTAACCCGTACGCTGACACTGACCCGTGCCCTCACACGTACGCTCCCCCTAAAGCGTTGTCGTACCCTCACCTGGACCCTAAACCGTCCCCGTCCCCTAACCCTAACCCTAGCCAGAACCCTAACCCTAACCCTTCCCCGAAGCCTGACCCTCACCCGTCCCCTAATCCTAACCCGTACGCTGACACTGACCCGCGCCCTCACACGTACGCTCCCCCTAAAGCGTTGTCGTACCCTCACCTGGACCCTAAACCGTCCCCGTCCCCTAATTATAACCCTAGCCAGAACCCTAACCCTAACCCTTCCCCGAAGCCTGACCCTCATCCGTCCCCTAATCCTAACCCGTACGCTGACACTGACCCGCGCCCTCACACGTACGCTCCCCCTAAAGCGTTGTCGTACCCTCACCTGGACCCTAAACCGTCCCCGTCCCCTAATTATAACCCTAGCCAGAACCCTAACCCTAACCCTTCCCCGAAGCCTGACCCTCATCCGTCCCCTAATCCTAACCCGTACGCTGACACTGACCCGCGCCCTCACACGTACGCTCCCCCTAAAGCGTTGTCGTACCCTCACCTGGACCCTAAACCGTCCCCGTCCCCTAACCCTAACCCTAGCCAGAACCCTAACCCTAACCCTTCCCCGAAGCCTGACCCTCACCCGTCCCCTAATCCTAACCCGTACGCTGACACTAACCCGCGCCCTCACACGTACGCTCCCCCTAAAGCGTTGTCGTACCCTCACCTGGACCCTAAACCGTCCCCGTCCCCTAACCCTAACCCTAGCCCGAACCCTAACCCTAAAACTTCCCCGAAGCCTGACCCTCACCCGTCCCCTAATCCTAACCCGTACGCTGACACTAACCCGCGCCCTCACACGTACGCTCCCCCTAAAGCGTTGTCGTACCCTCACCTGGACCCTAAACCGTCCCCGTCCCCTAACCCTAACCCTAGCCCGAACCCTAACCCTAACACTTCCCCGAAACCTGACCCTCACCCGTCCCGTAATCCTAACCCGTACGCTGACACTATCCCGCCCCCTCACACGTACGCTCCCCCTAAAGCGTTGTCGTACCCTCACCTGGACCCTAAACCGTCCCCGTCCCCTAACCCTAACCCTAGCCCGAACCCTAACCCTAACCCTTCCCCGAAGCCTGACCCTCACCCGTCCCGTAATCCTAACCCGTACGCTGACACTAACCCGCCCCCTCACACGTACGCTCCCCCTAAAGCGTTGTCGTACCCTCACCTGGACCCTAAACCGTCCCCGTCCCCTAACCCTAACCCTAGCCCGAACCCTAACCCTAACCCTTCCCCGAAGCCTGACCCTCACCTGTCCCCTAATCCTAACACCTACCCTGACACCGAACCGCGCCCTCACACGTACGCTCCCCCTAAAGCGTTGTCGTACCCTCACCTGGACCCTAAACCGTCCCCGTCCCCTAACCCTAACCCTAGCCCGAACCCTAACCCTAACCCTTCCCCGAAGCCTGACCCTCACCCGTCCCCTAATCCTAACCCGTACGCTGACACTAACCCGCGCCCTCACACGTACGCTCCCCCTAAAGCGTTGTCGTACCCTCACCTGGACCCTAAACCGTCCCCGTCCCCTAACCCTAACCCTAGCCCGAACCCTAACCCTAACACTTCCCCGAAGCCTGACCCTCACCCGTCCCGTAATCCTAACCCGTACGCTGACACTATCCCGCCCCCTGACACGTACGCTCCCCCTAAAGCGTTGTCCTACCCTCACCTGGACCCTAAACCGTCCCCGTCCCCTAACCCTAACCCTAGCCCGAACCCTAACCCTAACCCTTCCCCGAAGCCTGACCCTCACCCGTGCCCTAATCCTAACCCGTACGCTGACACTGACACGCGCCCTCACACGTACGCTCCCCCTAAAGCGTTGTCGTACCCTCACCTGGACCCTAAACCGTCCCCGTCCCCTAACCCTAACCCTAGCCCGAACCCTAACCCTAACCCTTCCCCGAAGCCTGACCCTCACCCGTCCCCTAATCCTAACCCGTACACTGACACTGACCCGCGCCCTCACACGTACGCTCCCCCTAAAGCGTTGTCGTACCCTCACCTGGACCCTAAACCGTCCCCGTCCCCTAACCCTAACCCTAGCCCGAACCCTAACCCTAACCCTTCCCCGAAGCCTGACCCTCACCCGTACCCTAATCCTAACCCGTACGCTGACACTAACCCGCGCCCTCACACGTACGCTCCCCCTAAAGCGTTGTCGTACCCTCACCTGGACCCTAAACCGTCCCCGTCCCCTAACCCTAACCCTAGCCCGAACCCTAACCCTAACCCTTCCCCGAAGCCTGACCCTCACCCGTACCCTAATCCTAACACGTACGCTGACACTAACCCGCGCCCTCACACGTACGCTCCCCCTAAAGCGTTGTCGTACCCTCACCTGGACCCTAAACCGTCCCCGTCCCCTAACCCTAACCCTAGCCCGAACCCTAACCCTAACACTTCCCCGAAGCCTGACCCTCACCCGTCCCGTAATCCTAACCCGTACGCTGACACTATCCCGCCCCCTCACACGTACGCTCCCCCTAAAACGTTGTCGTACCCTCACCTGGACCCTAAACCGTCCCCGTCCCCTAACCCTAACCCTAGCCTGAACCCTAACCCTAACCCTTCCCCGAAGCCTGACCCTCACCCGTCCCCTAATCCTAACACGTACGCTGACACTGACCCGCGCCCTCACACGTACGCTCCCCCTAAAGCGTTGTCGTACCCTCACCTGGACCCTAAACCGTCCCCATCCCCTAACCCTAACCCTAGCCCGAACCCTAACCCTAAACCTTCCCCGAAGCCTGACCCTCACCCGTCCCCTAATCCTAACCCGTACGCTGACACTAACCCGCGCCCTCACACGTACGCTCCCCCTAAAGCGTTGTCGTACCCTCACCTGGACCCTAAACCGTCCCCGTCCCCTAACCCTAACCCTAGCCCGAACCCTAACCCTAACCCTTCCCCGAAGCCTGACCCTCACCCGTCCCCTAATCCTAACCCGTACGCTGACACTGACACGCGCCCTCACACGTACGCTCCCCCTAAAGCGTTGTCGTACCCTCACCTGGACCCTAAACCGTCCCCGTCCCCTAACCCTAACCCTAGCCCGAACCCTAACCCTAACCCTTCCCCGAAGCCTGACCCTCACCCGTCCCCTAATCCTAACCCGTACACTGACACTGACCCGCGCCCTCACACGTACGCTCCCCCTAAAGCGTTGTCGTACCCTCACCTGGACCCTAAACCGTCCCCGTCCCCTAACCCTAACCCTAGCCCGAACCCTAACCCTAACCCTTCCCCGAAGCCTGACCCTCACCCGTCCCCTAATCCTAACCCGTACGCTGACACTAACCCGCGCCCTCACACGTACGCTCCCCTTAAAGCGTTGTCGTACCCTCACCTGGACCCTAAACCGTCCCCATCCCCTAACCCTAACCCTAGCCCGAACCCTAACCCTAACCCTTCCCCGAAGCCTGACCCACACCCGTCCCCTAATCCTAACCCGTACGCTGACACTGACACGCGCCCTCACACGTACGCTCCCCCTAAAGCGTTGTCGTACCCTCACCTGGACCCTAAACCGTCCCCGTCCCCTAACCCTAACCCTAGCCCGAACCCTAACCCTAACCCTTCCCCGAAGCCTGACCCTCACCCGTCCCCTAATCCTAACCCGTACACTGACACTGACCCGCGCCCTCACACGTACGCTCCCCCTAAAGCGTTGTCGTACCCTCACCTGGACCCTAAACCGTCCCCGTCCCCTAACCCTAACCCTAGCCCGAACCCTAACCCTAACCCTTCCCCGAAGCCTGACCCTCACCCGTCCCCTAATCCTAACCCGTACGCTGACACTAACCCGCGCCCTCACACGTACGCTCCCCTTAAAGCGTTGTCGTACCCTCACCTGGACCCTAAACCGTCCCCATCCCCTAACCCTAACCCTAGCCCGAACCCTAACCCTAACCCTTCCCCGAAGCCTGACCCACACCCGTCCCCTAATCCTAACCCGTACGCTGACACTAACCCGCGCCCTCACACGTACGCTCCCCCTAAAGCGTTGTCGTACCCTCACCTGGACCCTAAACCGTCTCCGTCCCCTAACCCTAACCCTAGCCCGAACCCTAACCCTAACACTTCCCCGAAGCCTGACCCTCACCCGTCCCGTAATCCTAACCCGTACGCTAACACTATCCCGCCCCCTCACACGTACGCTCCCCCTAAAGCGTTGTCGTACCCTCACCTGGACCCTAAACCGTCCCCGTCCCCTAACCCTAACCCTAGCCTGAACCCTAACCCTAACCCTTACCCGAAGCCTGACCCTCACCCGTCCCCTAATCCTAACCCGTACGCTGACACTGACCCGCGCCCTCACACGTACGCTCCCCCTAAAGCGTTGTCGTACCCTCACCTGGACCCTAAACCGTCCCCATCCCCTAACCCTAACCCTAGCCCGAACCCTAACCCTAAACCTTCCCCGAAGCCTGACCCTCACCCGTCCCCTAATCCTAACCCGTACGCTGACACTAACCCGCGCCCTCACACGTACGCTCCCCCTAAAGCGTTGTCGTACCCTCACCTGGACCCTAAACCGTCCCCGTCCCCTAACCCTAACCCTAGCCCGAACCCTAACCCTAACCCTTCCCCGAAGCCTGACCCTCACCCGTCCCATAATCCTAACCCGTACGCTGACACTAACCCGCGCCCTCACACGTACGCTCCCCCTAAAGCGTTGTCGTACCCTCACCTGGACCCTAAACCGTCCCCGTCCCCTAACCCTAACCCTAGCCCGAACCCTAACCCTAACCCTTCCCCGAAGCCTGACCCTCACCAGTCCCCTAATCCTAACCCGTACGCTGACACTAACCCGCGCCCTCACACGTACGCTCCCCCTAAAGCGTTGTCGTACCCTCACCTGGACCCTAAACCGTCCCCGTCCCCTAACCCTAACCCTAGCCCGAACCCTAACCCTAACCCTTCCCCGAAGCCTGACCCTCACCCGTCCCGTAATCCTAACCCGTACGCTGACACTAACCCACCCCCTCACACGTACGCTCCCCCTAAAGCGTTGTCGTACCCTCACCTGGACCCTAAACCGTCCCCGTCCCCTAACCCTAACCCTAGCCCGAACCCTAACCCTAACCCTTCCCCGAAGCCTGACCCTCACCCGTCCCCTAATCCTAACCCGTACGCTGACACTGACACGCGCCCTCACACGTACGCTCCCCCTAAAGCGTTGTCGTACCCTGACCTGGACCCTAAACCATCCCCGTCCCCTAACCCTAACCCTAGCCCGAACCCTAACCCTAACCCTTCCCCGAAGCCTGACCCTCACCCGTCACCTAATCCTAACCCGTACGCTGACACTGACCCGCGCCCTCACACGTACGCTCCCCCTAAAGCGTTGTCGTACCCTCACCTGGACCCTAAACCGTCCCCGTCCCCTAACCCTAACCCTAGCCCGAACCCTAACACTAACCCTTCCCCGAAGCCTGACCCTCACCCGTCCCCTAATCCTAACCCGTACGCTGACACTAACCCGCGCCCTCACACGTACTCTCCCCCTAAAGCGTTGTCGTACCCTCACCTGGACCCTAAACCGTCCCCGTCCCCTAACCCGAACCCTAGCCCGAACCCTATCCCTAACCCATCCCCGAAGCCTGACCCTCACCCGTCCCCTAATCCTAACCCGTACGCTGACACTAACCCGCGCCCTCACACGTACGCTCCCCCTAAAGCGTTGTCGTACCCTCACCTGGACCCTAAACCGTCCCCGTCCCCTAACCCTAACCCTAGCCCGAACCCTAACCCTAACCCTTCCCCGAAGCCTGACCCTCACCCGTCCCCTAATCCTAATCCGTACGCTGACACTGACCCGCGCCCTCACACGTACGCTCCCCCTAAAGCGTTGTCGTACCCTCACCTGGACCCTAAACCGTCCCCGTCCCCTAACCCTAACCCTAGCCCGAACCCTAACCCTAACCCTTCCCCGAAGCCTGACCCTCACCCGTCCCCTAATCCTAACCCGTACGCTGACACTGACCCGCGCCCTCAAACGTACGCTCCGCCTAAAGCGTTGTCGTACCCTCACCTGGACCCTAAACCGTCCCCGTCCCCTAACCCTAACCCTAGCCCGAACCCTAACCCTAACCCTTCCCCGAAGCCTGACCCTCACCCGTCCCCTAATCCTAACCCGTACGCTGACACTGACCCGCGCCCTCACACGTACGCTCCCCCTAAAGCGTTGTCGTACCCTCACCTGGACCCTAAACCATCCCCGTCCCCTAACCCTAACCCTAGCCCAAACCCTAACCCTAACCCTTCCCCGAAGCCTGACCCTCACCCGTCCCCTAATCCTAACCCGTACGCTGACACTGACCCGCGCCCTCACACGTACGCTCCCTTTAAAGCGTTGTCGTACCCTCACCTGGACCCTAAACCGTCCCCGTCCCCTAACCCTAACCCTAGCCCGAACCCTAACCCTAACCCTTCCCCGAAGCCTGACCCTCACCCGTCCCCTAATCCTAACCCGTACGCTGACACTGACCCGCGCCCTCACACGTACGCTCCCCCTAAAGCGTTGTCGTACCCTCACCTGGACCCTAAACCGTCCCCGTCCCCTAACCCTAACCCTAGCCCGAACCCTAACCCCAACCCTTCACCGAAGCCTGACCCTCACCCGTCCCCTAATCCTAACCCGTACGCTGACACTGACCCGCGCCCTCACACGTACACTCCCCCTAAAGGGTTGTCGTACCCTCACCTGGACCCTAAACCGTCCCCGTCCCCGTCCCCTAACCCTAGCCCGAACCCTAACCCTAACACCTTCCCCAAAGCCTGACCCTCACCAGTCCCCTAATCCTAACCCGTACGCTGACACTGACCCGCGCCCTCACACGTACGCTCCCCCTAAAGCGTTGTCGTACCCTCACCTGGACCCTAAACCGTCCCCGTCCCCTAACCCTAACCCTAGCCCGAACCCTAACCCTAACCCTTCCCCGAAGCCTGATCCTCACCCGTCCCCTAATCCTAACCCGTACGCTGACACTGACCCGCGCCCTCACACGTACGCTCCCCCTAAAGCGTTGTCGTACCCTCACCTGGACCCTAAACCGTCCCCGTCCCCTAACCCTAACCCTAGCCCGAACCCTAACCCTAACCCTTCCCCGAAGCCTGACCCTCACCCGTCCCCTAATCCTAACCCGTACGCTGACACTGACCCGCGCCCTCACACGTACGCTCCCCCTAAAGCGTTGTCGTACCCTCACCTGGACCCTAAACCGTCCCCATCCCCTAACCCTAACCCTAGCCCGAACCCTAACCCTAAACCTTCCCCGAAGCCTGACCCTCACCCGTCCCCTAATCCTAACCCGTACGCTGACACTAACCCGCGCCCTCACACGTACGCTCCCCCTAAAGCGTTGTCGTACCCTCACCTGGACCCTAAACCGTCCCCGTCCCCTAACCCTAACCCTAGCCCGAACCCTAACCCTAACCCTTCCCCGAAGCCTGACCCTCACCCGTCCCCTAATCCTAACCCGTACGCTGACACTAACCCGCGCCCTCACACGAACGCTCCCCCTAAAGCGTTGTCGTACCCTCACCTGGACCCTAAACCGTCCCCGTCCCCTAACCCTAACCCTAGCCCGAACCCTAACCCTAACCCTTCCCCGAAGCCTGACCCTCACCCGTCCCCTAATCCTAACCCGTACGCTGACACTAACACGCGCCCTCACACGTACTCTCCCCCTAAAGCGTTGTCGTACCCTCACCTGGACCCTAAACCGTCCCCGTCCCCTAACCCTAACCCTAGCCCGAACCCTAACCCTAACCCTTCCCCGAAGCCTGACCCTCACCGTCCCCTAATCCTAACCCGTACGCTGACACTAACCCGCGCACTCACACGTACGCTCCCCCTAAAGCGTTGTCGTACCCTCACCTGGACCCTAAACCGTCCCCGTCCCCTAACCCTAACCCTAGCCCGAACCCTAACCCTAACCCTTCCCCGAAGCCTGACCCTCACCCGTCCCGTAATCCTAACCCGTACGCTGACACTAACCCGCCCCCTCACACGTACGATCCCCCTAAAGCGTTGTCGTACCCTCACCTGGACCCTAAACCGTCCCCGTCCCCTAACCCTAACCCTAGCCCGAACCCTAACCCTAACCCTTCCCCGAAGCCTGACCCTCACCCGTCCCCTAATCCTAACCCGTACGCTGACACTGACCCGCGCCCTCACACGTACGCTCCCCCTAAAGCGTTGTCGTACCCTCACCTGGACCCTAAACCGTCCCCATCCCCTAACCCTAACCCTAGCCCGAACCCTAACCCTAAATCTTCCCCGAAGCCTGACCCTCACCCGTCCCCTAATCCTAACCCGTACGCTGACACTAACCCGCGCCCTCACACGTACGCTCCCCCTAAGGCGTTGTCGTACCCTCACCTGGACCCTAAACCGTCCCCGTCCCCTAACCCTAACCCTAGCCCGAACCCTAACCCTAACCCTTCCCCGAAGCCTGACCCTCACCCGTCCCCTAATCCTAACGCGTACGCTGACACTAACCCGCGCCCTCACACGTACGCTCCCTCTAAAGCGTTGTCGTACCCGCACCTGGACCCTAAACCGTCCCCGAACCCTAACCCTAACCCTACCCCGAACCCTAACCCTAACCCTACCCCGAAGCCTGACCCTCACCCGTCCCCTAATCCTAACCCGTACGCTGACACTAACCCGCGCCCTCACACGTACGCTCCCCCTAAAGCGTTGTCGTACCCTCACCTGGACCCTAAACCATCCCCGTCCCCGTCCCCTAACCCTAGCCCGAACCCTAACCCTAACCCTTCCCCGAAGCCTGACCCTCACCCGTCCCCTAATCCTAACCCGTACGCTGACACTAACCCGCGCCCTCACACGTACGCTCCCCCTAAAGCGTTGTCGTACCCTCACCTGGACCCTAAACCGTCCCCGTCCCCTAACCCTAAACCTAGCCCGAATCCTAACCCTAACCCTTCCCCGAAACCTGACCCTCACCCGTCCCGTAATCCTAACCCGTCCGCTGACACTAACCCGCCCCCTCACACGTACGCTCCCCCTAAAGCGTTGTCGTACCCTCACCTGGACCCTAAACCGTCCCCGTCCCCTAACCCTAACCCTAGCCTGAACCCTAACCCTAACCCTTCCCCGAAGCCTGACCCTCACCTGTCCCCTAATCCTAACACCTACCCTGACACTGACCCGTGCCCTCACACGTACGCTCCCCCTAAAGCGTTGTCGTACCCTCACCTGGACCCTAAACCGTCCCCGTCCCCTAACCCTAACCCTAGCCCGAACCCTAACCCTAACCCTTCCCCGAAGCCTGACCCTCACCCGTCCCCTAATCCTAACCCGTACACTGACACTGACCCGCGCCCTCACACGTACGCTCCCCCTAAAGCGTTGTCGTACCCTCACCTGGACCCTAAACCGTCCCCGTCCCCTAACCCTAACCCTAGCCCGAACCCTAACCCTAACCCTTCCCCGAAGCCTGACCCTCACCCGTCCCCTAATCCTAACCCGTACGCTGACACTGACCCGCGCCCTCACACGTACGCTCCCCCTAAAGCGTTGTCGTACCCTCACCTGTACCCTAAACCGTCCCCGTCCCCTAACCCTAACCCTAGCCCGAACCCTAACCCTAACCCTTCCCCGAAGCCTGACCCTCACCCGTCCCCTAATCCTAACCCGTACGCTGACACTGACCCACGCCCTCACACGTACGCTCCCCCTAAAGCGTTGTCGTACCCTCACCTGTACCCTAAACCGTCCCCGTCCCCTAACCCTAACCCTAGCCCGAACCCTAACCCTAACCCTTCCCCGAAGCCTGACCCTCACCCGTCCCCTAATCCTAACCCGTACGCTGACACTCACCCGCGCCCTCACACGTACTCTCCCCC